>NC_142876.1:113420000-113758750 GCF_051225735.1 Oryctolagus cuniculus
GCTGGCAGAGCCAAGAGGATGATCTCATCCCCACATAGTCCTTGGTGCTGTGTACAGAGATGCTGGGAAATGCAGGAGCCCTGGGATGTGAGGGAGAAACACATGGAGAACACTTGGACAAGAAAAGGCAGCTATTTTACCATAAATGGAGGTGAGAATTAACCACTGTTTTTGTAGCTTAAAGGGTTGTGGAGCACAGCTCTGGTTGGCACATATAGGCAGAATATTTACAATGAAAGGATCATGTGAAAGTGCAGAGAAAGCACCCAGGAGCTCAGCACAGACACTGCTGTCCTTACCAGAACCAGAGCCCTGCAGCCGCCTGCTCCCTGCTGCCCCTGAGTTGGAACGAGAGCCCTGAGCACCTTTCTGGCTGGATGGCAGTGGCTCTCCTTCATCTGCACTCACCATCTGTCTGTGTGACAAGAGCAGGACACAGGGTCAGGTTTTCCCCATTATGGGAAGTGCATGAAAAGCTGTCCTTTGGGAAAAATCTGAAACCTAAGCCAAGACCTGGGCAGGATCAGGTTCAAGTCCCTAGCATGTTTGTGCTTTTGGAATGAGATCAATCTCCGCCATTGCTAAAGAATTGGGAGGGGGGCTGCAAAACCAGACTGCAGAGAAAGACTGATGGACACAGATCCCAAATCCTCTGCAGCTCTTTGAATTTGCCCTATTTCCTGTTTTGAGCTGAGAGGTGGAAGCATCCATCACCTTCCCTTCCTTTTAATGTTTTCTAGAATTGCAATGCCTTGTCCGTCACTGTCCTCGCACTGGGAGATCACAGGCTGCAGGTTGTCATCCTGCACTCATAGAATCTGTAATTAGAACTGGACAAAGAAACTTTACTGACAAGACACTGGTGATACTGGTGTATATATCACAGGGATGTGAGTTTACACTCACTTCTTGTTCAGGATACAAAAGTTGCTTTTTAATCATCAGAAACTGCAGCAATCACTTAGGCATAAGAATTCCACTTGATTCATGAAATTGAGGAAGGCACAGCAGATTACATTAAATAAAACAGTTGTTAACACCAGTTCCCTGCACACGTGTATGAGCCTTAGTTACACTTCAGTTTAAGCTCACTAGGTGCATAATATGTAGCATGAGTACTGCCACAGCAAGTGCAAAAAAGTCATCGCCATGAGAAACATGAACAGATACCTATAACTAACTATGTTCTGTGAAAAAATATTTATTTGTAGGAACCTGGACATCCAAGGGCTGAATGACCTGAGAAGCAGACATCCCAAGTGCATCACACAGGGACCCTCCTCTAGGCTGAATGGAGCTGATGGCCCCAGTGAAGTCCAATACCCCTCACCAGTGCCCAGTTCCCCCATCAGTCCCCGTCTGAGGCCCCACCACCCCTGGTTCCCACATGTGTAGTAAAGAGCCACTCACCAGGCAGACGTGTGCAGGGGATTCTGTGCACCTGAGAGGAACCTGCAGTTTTAAGGGAAGGACATCTGAGCTCATCTCTCTGCAGGCTGTCATTTTCTCATCTGCCCAGAGCTGATGGATCCCGGTGGGGAGCTGAGAACATGGAGTCCCCAGTGCAATACGTCACCTGTGTCCTCATGTCCTTTATTCCCTCCTGCACAAGAGGAGTCTGGGGAGAGCTGAGCTCAGAACTTCTTCTGAGTCCTGACACAGGAGTGTGAGTGTCAGAAGGGACCAACCCTGTAGATGACATCAGGTTCTCTCTTGTGATCCTGAGAGCATCTTAGTGCCTACCCCCTCCACACTGCAGCACCCTGGCCTCCTGTGAGACCACAGTGGCACCAAGGTCCTCTCCACCCATTGTGTGATGGTTACCCTGTCCCCAGGGCCACCCTCACCTTGTGCACCTGGCTCCTGGCCATTTCTGGGCCTGTAATTCCAGTATCACAGGCTCTCAGCTTCAAAATTCAAACTGAGACTCTAATTGTGAACATATATTTAATTTAGTACAATTGACAGAGTGTGCTATTTTCATAAAGAAATGGCAATGCAAAGGGAACCGAATTAAAGTTCAAGAATGGAACACTGTAACAGGTCCAAAATCTGAAACTTGGGATGGTGGCTGTAAGAGGACAGGACGCCAGAGCAGAATAGAATTTATGTATTCATAGATATAAGTCTGAGAACATAATCATAGTTCACTCCCTTACCCTCTCCCTCCTGCAGTCCCTACCTTAATTCATTTCTCCATTATTCTTTAAATTCTGCAAAGCCTCATTTTCAATTTATGTTCATCTCAGACTGAACCTACCACTAACCATGATATTCAACAAGTGAAAAGTAGAAAGACCACTGTCTGCAGGAGTATAGACCGGGACTAAAAATAATAATCAAATCATAAGTTCTGTTTCAATTTATACATCTGTATTCTTTATTAGCTACCAAATATCAGGTAAAACATGATATTGTTCTTTTTGTCCATGGCTTACTTCACTAAGTGTAACAGTTTCCAGTTGCTTGAGGTTTTCAGTTGTTATTTCACTGAGTAAGTTTCTTTTGTTTTTCTTTAGAAAATTTTATTTAAGAAATATAAATTTCAAAAGTACAACTTTTGGATTATAGCAATTTTCCCCCCATAAGCACCCTCCCACCTGCAAATCATCCTATTTCTTAATCCCTCTAGCATCCCATTCTTCATTAAGTTTCTTTTTTAATTACCTTTATATACAGAAGATCAACTTAGTATATATTAAGTAAAGATTTCAATAGATTGAACCAACACAGACAGACAAAGTATAAAGAACTGTTTGAAGACAAGTTTCACCATCAATTCGCATAGTACAACACATTAAGGACAGAGATTCTACATGGGGAGTAGTGCTCAGTGACTTCTGTCATTGACTTAACAATTGACACTCTTATGTATGGCATCAGTGATCACCCAAGGCTCTTGCCATGAGCTTCCAAGGCTATGCAAGACTTTTGAGTTCACAAACTCCAACCTTATTTAGACAAGGCCATAATCAAAGTGGAAGTTCTCTCCTCCCCTCAGAGAAAGGTACCTCCTTCTTTGATGGCCTCTTCTTTCCACTGGCTTTCCGTGCCTCAGAAATTCTCATGGGCTTTGTAGAGAGCTCCGAATGCCTTAAGGGTTGATTCTGAATCCAGAGTGCTCTTTAGGGCATTTGCCATTCTATGAGTTTGCTGTGTATCCCGCTTCCCATGTTGGATCATTCTCTCCTTTTTAATTCTATAGGTTATTATTAGCAGACACTGGTCCTATTTAGTGATCCCTTTGACTCTTAATCCTATCTTTATGATCAATTATGAATTTAAACTGATCACTTTAACTAGTAAGATGGCATTGGTACATGCCAACTTAATGGGATTTGGTGTCCCATGGCAAGTTTATAGCTCTACCGTTAGGACTAAGATCGAGTGAGCGTGTGCTGAACTGTACATCACTTCCCTCTCTTATACCCACTCTTATTTTTAGCAGGGATCAGTTTTCAGTTAACTTTAAACACATAAGAATACTTGTGTGTTAACTAAAGGGTTCAACCAATGGTATTAAGTAGAAAAAGAAAATACGGAAAGAATAAAATAGTAAGCTGTTCCTGGACAGTCAGGACAAGGGCTAATCAAGTCATCGTTTTTCATAGTGTTAGTTTCACGTATACAGGTTTCCTTTAAGGTGCTCAGTTAATTGTCACAGATCAGGTAGAACCTATGATATTTGTCCCTTTGGGACTGGCTTATTACACTCCACATGATGTTTTCCAGATTCCTCCATATTGTTGCAAATGACTGGATTTCATTTTATTTTTACCGTTATGTAGTATTCTATAGAGTACATATCCCATAATTTCTTTATCCAGTCTTCTATTGATGGGCATTTAGGTTGATTCCATGTCTTAGCTATTGTGAACTTAGCTGCAATAAACATTGAGGTGAACATAGCTCTTTCATTTGCCTATTTAATTTCCTTTGGGTAAATTCCAAGGAATGGAATTGCTGGGTCCTGGGCTATATTCAGGTTTCTGAGAAATCTCCAAACTGTCTTCTATAGTGGCTTTACCAGTTTGCATTCCCAGAAGCAGTGGATTTGTGTGCCTTTTATCCCACAGGCTCACCAGCATCTGTTGTTAGTTGATTTCTGTATGTAAGCCATTCTAACCAGAGTGAGGTGAAATCTCGCTGTGATTTTGATTTCCATTTCCCTGATGGCTAGTGATCTCGAACATTTTTTCATATGTCTGTTGGCCAGTTGGATTAACTCTTTTGAAAAATGTCTATTTAGAAGGGGAGAGTGATTCAACATGGGAAGCGAGATACTCAGCAGACTCATAGAATGGCAGATGTCCTAAACAGCACTCTGGCCTCAGAATCAGCCCTAAAGGCATTCGGATCTGGCTGAAAAGCCCATGAGACTATTTCAGGTATGGAAAGCCAAGACACTCTGGAAAAAAAAAGACCTAAATGAAAGATCTCTGTGAGTGAGATCCCAGTGGAAAGAACAGGTCTTCAAAGAAGGAGGTACCTTTCTCTGAAGGGAGGAGAGAACCTCCACTTTGACTATGACCTAGTCTAAACAAGATAAGAGTCGGAGAACTCAAAAGGCTTCCATAGCCTTGGAAACTCGTGACTGGAGCATAGGGAGATTACTTATGCCATAAACAGGAGTGTCAATTTGTAAAGTCAACAACAGGAGTCACTGTGCACATACTCCTCATGTAGGATCTCTGTCCTTAATGTGCTGTACATTGAGATTTAATGCTATAATGAGTACTCAAACAGTATATTTCACTTTGTGTTTCTATGGGGGTGCAAACTGTTGAAATCTTTACTTAATGTATACTAAACTGATCTTCTGTAAAAAAAGTTATCAATTCCCAACTTGACTCTCACTGGGATTAAACATGGCAATAGGTCTGATCTGACTTCATCATCATTTAAAAGATCATCTATTATTTTTCACTTTATGTTTCTGTGTGAGAGAAAACTGTTGAAATCTTTACTTAATGTAAGCTAAACTGATCTTCTGTATATAAAGAGAATCGAAAATGAGTCTTGATGTGAATGGAAGGTGAGAGGGAGGGGGAAAGGGGAGGGTTGTGGGTGGGAGGGACGTTATGGGGGGGGAAGCCATTGTAATCCATAAGCCGTACTTTGGAAATTTATATTCATTAAATAAAAGTAAAAAAGAAAAATGTCCATTTAGGTCCTTGGCCCCTCTTCTAAGTGGTTTGTTTGCTTTGTTGTTGCAGAGTTTCTTGAACACTTTGTGGAGTCTGGTTATTAATCCTTTATGAGTAGCATAATTTGCAAATATTTTCTCCCATTCTATTGATTGCCACTTCACTTTCCTGACTGTTTCTTTGCAATACAGAAACTTCTCAATTTTTGTGATCCCAGTTATTAATTTTGACTTTGACTGACCATGCCTCTGGGGTCTCTTTCAAGAAGTCTTTGCCTGTGCCTATATCTTGTAAGGTTTTCCAATGGTCTCTAATCCTTTGATGATGTCAGGTTGTAGATTTAGATTTAATCCATGTTGAGTGGGTTTTTGTGTAAGGTGTAAGGTAGAGGTCTTGCTTCGCACTTCTGCATTTGGAAATCCAGTTTTCCTAGTGCCATTGGGTAGATAGGCTGTCCTTGCTCCAGGAATTGTTTTTAGATCCGTGATCAAATATAAGTTGGCTGTAGATGTTTGGATTGATTTCTGGTATTTCCATATTGTTCCATTGGTCTATCCATCTGTTTTTGTACTAGTACTGGGCTGTTTTGATTACAACTGCTCTTTAGTATATCATGAAATCTGGTATTGTGATGCCTCTGGCTCTGTTTTTGTTGTACAAGATTGCTTTAGCTATTCCAGGTCTCCTGTGCCTCCATATGAATTTCATCATTATTTTTTCCAGATTGGAGAAGAATGTCTTTGTATTGCATTGAATGTATGAATAGCTTTTGGGAGAATGGACATTTTGATGGTATTGGCTCATCCAATCCATGAACATGGAAGATTTTTCCATTTTTTGGTATCTTCTTATGTTTCTTTCTTTAAAGTTTTGAAATTCTAATCATAGGGATCTTTGGCATCCTTGGTTAAGTTTATTCCAAGATATTTGTTTTTGTAGCTATTGTGAATGAGATTGATCTTACAAGTTCCTTCTCAGATGTGGCATTGTCTGTGTATACAAATGCTGTTTGTGCATTGATTTTATATCCTGCTACTTTACCGAACTCTTCTATGAGTTCTAGTAGTCTCTTAGTGGAATTCTTTGGGTCCTCTATATAAAGAAGCATATCATCTGAAAAAGGGGATAGTTTGACTTCCTCTTCCCTAATTTGCTTCGCTTTAAGTTCTTTTTCTTGCCTAATGGCTCTGGCTAAAATTTCTAGTACTGTATTAAATAGCAGTGGTGAGAGTGGGCATCCCTGTCTGGTACCAGATCTCAGTGGAAATGCTTCCAACTTTTCCTCATTCAATATGATGCTCACCATGGGTTTTTCATTAATTGCCCTGATGGTGTTGAGGAATGTTCTTTCTTTATACTATTTGCTTAGAGTTTTCATTATGAAAGGATGTTGTATTTTATCAAATGCTTTCTCTGCATCTATTGAGATAATCATATAGTTTTTCTTCTGCAGTTTGTTAATGTGGAGTATCATATTGAATGATTTGTGAATGTTGAAGCATCCCTGCATACCAGGGATAAATCCCACTTGGTCTGGGTAGATGATCTTTCTGATGTGTTGCTGAATTCTATTGGCCAGAATTTTATTGAGGATCTTTGCGTCTATGTTCATTGGGGAAATTGGTCTGTATTTCTCTTTCTCTGCTGCATCTTTTTCAGGTTTAGGAATTAAGGTGATGCTGGCTTCATAGAACAAATTGGGGAGGATTCCCTCTCTTTCCATTATTTTGAATTGTTTGAGAAGATTTGGAATTAGTTCTTTTTTAAATGTCTGTTAGAATTCAGCAGTGAATCCATCTGGTCCTGGGTTTTTCTTTGTTGGGAGGGCCTTTATTACTGTATCAATTTCAGTCTTAGTTATGGGTCTGTTTAGGTTGTTTATGTCTTCCTGGTTCAATTGAGGTAGGTTGTATGTGTCCAGGAATCTATCCGTTTCTGATAGTTTTCCCAGTTTTTTTCGCATACAGCTCTTTGTAGTAATTTCTGATGACTCTTTATTTCTCTGGTGTCTGTTGTTACATTTCCTTTTTCATCTCTAATTATATTGATTTGGGTCTTCTCTCTCCTTTTTTTGGTTAGTTGGGCCAATGGTGTGTCAATTTTCTTTATTTTTTCAAAAAACTGCTCTTCATTTTGCTGATCTTTTGTAATTTTTTTGGATTCAATTTTGTTGATTTCTTCTCTGATTTTATTCCTCTTCTCCTACTAGTTTTGGGTTTGGTTTGCTGTAGTTTTTCTAGATCCTTGAGATGCATTGATAGCTCATTTATTGGGTGCTTTTCCACTTTTTTTTTTTGACAGGCAGAGTTAGACAGTGAGAGAGAGAGAGACAGAGAGAAAGGTCTTCCTTCCATTGGTTCACTCCCCAAATGGCTGCCATGGCCAGCACTGCACTGTTCTGAAGCCAGGAGTCAGGTGCTTCCTCCTGGTCTCCCATGCGGGAGCAGGGGCCCAAGCTCTTGGGCCATCCTCCCCTGCCCTCCCGGGCCACAGCAGAGAGCTGGACTGAAAGAGGAGCAACCAGGACTAGAACCCAGCACCCATTTAGGATTTTGGTGGCACAGGTGGAGGTTTAGCCTAGTGAGCCATGGTACCTACCTCCACTTTCTTGATTTAGGTACCTATTACTATAAACTTTCCTCTTAACACTGCTTTTGCTGTATCCCATAAGTTTTGATATGTTGTGTTTTTATCTTCATTTTCTTCCAGTAAGTTTTGATTTCTTCTGTGCTCTCTTTTATGATTTCTTCATTTAGGAACATGTTGTTCAGTCTCCATGTGTTTGCATATGCTCTAGGGATTCCTGAGTTGCTAATTTCCAGCTTGATTCCATTGTGGTCTGAGAAGATGCATGGTGTGATTTTGATTCTTTTGAATTTGCTGAGACTTGCTTTATGGCCTAGTATGTTGTCAATCCTAGAGTAAGATCCATGCACTGCTGAGAAGAATGTCTATTCTTCAACTGTAGGATGAAAAGTTCCGTAGATATATGTTAGATCAATTGTAGGCATGGTGTTATACAGCAAATTGAGTATTATCCATCTTGTATTAGTGAGGCATTATCCCAATTGAACAGCTAAGCCCCCAGCCTCCCAACACAAGCTCCTGACACTCAACATACCACTCTGTACCCTGACCTTGACTGTTCCAGCTCCCTCCTGTAGCAGGGATAATGCAGAGTGGGTCCATCCCTGCCTGCCTGATTCCACCTGGTATTATTTCCTACAGGTTGATCTGTGTTCTCAAATGTGGCAGAATAGCCTTTTTAGAAAGAATCAATAATAAGCCATATTTTCTATAAGCATTCACCCGGTGAGACAGAATGTGAGCCGTAAGCCTACTGAATTTTAAGTAGGTGATATTATTTAAATGGCTATGTATGATAAATGGCTCATAGATCATGGCTACTAAACTATAATACACAGCCTTGGCATTGCTTCAATTTAATATATATCTGCACTTTGCAGGTATTGATAAGCACTTGATTTTTTTTAAGTTTCTTGCCTGTGTGTAGTTCAGTTTCTTATGTCTTAGAGATAATGATAGCATTCACCTATTAGATTAACAAGTTATGTATTTATATATTATTTCTAATGTGAGTAACACTGTAATGTATAGGGCAGTACCAACTTCTAGTGTTCCTTGTGTAAATTCATTGAAATATATGTCAGAAGGGAGATTGCTGAAACATAGAGTAGACATTTGATTTTTAATTAATCTCCTTAGCTTCCATATTATGTAAAATGCACCATTTTGTTCTTCCACCAAAGTGTGTAAGGATTGTAATTTCCTCCTGTCTTTACTGAGAGTGGATACATTTTGGATTTGTTTTCTTTTTTTTTAAACTTTTATTTAATGAATATAAATTTCCAAAGCACGGCTTATGGATTACAAGGCTTCCCCCCCATAACGTCCCTCCCCCCCGCAACCCTCCCCCCTCCCACTCCCTCTCTCCCTCCATTCACATCAAGATTCATTTTCAATTCTCTTTTATACAGAAGATCAGTTTAGCATACATTAAGTAAAGATTTCAACAGTTTGCTCCTATACAGAAACATAAAGTGAAAAATACTGTTTGAATACTAGTTATAGCATTAAATCTCAATGTACAGCACATTAAGGACAAAGATCCTACATGAGGAGTAAGTGCACGGTGACTCCTGTTGTTGACTTAACAAATTGACACTCTTGTTTATGGTATCAGTAGTCACCCTAGGCTCTTGTCATGAGCTGCCAAGGCTATGGAAGCCCCCTGAGTTCACTGACTCTGATCATATTTAGACAAGGCCATGGTCAAAGTGGAAGTTCTCTCCTCCCTTCAGAGAAAGGTACCTCCTTCTTTGATGACCTGTTCTTTCCACTGGGATCTCACTCGCAGAGATCTTTCATTTAGGTTTTTTTTTTCCCCCAGAGTGTCTTGGCTTTCCATGCCTGAAATAGTCTCACGGGCTTTTCAGCCGGATCCGCATGCCTTAAGGGCTGATTCTGAGGCCAGAGTGCTGTTTAGGACATCTGCCATTCTATGGGTCTGCTGTGTATCTCACTTCCCATGTTGGATCATTCTCTCCCTTTTTGATTCTATCAGCTAGTATTTGCAGACACTAGTCTTGTTTATGTGCTCCCTTTGGTTCTTAGTCCTACCATTATGATCAATTGTGAACAGAAATTGGTCACTGGGACTAGTGAGATGGCATTGGTACATGCCACCTTGATGGGATTGAATTGGAATTCCCTGGTATGTTTCTAACTCTACCGTTTGAGGTAGGTCAGCTTGAGCATGCCCCGAATTGCACATCTCTTGCCTCTCTTATTCCCACTCTTATATTTAACAGCGATCACTTTTCGGTTAAGTTTTAGCACTTAAGAAGATTGTGTATTGATTGCAGTATTCAACCAAAAGTATTAAGTAGAACAAACAAAAAAAATACTAAGAGGAATAACATATCAAGTTGCTCATCAACAGTTAGGGTGAGGGCTGATCAAGTCACCATTTCTGCTAGTGTTCATTTCACTTTAACAGGTTTCCTTTTTGGTGCTCAGTTAGTTGTCACCTATCAGGGAGAACAAGTGGTATTTGTCCCTTTGGGATTGGCTTATTTCACTCAGCATAATTTTTTCCAAATTCCTAACAGTGATCACTTTTCAGTTAAAATTTAAACACCTAAGAATAATTGTGTGTTAATCATAGAGTTCGACCAATAGTACTAGAACAAAAAACAATACTAAAATGGATAAAGTATTACATTGTACATCAACAGTCAGGACAAGAGCTGATCAAGTCACTGTTTCTCCTAGTGTCCATTTCATTTCAACAAGTTTCCCCTTTGGTGCTCAGTTAGTTGTCGTCGATCAGGGAGAACATATGATATTTGTCCCTTTGGGACTGGCTCAATTCACTCAGCATGATGTTTTCCAAATTCCTCCAAATGACCTGGTTTCGTTGTTTTTGACTGCTGTATAGAGATCTATAGGGTACATGTCCCATAATTCCTTTATCCATTCTACTGTTGATGGGCATTTAGGTTGGTTCCAGGTCTTAGCTATTGTGAATTGAGCTGCAATAAACATTAAGGTGGAGACAGCTTTTTTTGTTTGGCAATTTAATTTCCTTTGGGTAAATTCCAAGGAGTTGGATGGCTGGGTTGAATAGTAGGGTTATCTTCAGGTTTCTGAGGAATCTCCAGACTGACTTCCATAGTGGCTTAACCAGTTTGCATTCCCACCAACAGTGGGTTAGTGTCCCCTTTTCCCCACATCCTCGCCAGCATCCATTGTTGGTAGATTTCTGAATGTTAGCTGTTCTAACCAGGGTGAGGTGAAACCTCATTGTGGTTTTGATTTGCATTTCCCTGATTTCTAGGGATCTTGAACATTTTTTCATGTGCCTGATGGTCATTTGGATTTCCTCTTTTGAAAAATATCTATTGAGGTCCTTGGCCCATCTCTTAAGTGGGTTGTTTGTTTTGATGTTGTGGAGTTTCTTGATCTCTTTGTAGATTCTGGTTATTAACCCTTTATCTGTTGCATAGTTTGCAAATATGTTTTCCCATTCTGTCGGTTGTCTCTTCACTCTCCTGACTGTTTCTTTTGCAGTACAGAAACTTCTCAATTTGATGCAATCCCAGTAGTTGATTTTGGCTTTGACTGCCTGTGCTTCTGGGGTGTTTTCCAAGAAGTCATTGCCGGTACCTATATCTTGCAGGGTTTTTCCAATCTCTCTAATAATTTGATGGTGTCAGGTCGTAGATTTAAGTCTTTAATCCGTGTTGAGTCAATTTTTGTGTATTGTGAAACGTAGGAGTCTTGCTTCATGCTTCTGCATGTGGAAATCCAATTTTCCCAGCACCATTTTTTTTAATTTATTTTATTTTTTTTGTTACTCTAATGCACTATTGGTAAAAATGCAAATTAGTGCAACCATTATCAAAGATAGTATAGAGATTCCTTAGAAATTTGAAAATAGATCTACCATATGACCCAGATATCCCACCCCTGGGATTTGCCCAAGTGAAATGAAATCAGCATATAATAGTTATCTGTGCCACCAGGCTTACTGAAGCTCAATTTCCATAGTTAATTCCATGGAATCAACCCATATGTCCATTAACCAATGACTGGATTTTTTTTAACTTTTATTTAATGAATAGAAATTTCCAAAGCACGGCTTATGGATTACAATGGCTTCCCCCCATAACGTCCCTCCCACCCACAACCCTCCCCTTTCCCACTCCCTCTCCCCTTCCATTCAGATGAGGATTCATTTTTGATTCTCTTTATATACAGAAGATCAGTTTAGCATACATTAAGTAAAGATTTCAACAGTTTGCACCCCCATAGAAACACAAAGTGAAAAATACTGTTTGAGTACTCGTTATCGCATTCAATGTACAGCACATTAAGGACAGAGATCCTACATGAGGAGTATGTGCACAGTGACTCCTGTTGTTGACTTTACAAATTGACACTCCTGTTTATGGCATCAGTAATCTCCCTATGCACCAGTCATGAGTTTCCAGGGCTATGGAAGCCTTTTGAGTTCACCGACTCTTATCTTGTTTAGACAACGTTATAGTCAAAGTGGAGGTTCTCTCCTCCCTTCCACTGGGATCTCACAGAGATCTTTCATTTAGTTTTTTTTTATTTTGCCAGAGTGTCTTGGCTTTCCATGCCTGAAATAGTCTCATGGGCTTTTCAGCCAGATCCGAATGCCTTTAGGGCTGATTCTGAGGCCAGAGTGCTGTTTAGGACATCTGCCATTCTATGAGTCTGCTGAGTATCTCGCTTCCCATGTTGAATCACTCTCCCCTTTATTTATTCTATCGGTTAGTATTAGCAGGTACTAGACTTGTGTATGTGCTCCCTTTGACTCTTAGTCCTTTCATTATAATCAATTATGAACTGAAATTGATCACTTTCATTAGTGAGATGGCATTGGTACATGCCACCTTGATGGGATTAAATTGGAGTCCCCTGGTATGTTTCTAACACTACCATTTGGGGCAAGTCAGCTTGAGCATGTCCCAAATTGTACATCTCTTCCCTCTCTTATTCCTACTCTTCCCAGCACCATTTATTGAATAGACTGTGCTTACTCCAGGGATTGGTTTTGGATCCTTGATCAAATATGAGTTGGGTGTAGATGTTTGGGTTTATTTTTGGTGTTTCTATATTGTTCCATTGGTCTATCCATCTGTTTCTGTACCAGTACCATGCTGATTTGATTACAACTGCCCTGTAGTATGTCCTGAAATCTGGTATTGTGATGCCTCCAACTTTGTTTTTGTTGTACAAGATTGCTTTAGCTATTCGAGGTCTCCTTTGTCTCCATATGAATTTCAGCATCATTTTTTCCAGATCTGAGAAGAAGGTCTTCGGTATCTTGATTGGTATTGCATTGAATCTATAAATTGCTTTTGGGAGAATGGACATTTTGATGATATTGATTCTTCCAATCCATGAGCATGGAAGATTTTTCCATTTTTTGGTATCCTCTTCTATTTCTTTCTTTAAGGTTTTGTAATTTTCATCGTAGAGATCTTTAACGTCCTTGGTTAAGTTTATTCCAAGGTATTTGATTGTTTTTGTAGCTATTGTGAATGGGATTGATCTTAGAAGTTCTTCCTCAGCCGTGGCATTGCCTGTGTATACAAAGGCTGTTGATTTTTGTGCTTTGATTTTATGCCCTGCTACTTTGCCAAAATCTTCTATGAGTTCCAATTGTCTCTTAGTAGAGTTCTTTGTGTCCTCTAAGTAAAGAATCATATCATCTGCAAAGAGGGATAGCTTGAGTTCTTCCTTCCCAATTTGTATCCCTTTAATTTATTTTTCTTGCCTAATAGCTCTGGCTAGAACTTCCAGAACTATATTGAATAGCAGTGATGAAATTGGGCATCCCTGTCTGGTACCAGATATCAGTGGAAATGCTTCCAACTTTTCCCTATCAATAGGATGTTGGTGTGGGTTTTTCATTGATTGCTTTGATTGTATTGAGGTATGTTCCTTCCAAACCCAGTTTGCTTAGAGTTTTCATCATGAAAGGGTGTTGTATTTTATCAAATGCTTTCTCGGCGTCTATTGTGATAATCATATGGTTTTTCTTCTGCAGTCTGTTAATGTGATGTATCACATTGATTGTTTTGCGCACATTAAACCATCCCTGCATACCAGGAATAAATCCCACTTGGTCTCGGTGGATGATCTTTCTGATGTGTTGTTGCATTCTATTGGCGAGAATTTTATTGAGGATTTTTGCATATATGTTCATCAGGGATACTGGTCTGTAGTTCTCTTTCAATGCTGCATCTTTTTCCGGCTTAGGAATTAAGGTGATGCTGGCTTCATAGAAAGAATTTGGGAGGACTCCCTCTTTTTTGATTGCTCTGAGTAGTTTGAAAGAATTGGAGTCAGTTCTTCTTTAAATGTCTAGTTGAATTCAGCAGTGAATCCATCTGGTCCTGGGCTTTTCTTTGTTGGGAGGGCCTTTATTACTGTTTCAATTTCTGTCTCAGTTATGAGTCTGTTTAGGTTTTCTATGTCTTCCTGGTTCAATTTAGGTAGGTTGCATGTGTCCAGGAATCGATCCATTTCTGATAGGTTTCCCTGTGCTGGCATACATTTCCTTGTAGTAATTTCTGATGATTCTTTTTATTTCTGTGGTGTCTGTTGTTATGTTTCCTTTTTCATCTCTTATTATATTGATTTGGGTCTTTTCTTTTTTTGGTTAGTTTGGTTAGTTGGGCCAATGGGGTGTCAATTTTGTTTATTTTTTCAAGAAACAGCTCCTCATTTGTCTGATTTTTTGTAATTTTTTTTGATTCAATCCTGTTGATTTCTTCTCTGATTTTAATTATTTCTCTTCTCCTACTAGATTTGGGTCTGGTTTGCTGCAGTTTTTCTAGGTTCTTGAGATTTGCTGAAAGCTCATTTATTTGGTACCTTTCCAATTTCTTGATATAGGCACCTATTGCTATAAACTTGCCTCTCAATATTGCTTTTGCAGTACCCCATAAGTTTTGATATGTTGTGTTGTTATCCTCATTTACTTCCAGAAAGTTTTTGATTTCTCTTTTGATTTCTTGAATCACCCAGTGTTCATTCAGGAGCATGTTGTTCAGTCTCCATGTGTTTGCATACTTTCTAGGGTTTCCTGAGTTGCTAATTTCCAACTTCATTCCTCTGTGGTCTGAAAAGCTGCATGGTATGATTCTAATTCTTTTAAATTTGCTGAGACTTGCTTTATGGCCTAGTATGTGATCAATCCTAGAGAAGGTTCCATGCGCTGCTGAGAAGAATGTAATTCTTTAGATGTAGGATTGAAAGTTCTGTAGATATCTGTTAGATCCATTTGGGCAATAGTGTCAATTAAATCTGTTGTTTCCTTGTTGATCTTCTGTCCTGTTGATCTATTTCTGAGAGTGGAGTATTGAAGTCCCCCAGTACTATTGTATTGGGGTCTAAGTCTCCCTTTAAGTCCCTTAACATATCTTTTAAATAGACCAGTGCCCTGTAATTAGGTGCATATACATTTATAATAGTTACATCTTCCTGTTGAATTGAACCCTTAATCATTTTATAGTGCCCCTGTTTGTCTCTCTTAACAGATTTTTATTAAGGTTTATTTTGTCTGATATTAATATGGCTACACCTGATTTTTTTGGTTTCTGTTGGCATGGAATATCTTATTTCCAACCTTTCAGTCTGTATGCATCTTTGTTAGAGAGATGTGTTTCTTGTAGGCAGCAAATAGTTGGGTTTTGTTCCTTAATCCATTCAGCCAGTCTGTACCATTTAACTGAAGAGTTAAGTCCATTAACGTTTAATGTGACTATTGATACATAGTGACTTTGACCTGCCATTTTCCGGAAGATATTTTCTAGTATATGCTTTGAGCTTCCCATGCTCTTCTTCACTCAACATGGATTAAAGACTTAAATCTACGACCCAACACCATCAAGTTACCAGAGAGCATTGGAAAAACCCTGCAAGATATAGGTACCGGCAATGACTTCTTGGAAAATACCCCAGAAGCACAGGCAGTCAAAACCAAAATTAACATTTGGGATTGCATCAGATTGAGAAGTTTCTGTACTGCAAAAGAAATAGTCAGGAAAGTGAAGAGGCAACCGACAGAATGGGAAAAAATATTTGCAAACTATGCAACAGATAAAGGGTTAATAACCAGAATCTACAAAGAAATCAAGAAACTCCACAACATCAAAACAACCCACGTAAGAGATGGGCCAAGGACCTCAATAGACATTTTTCAAAAGAGGAAATCCAAATGACCAACAGACACATGAAAAAATGTTCAAGATCACTAGAAATCAGAGAAATGCAAATCAAAACCACAATGAGGTTTCACCTCACCCTGGTTAGAACAGCTAACATTCAGAAATCTACCAACAATGGATGCTGGCGAGGATGTGGGGAAAAAGGGACACTAACCCACTGTTGGTGGGAATGCAAACTGGTAAAGCCACTATGGAAGTCAGTCTGGAGATTCCTCAGAAACCTGAAGATAACCCTACCATTCAACCCAGCCATCCAACTCCTTGGAATTTACCCAAAGGAAATTAAATTGCCAAACAAAAAAGCTGTCTGCACATTAATGTTTATTGCAGCTCAATTCACAATAGCTAAGACCTGGAACCAACCTAAATGCCCATCAACAGTAGAATGGATAAAGGAATTATGGGACATGTACCCTATAGATCTCTATACAGCAGTCAAAAACAACGAAACCAGGTCATTTGCAACAAGATGGAGGAATTTGGAAAACATCATGCTGAGTGAATGAAGCCAGTCCCAAAGGGACAAATAACATATGTTCTCCCTGATCGATGACAACTAACTGAGCACCAAAGGGAAACTTGTTGAAGTGAAATGGACACTAGGAGAAACAGTGACTTGATCAGCTCTTGTCCTGACTGTTGATGTACAATGTAATACTTTATCCATTTTAGTATTGTTTTTTGTTCTAGTACTATTGGTCGAACTCTATGATTAACACACAATTATTCTTAGGTGTTTAAATTTTAACTGAAAAGTGATCACTGTTAGGAATTTGGAAAAAATTATGCTGAGTGAAATAAGCCAATCCCAAAGGGACAAATACCACTTGTTCTCCCTGATAGGTGACAACTAACTGAGCACCAAAAAGGAAACCTGTTAAAGTGAAATGAACACTAGCAGAAATGGTGACTTGATCAGCCCTCACCCTAACTGTTGATGAGCAACTTGATATGTTATCCCTCTTAGTATTTTTTTTGTTTGTTCTACTTAATACTTTTGGTTGAATACTGTAATCAATACACATTCTCAAGTGTTGAAACTTAACTGAAAAGTGATCGCTGTTAAATATAAGAGTGGGAATAAGAGAGGCAAGAGATGTGCAATTCGGGGCATGCTCAAGCTGACCTACCTCAAACGGTAGAGTTAGAAACATACCAGGGAATTCCAATTCAATCCCATCAAGGTGGCATGTACCAATGCCATCTCACTAGTCCCAGTGATCAATTTCTGTTCACAATTGATCATAATGATAGGACTAAGAACCAAAGGGAGCACATAAACAAGACTAGTGTCTGCAAATGCTAGCTGATAGAATCAAAAAGGGAGAGAATGATCCAACATGGGAAGTGAGATACACAGCAGACCCATAGAATGGCAGATGTCTAAACAGCACTCTGGCCACAGAATCAGCCCTTAAGGCTCGTGGATCTGACTGAGAAGCCCATGAGAGTATTACAGGCATGGAAATCCAAAACACTCTGGCAAAAAACAAAAGAAAACAAAACAAAACACCTAAATGAAAGATCTCCGCGAGTGAGATCCCAGTGAAAAGAACAGGTCATCAAAGAAGGAGGTACCTTTCTCTGAAGGGAGGAGAGAACTTCCACTTTGAGTACAACCTTGTGTAAATATGATCAGAGTCGTGAACTCAAAAGGCTTCCATAGCCTTGGCAGCTCATGACAAGAGCCTAGGGTGATTACTGATGCCATAAACAAGAGTGTCAATTTGTTAAGTCAACAACAGGAGTCACTGTGCACTTACTCCTTATGTAGGATCCATGTCCTTAATGTGCTGTACACTGTGATTTAATAATATAACTAGTACTCTAACAGTATTTTTCACTTTGTGTTTCTATGTGGGTGTAAAGTGTTGAAATCTTTACTTAATATATGCTAAACTGATATCTGTATATAAAGAGAATTGAAAATGAATCTTGATGTGAATGGAAGGGGGGAGGAGAGGGAAAGCGGGGGGTTGCGGGTGGGAGGGAAGTTATGGGGGGGAAGCCATTATAATCTATAATATGTACTTTGGAAATTTATATTCATTAAATAAAAGTTAAAAAAAAATGAAAGAGAGAGAGAGAGAGAGAAAGGAGAATGACTGACTGACTCTTCCATATACTTGTTCACTCCTCAAATGCCTATGGTTTTCATATGGGTTGGACACAATTACTTGAGCCATTACCTGCTGCCTCCCAGACTGGGCATTAGTAGGAAGCCGGAATCTGAAGCAGAGTTGGGACTTGAACTCAAAAAGTCCAATATGGAATGTGGCATTTTTTGTTGTCTTAACCACCACATCCAATATTTTTAAGTAAGTGAGTGTAATGTGATCAATATTTTTTTAGAAGTGTGCATTGGCTTCTCAGCAACTTCTAGGGTTCTATATAGGTTTTAGGATTATTTTTATGTTTCTACAAAATGCCATTGATACCTTTATAGGGGTTGCATTGCATCTGTTGATTAATTTCAGTAGTATTCACATTTTAACAATATCAAGTTTTCCAGTTGATGTATATGGAATGACTTTCATGTATGTGTGTCTTCTTTCATTTCTTCCATTAGTGTAGTAAAATTTTTAGAGTCAACATCTTTCCTTTCCCTGGTTCTTTTTCTTCCTATTTATTTAATTTAATTTAATACTATTATAAGGGAGATTATTTTAGTCATTAACTTTTCCTATAGTTTGTTTTTAGGGTAAAGAAATGAATTAGGTTTGATTTTTATACTGTAGCTTTCCTGAATTCTTAGTCTGCTTCTGCAATCACGTTATCTGCAAACAGCCAGTTTTGCTTATTGCTTCCAGTTTTATGCCTTTCATTTATTTTTTCATAATTTCTCAGGCAAGGACCTCCAGTACCATGTAGAAGGATGATGGTGGCATCCTTGCCTTGTTCTAGATGGTAGCTCTGACAGTCCTCCTGCCTTGTTGTGTGACTGCTGTCCTGTAGCCTAGAATGCTGAAGGCAGCTCCTCTACTCTTATCCTTCCCCGAGGAACAATTGGCTGTGCTCTCTGCCTTTTCCCGATCTTCCTGGGTTCTGCAGTGTGCATCAGGTGGCCAATCTCTCTGACTCTTCTTTGCTTCTGGAAACTACTGGGATCCCATATGTGCTTTCATAATTTCTTATGGTAAGACCTATGCATTGGTTTCAATAATGTTTGGCACCAAAATAAGCTAGCAATTTCTTTTCTTTTTTTTTTTCATTTTTTGACAGGCAGAGTGGACAGTGAGAGAGAGAGACAGAGAGAAAGGTCTTCCTTTGCCGTTGGTTTACCCTCCAATGGCCGCCGCGGCCGGTGCGCCGCGCTGATCCGATGGCAGGAGCCAGGAGCCAGGTGCTTTTCCTGGTCTCCTATGGTGTGCAGGGCCCAAGCACTTGGGCCATCCTCCACTGCACTCCCTGGCCACAGCAGAGAGCTGGCCTGGAAGAGGGGCAACCAGGACAGAATCCGGCGCCCCGACCGGGACTAGAACCCGGTGTGCCGGCGCCGCAAGGTGGAGGATTAGCCTAGAGAGCCGTGGCGCCGGCCAAGCTAGCAATTTCATTTTCTCTTGAAGTTTTGCAAGTGTCATTGTATTATCACATATTTAAAAGCATGCCTGCGAAAAACTTTGTTTTTATTACTTTTTCCAATAAGAAAGAATTTTATATCTCCATATTTTTCAGAACATGAATTTATATCAAGGTTAGATAATTTTCATATATGATTCAGTACTTAAATTCTGTTTTCTCCCTCATATAAAGCACTTCATTTAGGAAGGTATGATACCAGAGCTTACTAAGGGATTACAGAAATCTGTGAGACAATCAGACACAGCGGGGAGCCAAGTCTAGCAAGAACTTGTTTATTTCACACATAACAGAGCCTTTTAAAGCACAAACCTGCAGAGTCATTGGGGCAGGGCATAAGGACTAGCCAATCACTTAAAAGATCATTTTACTGGGTGATTTCTATAGGACTAGCCTTATGTCTATATTCTTGCTATCAGTTGTCATCACCTCCCCTGATGTTGCACAGCCCATTAGCTTTGGTGGTAAACAACTTTGGATTCCGCCCACCTTACTTCCTCTCCGCGCCAGCTTTGAATTGCCTTGTGTAACTAATTTCCCCACACTTTTGCTGAGTGATTATCTACTTTTCCAATGATATTCCTGTTTCTGTGTTTGTGTATGAGCATGTGTTTGAGCATGTCTCCTTGGGATGGGTGTGTTGTTACAAATTCTTTCAATTTTTCTTTGCTGTGGAAAATCCTTATTTCTCTTTCATTCATAAATGAGATTTTTGCAGGGTACATTAATCTGGGTAGACAATTTGTTTTTCTTGGGACTTGGAGTATGTCTCACCATTGCCTTGTAGGGTTGTGATGTGAAGTTTGGGGTGAGTTTAATCAAGTTTGCTCTGAATGTGATTTGGCTTTTCTCTTGTGCACATTTTAGAATCTTTTCTTTATGTGCTACTGAGGAGAGTTTTGCCACTGTGTGTCTAGGTGAGGATCTTTACTGGTCCTGTCTATTGGGAGTTCTGTGTACTTCCTGAACTTGGATGTCACTTTCTCTCTCCAGAAGGGGGAAGTTCTTTGCTCTTATTTCCTTAAGTAGGTATTCTAATGCTTTCTGTGTTTCGATGCCTTCTGGAATTCCCTAGGATCTGCATGTTATATTGTTTGATAGAATATTGCAGATCTCCAATCTTGTTTTTCAATTTCCTGATTTCTTCTTGTGTTTTGTTCTGACTGTGTTATTTCCAGGAATTTGCCTTGTAGGTCTGATATTCTTCTTCTGTCTCATTTCTTCTATTTTGAGACTATCCATTGTATTTTCTATTTGCTGTATTGAATTCTTCATATCTAGAATTTTGTTCTGATTTTGCTTCAATATCTCAATTTCTTGGGAACACTTCATTAAGGTCGTGAATGGGTTCCCAATTGCTTCTAAGCAATCTGATGATTAATTTTCTGAATTCTGTTTCTGGCATATCTTCAATCCCTTGTTCTGCTTCCATTATTGAAGAGCTGATGTAATGTTCCATTCTGAGGCTAATACTATCTTCCTTGGTCTTATTAAAAATATTCTCCTTGTTTTTCAGCATTTCCAATTCCTTTTATCTATAATATGTGTCTTGGTGCTTGTTGTGGGATTTCCCACTGCTATGAGCTGCTATGTGTCTGTGCGTTGCCAGTGGGAATGCTTAGCCCCACTCCTGAAAGTCCTGCTCACTTCTGGATGGTGATGGGGGAAGATAGGAGAGCCCTGGTGCACTAAGCCCCACCTTTTTGGGCCAGGCTCTGGTGGTAAAATGAGCTAGGGATTTCAGTGTTTAGAACTTCTCACTGTCGTATGTTTGTGTGGTGGTTGTGGATTTTTCTTTTAAATTTTGTGATCCCTGTTTCTAGGTGAGGGCTGTGTGGTGAAGTGGCTCTACCACTGATGGGTGTGCACACAGAAGGCAAATGTGGTAGCACCAGGTTTACACTGGAGATGTAAATAGACAATATGGCTTCTCCCGGCTGGATGCAGGTACGAATAGGGGATTGGAGACGTGGATGGGCAGGGGCTGTGCCTAGTTCTCCCTCTTTTCCCTTATTCTTCCCTCTTGGAATTTCAAAGAGTTTGCATGATTTTCCCACACACTACTAACTGCAGCTCTGTGGACTCGTGACCCGGCATGTAACCTGGTCTGCCTGTGGTGGGGGCAGGGTGTGGTGTCTGTTGCCCTCTTCTGCTTCTCTGCTGCGTACCTGCTGTGTCTCAGTGACTCTTTGCTTCCTCTGGGTGTTCCTGCTCAGTCTCTGCTAGACTCCCAGGTTTCTCTGCTCTAAACTCTTGAGGTTCTGTTAGCAGCTCATATGCCCTTTCCTTTTTAATTATCTATTTCCTCCTCCCAAGACTCAGAATGTCTTGTTGCTATACCGCCATCTTGGCTCCTCCCCTGGTTTGTTCTTTAATAGTATTTTAGATAATAAAATATTTATATTTATCATTTAACATGAGTTTTCACATGTATCTTTCATTGTATCATGTCAATTTTAAATGTAAGAGTGTTGAATTTGCATCTGGAATCCACAATTTACACAAATCCTAGTTTGTGGTCTGCATTGCATATGGATTTAATCATGACAGGACAGTGAAAGCGCTGTCAAAAAAAAAAAAACACAAAAAACAAAAAACAAAAAATCATGTCCACTATACCTTGTACCTAGGCATAGCAGCAGCAACCCATGCTGTTGGCTTATTGATGGTACCAAAGACTAAAAGGAAAATGTAAAGGATAGATTGTCTTGCTTTCTCTCTCCTCCAGTGTGTTGACATAAGAGGTTGGCTTATGCGGTGATGGAACAGGTGTTAGAAAGGGATCGGTTTCCTTGGTCACAGGTGTTTTTAGGCTGTGTTGTCCTCCTTCTGTGTTTGAACCAGATTCTTGTGTGAGCCAACAGCGCGAGCTCCCTGGCTATCAGCACCTGCCACCCTCCTCACTTTCTTCAGGGTGAGATATAGGTCATACCTTTAGACCCTTGATCCACTCTGAGTAGATTATTGAAAGGAGGAGAGGTAGTTTTCGAGTTTCCATCTTCCCGTGGCATCAGTTGTCTGAGTCCCATCTACTGACAAGACGTCCTTTCCCCAGTGTGTGTTTATGGCATCTTTATCAAGAATCAGTTGCTGTAGAAGAGTGGATTCATTTCTGAGGAGCTATTTTGTTCTGTTCTTCTGTTTCTGTTTTTATGCCACTACCATTCTTTTTGGTTACTATAGCTCTGTAGTATATCCTTATTTTTTCCAAAGAAACCTTTTATTTAATGAGTAAAATGTCTTAAGTACATCTTTAGGAATATAGACATTCTTCCCACCATATCTGCCCTCCCACTCCCACTCCCACCCCACCTTTTCCTCCCTCTCCCATTCCCATTACTATTTTCCATTAAGATTTGTTTTCAATTAACTTCACACATAGAAGACCAATTCCATACTAAGTAAAGTTTTCAACAAATTGCACACATAGGCACAAAATATAAAGACTGTTTGAGAACAAGTTTTACAGTTAACTCTCACTGAGTACGTTTTATGTGCCTTTATTCCTCTCTTCGTTTAGGAAGAGTTGTTTTTTCATTTCAGGTGTTCCCAAAGTCATTGAGTCTTTTTTCTCAATTTTTTATTTTTTCATTTTATGTATAACTGATATTTGTATATCAGATCTGTATAACGAGATTTTCTCTTGATCTAGTCTGCTGATGAAGCTTTAAACTTTTTTTTTTTAATTTGAATTAAGGAGATTTTCAGTTCTATGATTTTTGTTTGGTTCTCTGTCAAATTCTTTTGCTGAATATCTTCTTCATGTCATGCATTGTTTCCCCAATTTCATTAACCTGTGTTCTCTTGTCTCTGAGTATCCATCCATCAAGGTAATACATTCTTTATCATATGATTCTTCAGCTCATTTACACTGCAGTCTTTGTTAAAACATTCTTGTGTCATTGGAGTCCCTTTCTATGGATTCTTGTGTCCATTTAGATTTCTCACTTTGCCTTGCTTTTTTTCACACTGTTGTGTCACTGTGTTTGTATTTATGCACCTGATACTGATCAATCAATGGATCAGTCTATCACTTTTGAAGGGTGGTTTTCATGGTGAAAGAGTTTTTGGAAGATGTATTATCAGTTGTCCATTTGTTGTCTATTTGGGCTTAGTTCACATTGGATGCAATAGTGTCCTATCCTGATTCCTTATCTCACTCTAATTGATATTCGCAGAGGCAGGAATGTGGTGTACTCCTGAGATCCAGAGTAGCTCAGATGCTGCACAGTCTGCCAGCTTCTCCCTGGGAGACTGGAGTCACAAGAGTGATAGTGGCAGTTGATGATATTCTGGTTGGCAGCCTGGGCCAGTGTCATGAGTGCCCCTGGCCAAGAGTCCAGTGTGCATGGGTTCTGGTACAGGCTTGGGTGGTACAGGGATGGTCCCTGAGCCTGAAGGGGCAAGTCCCATACCTTTAGGGTGCTGGAGTCAAAATGTCGAGGCTGTTCTTCATCCTTACCCTTGCAGCACCAAGATTGCATGGGCTAGCATGCTGGGGTTGCCCTGCTGGTTGTAGTCTGATTCCTCATGCTACAGCCCCTTTTGTTAGTGTGTTGAATCATCTGTGTGGACTCAGGGGTGGGAGGGTGCAGGGATTCTGCCTCCTGGGGCAGCATCATCCTGACAGTGATCCCCTTTCTCAGAAGGTGACACTTTGCCACAACCTGTGTTCTGGGAGTTGTGAGGGGGACATTGAGACCCTCCACTTAGCGAAAACTACCATGAGTTCTCCAGGTGACTCTGGGATGCTATTTGTGATGTCCATGCATTCTTCCTGTGGCTGGGATTGCCAGGGGAAGCATCCATGTAGATGGGCTCTGCTGAGCCTTCCTGTTCACATTTCCCCCTTCACTGTGGATGCTCCAGACCAAGGATGATGGCTTCCAGGTGGCTTTGTTCCTACCTTTATGCTGCCATCCCAGGTCTCTGTGTATGACAGGGTTCCTACAGGGTCCATTCTGAGTCTTGCGTTCAACCTCAGGAATTCACCCTGAAGAGAGGCTTTCTTGTTCTTTTTACTTTCTGTGAAGGAAGAGGATCACACTGTTCTCCTCTGTTTCACCATCTCTTCATTAAGAGTTTTTAGGTGCACAATGCAATATTGTAATTCGTAGGCACGGTTTTTTACAGCAAACCTAGAACTCTTCCATCTTGTATAACTGACGTGTCCTCCCAGTTGAACAGCTAAGCCCCCAGCTCCCCCAACCCAAGCTGCTGACACCCAACAGGCTACTCTGTTTCCCTGACTTTGATTATTTCAGTTCCCTCCTGTAGCAGAGATCATGCAGAGTGAGTTATTTTATGCCTGCCTGGTTCCACTTAGTATCGTTTCCTCCAGATTGATGCTTGTTCTCGCATACAGCACAATTTCCCTTTTTTTTTGAGTAATCAATAATAAGCCATATCTTCTTTAATCTTTCATCTAGTAAGACAGAGGATGAGTGCTCTAAACTTATCTAATTTTAATTAGGTGATATTTAAATAGCCATGTATGCTGGCATATGGCTCATGGGTCCTGGGTGCTGTATTGGAAAATGCAGCCCTGGACTTGTTTCATTGGATGCATAGCTGCACTTTGCATTTTCTACATTCCATTGCTTCCATGCAGTTCTATTTGGTCATGTATAAAGGCAGGAGAATGATAGCATTCACCCATTAGGTTAACAAGGTAGGTATTTCCATGTTGTGGCTGATGTGACTAATGGTCTAATGAGTAAGGGAGTGCTAACTTCCCCTAGAGTTCCTTATGGAAATTCCTTGAAATCTATGCTTAGAATGGAAATTGCTGGAATAGCATAGATAGATATTTGATTTTTATGTAACCTCCTTACTGGCTTCCACATTATGTAAAAAGCACCATTTTATACTTCCACCAATAGCGTGTTAGGATTGTGATTTTTGCACATCTTGCTGAGAATGGATATCTTTCGGATTTGTCTTCTTGATGAAAGCCATGCACATGGTGTGAAGTGGTGTGTCATTATGGCTTAGATTTGCCTTTCATGAATGGTTAGTGCTGTGGAACATCTTGTTGTGTGCTCTTGGCTCTTTAGATGTCTTCTACGGGAAACACGACACTTCTCATCCATTTGACCCTTTTTGTAGTCAAGTTATTTGATGCTGCTGCTGATGTCAAGTTGCGTTATATGTATTTTGGACATTATCCCAGTGTTGGAATAGAAATATTTTTTCCCAGGGCCAGCTGGCCTGCAATGAAGGCATCCCGTATTGGTGCTGGTTTGAGTCCCAGCTGCTCCACATCTGATCCAGCTCTCTGCTATGGCCTGGGAAAGCAGTAGAAAATGGCCCAAGTGCTTGGGCCGCTTCACTCACATGGGGGACTTGGAAGAAGCTCCTGGCTCCTGGCTTTGTATCTGCACAGTTCTGGCCATTTGTGGGGTGAGCCAGTGGATAGAATATTCATTCTCTCTCTCTGCCTCTGCCTGTCTGTAACACTTCCTTTCAAATAAAGAAATAAGGTCTTTAAGAAAGTAAGAGATATATTTTTCCCTGTCTATAGGTTATTTCTTTACTCTGTAGATGGATTATTTGCCATACAAAGGTTTTTACTTTGATGCAATCAATCCCATTTTTGTATTTTTGCTATGTGACCTATTACTTTTGTATAATAGTTAAGAAACTAATGGCCATTATGAGCAATGTCATGAAGATTTTCCTTTATGTTTTCTTCTAGGAACTTAACATACTCAGAACTGAGGTTTAAATCTCTAATCTATTTTTTTTAGGATTTTTTTTTATTTATTGAAGAGGTAGAATTACAGACAGTGAAAGGGCAAGACCGACAGAAAGGTCTTCCTTCTTCTGGTTCGCTCTCCAAATGGCTGTAAATGCCGGAACTTATCCTGATTTGAAGGCAGGGGACACGAGCTTCCTCTGGCAAAGATGACCATTTCACCCAAAGTTTTATGATCACAGATAATTAAAACTATCATAATATACCATTATTATCCATTGGTTTCACAAATGTATATTACAAATATTGACAAAACTATATTTGCAACATCCCTAACACAAACTGGCATTTCTTCCTTTTTTCATTTTTTAAAAAATTTAGCCTTCACTAACAAGGGAGAAATGTCATATTTTTCTTTCTGTGTCTGGCTTATTTTACTGAACATGATGTCCTTCCATTGGATGCATTTTGTTGATAATGGTAGGATTTCATTCTTTTTAACCAGTGAGTAATACTCCATTATGTTTCAATACCATATTTTCTTTAGCCATTTATCTGATGATGGATGATACCTTGGTTCATGCCATGTTTTGGCTATTGTGACCATTGCTGCCATGAACATGGTGATGCAGGTGTTTCTTCAGTAAAACGTGCTCATGTCTTTCAGAATTGCTGGATCATATGGTAAGTCTGTTTCAGTTTTCTAAGTAATCTCCATACTGTTTTCCACAGCGGCTAATTTAGATTCCCACCAAGGGTATAAGTGTCCACCTTCTCCACATTCTTGCTGGCATTTGTTGCTCTCTGTGTTTTGGATTTTGGCCATTCTGACAGGAGATGGTGATATTTCATTTTGGTTTTGGTTTGTATTTCCCGGATGGCGAGTGATGTTGAGTTTTTTCAAATAGTTGTTGACCATTTGTATTTATTCTGTTGAAACTGTCTAGATCCTTAGCCCATTACTTAACAGGATTAGTTTTTGTTGTTGCTGTGTTTTTAAAGTTGCCAATATATTCTGAATATTAATCCTTTGTTGGATATGTTTTTTGAAAAGAGTTTTATTTTTTATTTTGTTTTGAAGGGAGAAGCAGCAGAAGAGAGTGAGAGGCAGGAGAGGAGAGAGGAAGATGAGAGAGAGTGAGGGAGAGAGGCTGGGAAAGAGGGAGGGAGAGGGAGAGGGAGAGGGAGAGGGAGAGGGAGACGGAGAGGGAGAGGGAGAGGGAGAGGGAGAGGGAGAGGGAGAGGGAGAGAGAGACTGCTCTGTCTTAAGGTTTTCTCCTGAAACGCCTATCTGTACTAACTGGGGATAAACCAAGTTAACTCCAGGACTCTGGAACTCATTTCAAGTCTCCCATATGGGTTGCAGGGATACAGTACTTTAGCCATTACCTGCTGCCTCCCAGAGTATGCATTAGTAGGAATCTAGCAGTGGAAGTAGAGTTGGGACGTGAACCCAAATAGTCCAGTATGGAATGTGGCATTTTGTGGCATCTCAACCACTGCCCCCAATGCTTCAATGCTTGCTCCTTATAACATATTTTGAAGTAAGCAAAGTGTAATGCTTTCAACTGTTTTTCTTTCTTTCAAAAGTTTGCATTGGTCACACAGGATCTACCTGTGTTCTAAATGGATTTTAGGATTGTTTTTATCTGTTTCTATAAAAATGCCATTAATATTTTTATACAGACTGCATTGAATCTGTTGATTAAGTTAAGTAGTACTCACATTTTAAGAATATCAAGTTTTCCAATTGCTGGATGTGGAATGACTTTCATTTACGTGTGTCTGCTTTCATTTTCTCCTTTACTGTAGTATGCTTCTCATTGTAAACGTCTTGCCATTCCCTGGTTAAATTTCTCCTTGAGCATTTAATTTAATTTACTACTATCATAAGAAGATTTTTTATTGGTTGACTTCTCATATGGTTTGTTTTTAGTGTAAAGAAATGAGTTCGGTTTGTTTTGTGTGTTTTTTTTTTTAATACTGCAACTTTCCTGAAATCTTAATCCACTTATGTAATCATGTTATCTGCAAACTGCTAATTTATATCATTGCTTCTAGTTTTATGCCTTTTATTTATTTTTTGCATAATTACTCTGGCAAGGATCTGCAGTCCATGTAGCAGGATGATGGTGGGCATCCATGCCTTGTTCCAGATGGTAGCTCTGGCAGTCCTACTCCCTTGTGTGACTGCTGTCCTGTAGGATAGAAGGTTGAAGGCAGCTCCTCTGCTCTTATCCTTCCCTAAGGAGATGCTTTACTTTCTCTGCTGTTTCCCAGTCTTCCTGGATTCTGCAAAGTGCATCAGGTTGCCACTCCTTTTATTTTTTTCTTTACTACCAACCTCCTGGGGCTCCATAGGTGCTCTTCCATAATTTTTCATGTTAAAATTATGCATGGATTTCAAAAATTCTGAGTGGTGCAAGAATTCCCATCTATCCACCTTCAGCATCCTCATTGCTAACAAATTACATTAGTGAATTTATTATAATCTATTATATTGTCTTTGTAAAAGTGACATATGTTGCTTTTACATATTTGGAGGTATAATGTGATGTTTCAATTCAGGTGTTCATTGTGGAAAAGTCAACTCATGAAATAAGCCTATCCTTCAACTTGGGCAAAATTGCCCAACACTGTATAATTAAGCCCTTGTTTTCCCCCTTATGGATTTAAAAAAGTCAATTATATGTTTTTCAGTGCTGATTAGCAGCAAAGGACTGATTACAGCACTGCCAATGACCACCATTATCTGGACACAGCAAAACACCGGGTCATTGTTCCACATCACTCTTGAGGAGGAGACAGTGCATTCCAACACAAAGATGTTCATGAGCAGCAGGATGGTGTGGGTGGCCCTTTGCCCTAGGAAGGCTCTTGGAGAAAGGCTGGTGCTGTGAAGGTGCTGGGACCGCCTCTTGCACCTGCACAGGAGAGTCACCATGTACCCACTTGAGAGGGCCATGAGCCCTAAGAGGGAGGCATCTCGGAAGATGCCCAGGATGGAAAACAACTGCCAGACATAGTAACCCATGGGTGATATAGTGCAGGATTCAAATTTAATGGAGCTTTTCTAGTACCCTTGTGTTACTAGGTGAGGGAATATATGTGACTTTGGTTTTGTAACTGTTCTCTGGATTGGTTTTTTGAAATACTGAATTTTAGAAGATGTTATTAGCTAGGTAAAACTAAACTTTTGGTATGATTTTATAGATTTTTTCTTTTTCTAACTTAAAGATAATATACATCTGTAATGTTCATCTCATGAATTGTTCATCTCATGAATTTCTAGATAATTTTCCATGTATTGATTTATTATGTAAATTCTGAATTTTAACCTCATATTCAACATTTTATCTGGAAAGTTCCAAGCTGGAGCTGCCCAAGGCACTGCTGAATGTCCCTAGTGGCAGCACAGAATGCTTCTTATATGAATCCACACTACAAATGTCTCTACTTTCTTTGGGGAAACTGCAAGTAGGATTTGCACCAGTAGAAAATAATCCTCAAATTATTGTTTGGTACAAAGTTACCAGAATATTTAATAATTATTGAAGAATGGCAATTTGACAGTTTTAAAATCTTGTCACTTTATGTTTCTGAGAAAAAATTTCATCATTGGTTAGAACATAACTGGAAACATCTTTATTATGGTAAAAAACTCATAATATAAAAATTGCCCCTTTAACCCTATTAAACTGTGCAATTCAGTGGCATTAAGTACATCCCACTGTTGTACAACCACACCCAACACCCATTTCCAGAATGTTTTCTTCTTCCTGCACTGAATTCTGTGTCCATTAAACAAGAACTGCACTTTCTTCTCCTCCATCAGCCTCTGACCACCTTCTGTGAGGAGATTCTTAGACTACCTGTTCTTTGGTGGCTGAAGGATTTCACTTAGCATAATATATTCAAGGTTCATGACAGAATTCCCTTCTTGTTTGGGACCACAAACTAATTCATCTAATTCATCGTTTGTGCAGCCCACACTTTCTTTATACACTCATGTGGTTGTTGGTTTGTTGCAGTTGATTTCTCAACAATGTTGCAGTGGCTTCGTTTCTGAGAGGAGGAGTGTGGTGGGGGCAAGAGGTGCGGAGTCACCACACAGACCCCGGGAGTCGGGTGAAAGCGGGCTTGAGGCAAGCAGCCCGCAGACTCATTTATTTCAGTTCATACATCTTGTATATCCAAGACCAGACAATCCGGTCAAGGGACAGTCTATGCCCCAACCAATCACAGCCTGTTGCCAGGCAGTTTCCAAAGCCATCCAATCACAGCCTGTTGCCAGGGAGGCTCCATTCCATTGCCAGGTTGGATTCAAAGCCATCCAATCATAGCCTGTTGCCAGGCAGGCTCCATTTGCCATGTGGGTTTCAAATCCATCTAATCACAGCCTGTTGCCAGGCAGGCTCCGTTGCCAGGTGGGTTTCAAAGCCATTCCTGAGTAATTGACGCTCGCTTGCCAGGCCACCTTGGCATGGCCTTCTCATTCCACCAAATTGGGTTGCTTCTACTTTTTGACTGTTGTAATAATGCTGTTATGGGTTTTGGTGTGGAAATCACTGTGTGAGTTCATGTATTCAGTACTTTTTGGCGTTTGTAGGAGTAGAGTAACTGGATCATAGGAAATTTATGGTAAAAGCTGATTGCATACATAGTTAGGCAATGTACAGATCACTGTGGATTTGTTAGAAAGTGCTTTGATCTCATGAATCAGTACTTTCTGGATCACACGAGGCAGTGGCAAATGGGATCTATCTCACACTTCCTTCTTGAGGAGCCACTATATATAATACTTTACCCAGACAGCATATACTGGCTACTGTAATAAAAATGTGGAAATTAGTGCAATAGCTCATTTAGAGAACTGCTTTTCATTGAATAATTTCACATCTATCATTCTCCCCCTAATGGATTTTAAGAAGGTAATTATACGCTTTTCAGTACAGAGGAACACGCAAGGACTGACTGTGGCATAGTTGTTGGACACAATAATATGAATACAGTAAATAATTGGGTCACCTTTGAACATGAGTCTTGAGGCAGAGAAAATGCAGTCCAAAATGCATATGACTATGAAAAAGCTCATGAGCACCAGAATGGTCTGGGTGGCCCTTTGCTCAGGGGAGGCTCTTGGAGAAAGGCTGGTGTCACGCAGGTGCTGGGACTTCTTCCTGTGCCTGCACAGCAGGATCACCATGTATCCACTGGAGAGGGCCATGATCCCTATTTGAACGACTTCTCTCAAGATTGCCAATGTGGAAAATGTTTGCATTAGGAAATAGCTCATGGGCAAAACAGAGCAGGATTTAGTGGCATACATTAGACCGTGTGAGGTCCCATTGGGAGTGGCAGTGATGGAGATTATGAGGTGACTGCTGATGGACATGGAGAAGAAGCATAGGACAAAAAGAGAGCATAGGATGCGTTGTGAAAATACCTGCTTGAACTTGGCCAACCAGGAGCTCCTGGGGCTGAGGGTGATGGCCTGGAGGACACAGAGCAGGCAGGATGTGTACAGGGAGAGGGCCCGCAGCACCCGGTAGGAGAAGAAGACTGCTTTACATGTGACGTCATCCCAGGAACCCTGAGATCCAAACATGTCCATAGCATGGCTCACCACAATCATCAGCATCACTAAGTGGATGAGGGCCAAGAGACCAATCGTCAAGTCAGTGGGCTTGGGTCTGTGCTGGAGAAAGTAATTGAGGACGTGGAAGAGAAGAAGGAAGGCATTGGCTGGGACCCCAATGGAAATTTCAGTGTAATAAATGAATTTCATCTCATTGCTTTCATAAATTTTATTATATTTATTCATATTATATTTGGAAAATGCAAATAGTGTGTGTCTAAGGAGAAAAAGAAGAAGGAAATTTATTAGCACATTCATCTGTTTCCTCCAACACTCTTGTCATCCTCAAAATATGGAGATGAACCCCAGGCATCTTTCTACTCTTTAAACTGAAGCCCACATCACAGCCACACCCCTACCCCAGGCCACCTCTCCTTTGTTAGGCTTGGATCATGGGTGTCATTGCTTAGTTCCAAAGTGTATAAGCTTTGCTCTTCATGAAACATTATCATAGGGCCATGTGTATGGAGCAGCTGTTAAGGCAATACGTGGGATGCTGCACCCCATATCACAGTGCCGAGTTTTGAGCTCCACTCTCTATCCCTCTTTCCTAGAAATGTGTTCCCTAGGAGGAGTAAACAATGGCTCACATGGCTGGGTCACCTCCACCCAGGTTAGAGACCCAGAATGAGCCTCTGATTCCTAACATGTCCTGGCTTGCTCCAGGCCACTGTGGACAAGTGAATGGGGGAGTACAAGCTCTCTTCCCCACCCCTACCACTCTGCCTCTCATACATACAAAATCATTTTTTCAAAAGGCCACATATAATGTAAATGTTCTTATTAGAGCTTTTTCAGGGGGCACAAGCAATATCTTATTTGATTACATGCATCATCTTGATAGAGTGTCAGGAACAAAGTAGAATCTACAACATTTGTTGAAATGGAATGAAAAAGACTGCGTAAAAATAACAATAACACATACACAGAGAGTCTCACCAGCTTAGAATGCAAAGAATTCATTAATTTACATGCTGTTTTTTTGTGTATTTATGCCATACCATGTATTCCTATCTAATGTATCCATGGAGCCGGGTGGAGCAGTTTCAGAGTCAATGTATTTTAACAGAGTCCATTAAATCTAGAAATACAGCTTCTGTATGCTCCAGCTTTCTGGCAACTGGTGGTAAACCTAAGAGACATGAAAATATTCTATCAAGAGTTACTTAAACCCCCGTGTGTGTTGTAGCACTGGTCACAATGTCCAACAGATGGAATCTTTCAAGATGTGCATTATCAAATGAATGTATTAAGAAAGTGTAATATACTCACACAATGATATATTTTCGATAGAAAACAATGAAATCCTGTTAATTTCAAAAATGCAGTGAACTGGGAGACATCGTGTTAAGTGACATAAAGCCTGGTAGAGAATGATGAACACCCTTTATGGGTCATATATGATCCCTAGCAAATTGCTGTAAATGGAATTCTTCTCTTTACAGATGGCATATGCCTATTTTTTGTACTTATCTACTATGAGTAAAATATAAACAAATAACAATTTAGAAGTATAATTTTAAATAGATGCCCATTAGCAGTTCCTAAAAACCTTTTTAAATGGCCCTGAGGACCAGCACCGTGGTGCACTATGTTAATCCTCCCCCTGCGGCGTTGGCATCACATATGGGTGCCAGTTCTGTCCAGATTGCTCCTTTTATACTCCAGCTCTCTGCTATGTCCTGGGGGCAGTGGAAGATGGCCCAAGTACTTGAGGCCCTGCATCTGCGTGGTAGACTGGGAGGAAGCACCTGACTCCTGGCTTCGGAAAAGCATAGCTCTGGCCGTTGCAGCCATCTGGGGAGTGAACCAGTGGAAGGAAGACTTTCTCTCTGTCTCTCTCTATCTATAACTCTAACTGTTAAATTAAATATATAGAAATCATTAAATGGCTCTGAAATTACATTTCTATGAAATATAGCTTTAATTTAATTCAGTTTAATTAGACCTTTAAGGCTTGCACTCATAGTGAATACATTAAATAAAAACAGTTGTTAACACCAGTTCCCAGGTCACGTGTATGAGCCTCAGTTACACCTCAGTTTAAGCTCACAAGGTGCATAATATGTAGCATGAGTACTGCTACAGCAAGTGCAAAGAAAGCGATTGTAGTAAGAAACACGAACAGATACCTAAAACTAACTGTGAAAAATCATTTATTTGTAGGTACCTGGACATCTAAGGGCTGAATGACCTGAGAATCAGACATCCCAAGTGCATCACACAGGGGCCTCCTCTAGGCTGAATGGAGCTGATGGCCCCAGTGAAGTTCCCACACCCCTCACCAGTGCCCAGTTCCCCCATCAGTCCCCGTCTGAGGCCCCACCACCCCTGGTTCCCACGTGTGTAGTAAAGAGCCACTCACCAGGCAGACGTGTGCAGGGGACTCTGTGCACCTGAGAGGAATCTGCAGTTTTAAGGGAAGGATGTCTGAGCTCATCTCTCTGCAGGCTGTCATTTTCACATCTGCCCAGAGGGGACAGATCCCACTGGGGAGCTCAGATCATGGAGTCCCCAGAAGAACACATCACCTGTGTCCTCATGTCCTTTATTCCCTCCTGCACAAGAGGAGTCTGGGGAGAGCTGAGCTCAGAACTTCTTCTGAGTCCCTCACACAGCAATGTGAGGGTCAGAAGGGGCCAACCCTGTAGATGACATCAGGTTTTCCCTTGTGATCCTGAGAGCAGCTTTGTGCCTTCCCCCTCCACACTGCAGCACCCTGGCCTCCTGTGAGACCATAGTGGCACCGAGGTCCTCTCCACCCATTGTGTGATGGTTACCCTATCCCCAGGGCCACCCTCACCTTGTGCACCTGGCTCCTGGCCATTTCTGGGCCTGTAATTCCAGTATCACAGGCTCTCAGCTTCAAAATTCAAACTGAGACACTAATTGTGAACATACATTTAATTTAATACAATTGACAGAGTGTGCTATTTTCATAAAGAAATGGCAATGCAAAGGGAACCGAATTACAGTTCAAGAATGGACACTGTAACAGGTCCAAAATCTGACACTTGGGATGGTGGCCCTAAGAGGACAGGATGCCAGAGCAGAAAGCTTCAAGCACCTGCAGCTTCTTTTTTTCCTTTCTGCTCTCTGCTTTGGAAGTAACACCCAGGTCTGGCCCACACTCAAGGGGGAGGTTGTTAAATGCCCCCTCCTTGCTGGGGCTCTGTCTGCATGCATGATTTTGTCCTCTTCCCCCTAATTTATTTGTGTACAACTTTTCTTTTTCTTGTTACATCAGTATGTGCTCATATATTCACCTTTCCATGTCATTATCTTTATTGCTCCAATGGTTTCCTGCCTTGGCTGTCATGAGTTATTTCACCTACGTTCCTGGCCTTTGTCAGGCATCCATATATTTTGGCTGGTGATCACTTTCTTTCTAATGTAAGATGTCCAAGCTCCTGTTTTGTTTACCTTGTTAGTCCTAGAGACTGCTATTTCTGCCACAAGTCAGGTTTCTTTTCCATCGTGATTAGCAGGGTTTGCATCAGTTGTGGTGCTTGAGTAAAATGAAAAGCTGCCGTCCTTATTCAAGCAGAGAACAGTGGAATTGGTGTTTAAAACATTAGATGGGCCGGCGCCGCGGCTCACTAGGCTAATCCTCCGCCTAGCGGTGCCGGCACACCGGGTTCTAGTCCCGGTCGGGGCGCCGGATTCTGTCCCGTTTGCCCCTCTTCCAGGCCAGCCCTCTGCTGTGGCCAGGGAGTGCAGTGGAGGATGGCCCAGGTGCTTGGGCCCTGCACCCCATGGGAGACCAGGAAAAGCACCTGGCTCCTGGCTCCTGCCATCGGATCAGTGTGGTGCACCGGCCGCAGCGCGCCGGCCATTGGAGGGTGAACCAACGGCAAAGGAAGACTTTTCTCTCTGTCTCTCTCTCTCACTGTCCACTCTGCCTGTCAAAAAAAAAAAAAAATTAGATGCAGACTTGCAATGGTGCTTTTTATTTGCTCTTTAATACTATTTTAGATAACAAAATATTAATATTTATTAGCATGAATTTTCACATGTATCTTTTATTATACTCTGTCAATTTTAAATAAAATGTAAGAGCATTGAACTTGCATCTGGAATCTACAAATACACAAAGCATAGTTTGTGGTATTCACATGCATATGGATTTTATTCATGCCAGGACATTGAAAGTGCTGCAAAAATAAAACAATTCAACTGTGTCTACTACACCTTGATACACAGGCACACCACCAGTCAACCCTGCCCTTGTCTTATTGATGGTAACAAATACTGAAAGGAAAATTAAGATGATCGATTGTCCTGTCTTTCCTTTCCTTCCATGTCTTTGGCATAAGAGTTTGGGTCATTCGGTGATATAACAGGCTTTAGAGAGAAAGAGATAGAGAGAAAGAGATATAACAGGCATTTCTCGGGCTGTGTTGCCTTCCTTCTGCATTTGAACCAGGTTCTGGTGTGAGCCAACAGTGTGAGCTCCCTGACTATAAAGATTTGCTACCCTCCTTGTTTTCTTCAACATAAGTTTAGGTTTTATCTTTTTTAAAAAAATTATGTATTTATTTGATAGATTTACACAGAGAGGCAGAGGCAGAGAGAGAGCAAGCGAGCGAGAGAGTGAGTCTTCCAATCCACTGAATCACTCCCCAGATGGTAGCAAAGGCTGGAGCTGCACCAATCTGAAGCCAGGAGCCAGGAGTTTCTTCCAGGATTCCTACATCGGTGCAGGGGACCCCATTCTTGGGCCATCTTCTACAGCTTTCCCAGGTCATCCTAGAGAGCTGGGTCATAAGTGGAGCAGCCTCGACTCGAACAGGCTCCCATATGGATTATGGTACTGCAGGTGGTGGCTTTACCTGCTATGCAACAGCGCTGGCCCCTTCAGTTGTATCATTACACTGATCCACTTTGAGTTGATTTTTGAATTGGAGGAGAGGTTGTTGTTGAGCTTCCATCTTCATGTAGGCATCCAGGTGTCTCATTCCCATTTACTGACAAGACATCCTTTCCCGATAGTGATTATGGCATCTTTGTCAAGTATCAGTTGTGTAGATGCATGGGTTCGTTCCTGGGGTTCTGCTCTGTTCCATTGTTCTGTTTCTGTTTGGATGCCAGTACGATTCTGTCTTGGTTACTATAGCTCTGTAGTCTATCTTTAAGTCATTTTTTGTGATTCCTCTAGCTTTGTTCTTTTTGCTAAAGATTACTTTGTTTTTTGGGGGACTTTTGCCCTTATATAATGATATTTTGAACTTGTTCTTTCTAGTTCTGTGAAGAATGATACTGCTATCTTTATTGGGAATACATTGTATGTGTAAACTGTTTTGAGTAGTGTGGGCATTTTAATATACATTCTTCCCACTCATGTACATTGTAGAACTCTCCTCTTTATTGTGTCTGCAATTCATTTATCAGTGTTCCATAATTTTTACTGTAGAGATCTCTCAAATTGATGGCTAAATTAACTCCTAGATGTTTTACTATTTTTAATTCTATCATTTCCTTTGTTTTCATCAATTTCATTATATGCTATAGATTTTTCATGTGGATGTTTTATCTTACGACTATATTGAATTTTTAAATTTTTATTATTATTATTTTTTTTTGACAGGCAGAGTGGACAGTGAGAGAGAGAGACAGAGAGAAAGGTCTTCCTTTGCTGTTGGTTCACCCTCCAATGGCCGGCGCGCTGCGGCCGGTGCACCACGCTGATCCGATGGCAGGAGCCAGGAGCCAGGTGCTTTTCCTGGTCTCCCATGGGGTGCAGGGCCCAAGCACCTGGGCCATCCTCCACTGCACTCCCTGGCCACAGCAGAGGGCTGGCCTGGAAGAGGGGCAACCGGGACAGAATCTGGCGCCCTGACTGGGACTAGAACCCGGTGTGCCGGCGCGACTATATTGAATTTGTTTATCACATCTAGTAGTCTTGATGGAATGAATACTTGGAGTTGTATATATGCCCACACCACTTATACAAGGGTAATTTTCATCTCTACTTCTTTATTTGTATATCCTTTAATCCTCTCTCTTGCCTAATTGCACTAGCTAAGACTTTCAATCCAAAATTAACTAGGAGTGGTGAGGATGGACATTCTTGTCCAGTTCTAGATCACAGAGGAAATACTTTGCACTTTTCCTCACTCTGCGTAATGTAGGTTTCACATATAAAGCGCTTTTATTTTGTGATATAATCTTTCCATACCTACATTGTTGACAGTTTGGTGATGTGTAGAAGGTAAATTTTATGAAATATTTTCTGCATCAATTGAGATGATTAACTGACTTCATGCTTCACTCTGTTGATGTTAATATTATATTCAATAGTTCATGGGGCGGAGCCAAGATGGCGCGCACCGATAGTCCGGGAAAATTTAGTTTAATAAAAGGGGAGTTACGGTAGCCTCAGAAAAAAGAACCAGGATAATATTGCAGAGGAAACCCTTCTGGATTGAGTGGTAGTGAATCGGAGGACCTACTGGGAGAACAAGGTCGCCCACCGCGCGGAAGCCGAGCTGCGGGACCGAGCTGCGCAAGCCGAGCCGCGGGACCGAGCTGCTGGAACGCAAGAGGAAACCCTTCTGGATTGAGTGGTTGTGAATCGGAGGACCTACTGGGAGAACAAGGTCGCCCACCGCGCGGAAGCCGAGCCGCGGAAGCCGAGCCGCAGGACTGAGCCGCTGGAACGCGAGGTGAGCCCAACCTCAATAGCCCAAGACACCGGCAGGCAAGCGGAGAGAGGAGACTAGAGGGAATGACCCCCGGAGGGGGGGGACTTCACCAGGCTAACTGGAAGAGAGAGGGAGGTGACTGGTACGGACACGGGTTTCTCTCTCTCCGCTCACCTCTCAAGGGCGAGCAAGACAAAGAGCAGGCACCATCTTGGACATACGTCATAAGCAGAGTGACCTCAGGTCTGCACCGGCCCTGAGCCTAGCAGAAAAACCTGACTCTGGGCGGGGCAAATTAACAGGAGATTAGGACCTAGTAAATTTGTGGTGCTACTGAACTGAGACTGTGAAAAAAGAGACGGTGGGGGAGAGAACTCACGGAATTCACGTGAGCACTCTCCAGAGACGCTACAATTCCGTAACTTTGGCAACCCAGTGGGAGACTGAAGGAGACTTTGAGCCCACTCTGAGGACCGAACAGATTCCCTGTGTGGTCCTTGGGAAAGAGCTTCTGATCTCTGGTTCATGTGGGTATATCATTTGCCTGCTAACTACCTCCAACTTCGTTCAGCTGTGCAGAATAACTTCCCTTTTGAATAAAAAAAAAAAGAGAGAGAGAGAGAGAGAGAGGTTTACCACGCCTAACCTGGGAGTGTCACCTTTGGCACACCAAACAGAGCTCTCAGGCCACACCCATCTCAAGCCCTAAGGCTCCATCAAAAACAGATAGTCCACTTAATCTAGAGTCATAGGATAACAAGAAAAAGCACCACAGTGAAGAAACCAAATATCTCCAATATGCCAAATAACAAACGCAAAAACCAAGGTAATAAAAACAAGGAAGTCACCATGAAGCCCTCAAATGAAAAAGACACCCCAATTCAAGATTATGAGGATGATGATATAGAAATGCAAGAAGCAGATCTCAAAAAATTGATAAGAACATTAAGAAGTTCTCAAAAACAAATTCTTGAACTACAGAAATCCTTAATGGACAAGATAGAAAATCTCTCTCATGAAAATGAAATATTAAGGAGGAATCAAAGTGAAACGAAACAACTAGTACAACAGGAAACTGGGATAGTGACTGAAGTGAAGAATTCAATAGATCAAATGAAAAACACAATAGAGAGCCTTACAAACAGAATGGGTGAAGCAGAAGAGAGAATATCAGACTTAGAAGACAGAGAACAGGAAAGGATACAGTCAGACCAAAGAAAAGAAGAGGAAATTAGGAATCTAAAACATATTGTCGGGAATCTTCAGGATACTATTAAAAAACCCAACATTCGAGTTCTAGGAGTTCCTGAAGGCATGGAGAGGGAGAAAGGATTAGAAGGCCTTTTTAGTGAGATATTAGCAGAAAATTTCCCAGGTTTGGAGAAGGACAGAGAAATCCTAGTACAGGAAGCTCACAGAACCCCTAACAAACACGACCAAAAGAGATCCTCACCATGACACGTTGAAATTAAACTCTCCACAGTGAAACATAAAGAAAAGATCCTAAAATGTGCAAGAGAGTAATGTCAGATTACTCTCAGAGGATCTCCAATCAGACTCACAGCTGACTTCTCATCAGAAACTCTACAGGCTAGGAGGGAATGGCGAGATATAGCCCAGGTACTAAGAGAGAACAACTGCCAGCCCAGAGTATTATATCCTGCAAAGCTATCATTTGTGAATGAAGGTGAAATAAAGACTTTTCATAGCAAACAGAAATTGAAAGAATTTGTTGCCACTCGTCCAGCCCTGCAAAAGATGCTTAAAGATGTGTTACACACAGAAACACAGAAACACGGTCATCAATATGAAAGAAAGTAAAGGAAAGAAACCAAGGAAGGAAAGCTCACAGCAAAAGATCACAGGGAATTCAAAGCATATATTAGAACTTATCTTTGGCAAATGGCAGGGCAAAGTTACCACTTATCATTAGTCACATTGAACGTGAATGGCCTGAACCATCCAGTTAAAAGACACTGATTGGCTGATTGGGTTACGGAACAAAACCCATCTATTTGCTGCTTACAAGAAACTTTTCTTTCCAACAAAGATCCATACAGACTGAAAGTGAAAGGCTGGAAAAAGATAACCATGCCAACAGAAATGAAAAAAGAGCGGGCGTAGCCATCTTAATTTCAGACAACATAAACTTTACCACAAAAACCGTTAAGAGAGACAATGAGGGACACTACATAATGATTAAGGGATCAATTCAACAGGAAGATATAACAATTATCAATGTATATGCACCTAACTACAGGGCACCGATTTATCTAAAAGACTTGTTAACGGACTTAAAGGGAGACTTAGACCCCAATACAATAGTACTGGGGGACTTCAATACTCCACTCTCAGAAATAGACAGATCAATAGGACAGAAGATCAACAAGGATACAGTAGATTTAAACAACACTATAGCCCAAATGGATCTAACAGATATCTACAGAACTTTCAATCCTACAGCTAAAGATTTTACATGCTTCTCAGCAGTACATGGAACCTTCTCTAGGATTGACCACATACTAGGCCATAAAGCAAGTCTCAGCAAATTCAAAAGAATTAGAATCATACCATGCAGCTTCTCAGACCATAAAGGAATGAAGTTGGAAATTAGCAACTCAGGAATCCCTAGAGCATATGCAAACACATGGAGATTGAACAACATGCTCCTGAATGAACAATGGGTCATAGAAGAAATCAAAAGAGAAATCAAAAACTTTCTGGAAGTAAATGAAGATAACAGCACAACATACCAACACTTATGGGACGAAGCAAAAACTGTGTTAAGAGGAAAGTTTATAGCAATAGGTGCCTACATCAAGAAATTGGAAAGGCACCAAATAGATGAGCTTTCAATTCACCTCAAGGATCTAGAAAACCTACAGCAAACCAGACCCAAATCTAGTAGGAGAAGAGAAATAATTAAAATCAGAGAAGAAATCAACAGGATTGAATCAAGAAAAACATTACAAAAAATCAGCCAAACGAGGAGCTGGTTTTTTGAAAAAATAAACAAAATTGACACCCCATTGGCCCAACTAACTAAAAAATGAAGAGAAAAGACCCAAATCAATAAAATCAGAGATGAAAAAGGAAACGTAACAACAGACACCACAGAAATAAAAAAAATCATCAGAAATTACTACAAGGACTTGTATGCCAGCAAACAGGGAAACCTATCAGAAATGGATAGATTCCTGGACACATGCGACCTACCTAAATTGAACCAGGAAGACATCGAAAACCTAAACAGACCCATAACTGAGACAGAAATTGAAACAGTAATAAAGGCCCTCCCAACAAAGAAAAGTCCAGGACCAGATGGATTCACTGCTGCATTCTACCAGACATTGAAAGAAGAACTAACTCCAATTCTTCTCAAACTATTCAGAACAATCGAAGAAGAGGGAATCCTCCCAAATTCTTTCTATGAAGCCAGCATCACCTTAATTCCTAAGCCGGAAAAAGATGCAGCACTGAAAGAGAATTACAGACCAGTATCCCTGATGAACATAGATGCAAAAATCCTCAATAAAATTCTGGCCAATAGAATGCAACAACACATCAGAAAGATCATCCACCCAGACCAAGTGGGATTTATCCCTGGTATGCAGGGATGGTTTAATGTGCGCAAGACAATCAATGTGATACACCACATTAACAGACTGCAGAAGAAAAACCATATGATTATCTCAATAGATGCCAAGAAAGCATTTGATAAAATACAACACCCGTTCATGATGAAAACTCTAAGCAAACTGGGTTTGGAAGGAACATTCCTCAATACAATCAAAGCAATCTATGAAAAACCCACACCAACATCCTATTGAATGGGGAAAAGTTGGAAGCATTTCCACTGAGATCTGGTACCAAACAGGGATGTCCACTCTCACCACTGCTATTCAATATAGTTCTGGAGGTTCTAGCCAGAGCTATTAGGCAAGAAAAAGAAATTAAAGGGATACAAATTGGGAAGGAAGAACTCAAACTATCCCTCTTTGCAGATGACATGATTCTTTATTTAGGGGACCCAAAGAACTCTACTAAGAGACTACTGGAACTCATAGAAGAGTTTGGCAAAGTAGCAGGGTATAAAATCAATGCACAAAAATCAATAGCCTTTGTATACACAGACAATGCCACGGCTGAGGAAGAACTTCTAAGATCAATCCCATTCACAATAGCTACAAAAACAATCAAATACCTTGGAATAAACTTAACCAAGGACGTTAAAGATCTCTACGATGAAAATTACAAAACCTTAAAGAAAGAAATAGAAGAGGATACCAAGAAATGGAAAAATCTTCCATGCTCATGGATTGGAAGAATCAATATCATCAAAATATCCATTCTCCCAAAAGCAATTTATAAATTTAATGCAATACCAATCAAGATACCGAAGACCTTCTTCTCAGATCTGGAAAAATTGGTGCTGAAATTTATATGGAGGCACAAGAGACCTCGAATAGCTAAAGCAATCTTGTACAACAAAAACAAAGCTGGAGGCATCACAATACCAGATTTCAGGACATACTACAGGGCAGTTGTAATGAAAACAGCATGGTACTGGTACAGAAACAGATGGATAGACCAATGGAACAGAATTGAAACACCAGAAATCAACCCAAACATCTACCGTCAACTTATATTTGATCAAGGATCTAAAACTAATTCCTGGAGCAAGGACAGTCTATTCAATAAATGGTGCTGGGAAAACTGGATTTCCACGTGCAGAAGCATGAAGCAAGACCCCTACCTTACGCCTTACACAAAAATCCACTCAACATGGATTAAAGACCTAAATCTATGACCTGACACCATCAAGTTACTAGAGAACATTGGAGAAACCCTTCAAGATATTGGCACAGGCAAAGAGTTTCTGGAAAAGACCCGGGAGGCACAGGCAGTCAAAGCCAAAATTAACTATTGGGATTGCATCAAATTGAGAAGTTTCTGTACTGCAAAAGAAACAGTCAGGAGAGTGAAGAGACAACCGACAGAATGGGAAAACATATTTGCAAACTATGCAACAGATAAAGGGTTAATAACCAGAATCTACAAAGAGATCAAGAAACTCCACAAAAACAAAACCAACAACCCACTTAAGAGATGGGCCAAGGACCTCAATAGACATTTTTCAAAAGAGGAAATCCAAATGGCCAACAGGCACATGAAAAAATGTTCAAGGTCATTAGTAATCAGGGAAATGCAAATCAAAACCACAATGAGGTTTCACCTCACCCCGGTTAGAATGGCTCACATTCAGAAATCTACCAACAACAGATGCTGGAGAGGATGTGGGGAAAAAGGGACACTAACCCACTGTTGGTGGGAATGTAAACTGGTCAAGCCACTATGGAAGTCAGTCTGGAGATTCCTCAGAAACCTGAAGATAACCCTACTGTTCGACCCAGCCATCCCACTCCTTGGAATTTACCCAAAGGAATTTAAATTGGCAAACAAAAAAGCGGTCTGCAGCCTAGTGTTTATTGCAGCTCAATTCACAATAGCTAAGACCTGGAACCAACCTAAATGCCCATCAACGGTAGACTGGATAAAGAAATTATGGGATATGTACTCTTTAGAATACTATACCGCAGTAAGAAACAACGAAATCCAGTCATTTGCAACAAAATGGAGGAATCTGGAACACATCATGCTGAGTGAAATAAGCCAGTCCCAAAGGGACAAATACCATATGTTCTCCCTGATCGGTGACAACTGACTGAACACCAAAAAGGAAACCTGTTGAAGTAAAACGGACTCTATGGGAAACGGTGACTCGATCAGCATAGCCCTGACTGTTAATGAACAACTTAATACATTATCCCTCTTAGTAGTTTTTTTGTCTGTTCTACTTAATATGACTGGTTTAATTCTGAAATTAATACACAGTTATTCTTAAGTGTTAAAAATTAACTGAAATGTGATCCCTGTTAAACATAAGAGTGGGGATAAGAGAGGGAAGAGATGTATAATTTGGGACATGCTCAAGCTGACTTGCCCCAAATGGTAGAGTTAAAAACATACCAGGGGATTCCAATTCAATCCCATCAAGGTGGCATGCACCAATGCCATCTCACTAGTCCAAGTGATCAATTTCAGTTCACAATTGATCATAATGAAAGGACTAAGAGTCAAAGGGAGCACATAAACAAATCTAGTACCTGCTAACACTAACCGATAGAATAAATAAAGGGGAGAGTGATCCAACTTGGGAAGCGAGATACTCAGCAGACTCATAGAATGGCAGATGTCCTAAATAGCACTCTGGCCTCAGAATCAGCCCTAAAGGCATTCTGATCTGGCTGAAAAGCCCATGAGAGTATTTCAGGCATGGAAAGCCAAGACACTCTGGCAAAAAGATCTCTGTGAGTGAGATCCCAGTGGAAAGAACAGGTCTTCAAAGAAGGAGGTACCTTTCTCTGAAGGGAGGAGAGAACCTCCACTTTGACTATGACCTTGTCTAAACAAGATAAGAATCGGAGAACTCAGAGGGCTTCCATAGCCTTGGAAACTCATGACTGGAGCATAGGGAGACTACTGATGCCATAGACAGGAGTGTCAATTGGTAAAGTCAACAACAGGAGTCACTGTGCACTTACTCCTCATGTAGGATCTCTGTCCTTAATGTGCTGTGTATTGAAATTTAATGCTATAACGAGTACTCAAACAATATATTTCACTTTGTGTTTCTATGGGGGTTCAAACTGTTGAAATCTTTACTTAATGCATACTAAACTGATCCTCTGTAAAAAAAAAAAAGAAATTATCAACTCCCAACTTGACTCTCACTGGGATTAAACATGAGAATAGGTCTGATCTGATTTCATCATCATTTAAAAAAAATCATCTATTATTTTTCACTTTATGTTTCTGTGTGAGAGCAAACTGTTGAAATCCTTACTTAATGTATACTAAGCTGATCTTCTGTATATTAAGATAATCGAAAATGAATCTTGATGTGAATGGAAGTGGAGAGGGAGTGGGAAAGGGGAGGGTTGTGGGTGGGAGGGACAGTATGTGGGGGAAGCCATTGTAATCCATAAATTGTACTTTGGAAATTTATATTCATTAAATAAAAGTTAAAAAAAAATAGTTCATGTATGTAGAAGCATTCTTGGACCCAGAGGATAAATCCCACTTGATCATAATGGTAGTTTTTGATGTGCTGTTTAGTTCAGTTTGCTAGTATTATGGGGAGGGTTTTTTTTTGCTGTGTTTATCAGGGATATTGGCCTATACCTTTGTTTTTTATTATTGTTTCCATGTCTGCTATTGGCATCATGATTATACTGGCCTTGTAATGAGTTTTGATTTCCTTTCGTGTAACTTTTGGCAGTAGTTTGGGGGATAATTGATGTTAGCTGTTCTTTAAAAGCTGGAGCAATGCAGCAGTGAATCCAGTTAGTCATGTTAGACTTCATTAATTCAACCTCATTACTCATTATTGGTATGTCCTATTGGTATTTGTCTTCATGATTCGTTTTGGTAGGTGATATGTTCAGAAATTTATCCATTTCTCCTATGTATTTGATTTGTTGGTATTCATAACTGTCCATACGATTTTTTTAATCACTAGATTATCATTCAGTTGTAATATCTCCATTTCCTTCTGTGGTTTTCTTTGAGTTCTCTGTTGCTTGATTAGTCTAGCTGAAGGTTTGTCAATATTGTTTTGGTCTTTTAGAAAATCAGCTCATTTTGGTGGAGCCAAGATGGTGGAATAGTGAGGGCACGCACTGATAGTCCGGGAAAAGATAGTTTAATAAAAGCGGAATTACTGTAGCCTCAGGAAAAAGCTCAGGAAAAAATTGCAGAGGAAACTCTTCTGGATCTAGTGGTTGTGACACGGAGGACCTATGGGAGAGCAAGGTCGCCCACTGCATGGAAGCCAAGCTGCTGCAGGAGCTGAGCCGCTGCAGAAGCCCAGCCGCCGTGGGAGCCAAGTCACCGCAGGAGCTGAGCTGCCGCAGAAGCTGAGCTGCCACAGAAGCTGAGCCGCGTGAGCTGCAGAGTGTGTGCGCCAGAGCGGGAAGGGGAGGTGAGACAAAAAACTTCAGTAACCCAAGACATTGGCAGGGAAAGGCAGAAAGAGCCCACAGGGAACGAGGCCTGAAGCCCCACTGGGGAAAGTTCACCAGGTTGACTGGAGGAGAGAAAAAACGAACAAATAAGGGGATCCAGCATGGACATTAACCTTTCTCTCCACTCACCTTACAAAGCTGAGCAAGACAAAGAGCAGGTGCCATTTTACCTATGTAGAGAGGCGCCTGCCATTAGCCAAACAGAAAACCCTGACTCTGGTGGGGAGAAATAACAGGAGGTTAAACCTAGTTAGTGAAAGTGTGGAGCTAGGGATTTTTGAGAAGATGGTGGAATAGGAAGGGAGCACAGTGATAGTCCGGGGAGAGACAGTTTAATAAAAGTGAAGATACTTCAGGTTCAAGGAAGAGTAGGGGAAGAAACAGAAGAGGAAACTCTTCTGGAACTAGTGATTCACAGTGGACCTGTGTGGAGAGCGTGGGAGCCCACAGTTTGGGACACCAGCGGCAGACTCAACACACCAGCACTGGAATGTGAGCTGTGCGGAATTACTTCCCTTTTGAATCAAAAAAAAGAAAGAGAGAGAGAGAGAGAGATTTACCACGCCTAACCTGGGAGTGTCACCTTTGGCACACCCTTAACCCTGAGGAACCAAACAGAGCTCTCAGGCCACACCCAACTCAAGCCTCTAAGGCTCCATAAAAAACAGATAGTCCACTTAATCTAGAGTCATAGTATAACAGAAAACACATCACAGTGAAGAAACCAAAGAATATCTCCAATATGCCAAACAACAAACGAAAAAACTGAGGTAATAACAAGGAAGACACTATGACTCCTCCAAATGAAAAAGACACCCCAATTCAAGATTATGAAGATGATGAGATAGAAGAATGCAAGAAGCAGATCTCAAAAATTGATAAGAACATTAAGAAGTTCTCAAAAACAAATTCTTGAACTACAGAAATCCTTAATGGACAAGATAGAAAATCTTTCTCGTGAAAATGAAATATTAAGAAGGAATCAAAATGATATGAAACAGCTAGTAGAACATGAAACTGTGATAGTGATGAGAAATCATAATGAAATGAAGAATTCAATAGATCAAATGACAAACTCATTAGAGAGCATTAAAAACAGAATGGGTAAAGCAGAAGAGAGACTATCGGACTTAGAAGACAGAGAACATGAAAGGATACAGTCAAACCAAAGAAAAGAAGAGGAAATTAGAAATCTAAAAAATATACAGCACACTAAGGACAAAGATCCTACATGAGGAGTAAGTGCACAGTGACTCCTGTTGTTGACTTTACCAATTGACACTCTTGTTTATGGCTTCAGTAATCACCCTAGGCTCTTGTCATGAGCTGCCAAGGCTATGGAAGCCCCCTGAGTTCACTGACTCTGATCATATTTAGACAAGGCCATGGTCAAAGTGGAAGTTCTCTCCTCCCTTCAGAGAAAGGTACCTCCTTCTTTGATGACCTGTTCTTTCCACTGGGATCTCACTCGTGGAGATCTTTCATTTTTTTTTCCAGAGTGTCTCAGCTTTCCTTGCCTGAAATACTCTCATGGGCTTTTCAGCTGGATCCGCGTGCCTTAAGGGCTGATTCTGAGGCCAGAGTGCTGTTTAGGACATCTGCCATTCTATGGGTCTGCTGTGTATCCCACTTCCCATGTTGGATCATTCTCTCCCTTTTTTATTTTATCAGCTAGTATTTGCAGACACTATTCTTGTTTATGTGATCCCTTTGGTACTTAGTCCTATCATTATGATCAATTGTGAACAGAAATTGATCACTGGGATTTAATGCTATAACCAGTACTCAAACAGTATTTTTCACTTTATGTTTCTGTGTGGGAACAAACTGTTGAAATCTTTACTTAATGTATGCTATACTGATCTTCTGTATATAAAGAGAATCGAAAATGAATCTTGATGTGAATGGAAGGGGAGAGGGAGTGGGAAAGGGGAGGATTGCGGGTGGGAGGGACGTTATGGGGGGGAAGCCATTGTAATCCATAAGCTGTACTTTGGAAATCTATATTTATGAAATAAAAGTTTTAAAAAAAGAAATCTAAAAAATATTGTGGGGAATCTACTGGATACTATTGAAAAACCCAACATTCAGGTTCTAGGAGTTCCTGAAGGCATGGAGAGGGAGAAAGGATTAGAAGGCCTTTTTAGTGAGATATTAGCAGAAAATTTCCCAGGTTTGGAGAAGGACAGAGACATCCTAGTACAGGAAGCTCCTAGAACCCCTAATAAACATGACCAAAAGAGATCCTCACCACGACACGTTGTAATTAAACTCACCACAGTGAAACATAAAGAAAAGATCCTAAAATGTGCAAGAGAGAAACGTCATATTACTCTCAGAGGATCTCCAATTAGACTCACAGCAGACTTCTCATCAGAAACCCTACAAGCTAGAAGGGGATGGCGAGACATAGCACAGGTACTAAGAGAGAAAAGCTGCCAGCCCAGAATATTATATCCTGCAAAGCTCTCATTGGTGAATGAAGGTGAAATAAAGACCTTTCATAGCAAACAGAAATTGAAAGAATTTCTCGCCACTCGTCCAGCCCTGCAAAAGATGCTTAAAGATACTTTATCCATTTTAGTATTTTTTTTTGTTCTAGTATCGTTGGTTGAACTCTGTAATTAACACACAATTATTCTTAGGTGTTTGAATTTTAACTGAAAAGTGATCCCTGTTAGGAATTTTGGAAAACATTATGCTAAGTGTAATAAGCCAATCCCAAAGGGACAAATACCACTTGTTCTCCTTGATAGGTGACAACTAACTGAGCACCAAAAAGGAAACCTGTTAAAGTGAAATGAACACTAGGAGAAATGGTGACTTGATCAGCCCTCACCCTGACTGTTGATGAGCAACTTGATATTTATCCCTCTTAGTATTTTTTTTTGTTTGTTCTACTTAATACTTTTGGTTGAATACTGTAATCAATACACAATTCTTCTTAAGTGCTGAAACTTAACTGAAAAGTGTTCGCTGTTAAATGTAAGAGTGGGAATAAGAGAGGGAAGAGATGTGCAATTCGGGACATGCTCAAGCTGACTTGCCCAAAATGGTAGAGTTAGAAACATACCAGGGGATTCCAATTCAATCCCATCAAGGTGGCATGTACCAATGCCATCTCACTAGTCCCAGTGATCAATTTCTGTTCACAATTGATCTTAATGATAGGACTAAGAACCAAAGGGAGCACATAAACAAGACTAGTGTCTGCAAATGCTAGCTGATAGAATCAAAAAGGGAGAGAATGATCCAACATGGGAAGTGAGATACACAGCAGATCCATAGAATGGCAGATGTCCTAAACAGCACTCTGGCCTCAGAATCAGCCCTTAAGGCATGCGGATCCAGCTGAAAAGCCCATGAGAGTATTTCAGGCAAGGAAAGCCGAGACACTCTGGAAAAAAAAATGAAAGATCTCCACGAGTGAGATCCCAGTGGAAAGAACAGGTCATCAAAGAAGGAGGTACCTTTCTCTGAAGGGAGGAGAGAACTTCCACTTTGACCATGGCCTTGTCTAAATATGATCAGAGTCAGTGAACTCAGGGGGCTTCCATAGCCTTGGCAGCTCATGACAAGAGCCTAGGGTGATTACTGAAGCCATAAACAAGAGTGTCAATTGGTAAAGTCAACAACAGGAGTCACTGTGCACTTACTCCTCATGTAGGATCTTTGTCCTTAGTGTGCTGTACATTAAGATTTAATGCTATAACTAGTACTCAAACAGTATTTTTCACTTTATGTTTCTGTGTGGGAGCAAACTGTTGAAATCTTTACTTAATGTATGCTAAACTGATCTTCTGTATATAAAGAGAATCAAAAATGAATCAATGTGAATGAAAGGGGAGAGGGAGTGGGAAAGGGGAGGATTGTGGGTGGGAGGGACATTATGGGGGGAAAGCCCTTGCAATCCATAAGCTGTACTTTGGAAATTTATATTCATTAAATAAAAGTTTGAAAGCAAAAAAAAAAAAAAGATTCTTAAAGTTGTGTTGCACACAGAAACACAGAAACACTGTCATCAATATGAAAGAAGGTCAAGGAAGGAAACCTCACAGCAGAAAATCACAGGGAATTCAAAGCATATATTATAAAATATCTTTGGCAAATGGCAGGGCAGTTACCACTTATCAATAGTCACATTGAACATTAATGTCCTGAACTGTCCAGTTAAAAGACACCGATTGGCTGATTCGCTTAAGGAACAAAACCCATCTATTTCCTGCTTACAAGAAACACATCTTTCCAACAAAGATGCATACAGACTGAAAGTGAAAGGCTGTAAAAAGATATACCATGCCAACAGAAATGAAAAAAGAGTGGGTGTAGCCATCTTAATGTCGGAGAACATAAACTTTGCCACAAAAACTGTTAAGAGAGACAAAGAGGGGCACTATATAATGATTAAGGCATCAATTCAACAGGAAGATAGAACAATTATCAATGTATATGCACCTAATTACAGGGCACCTGTTTATTTAAAAGATTTGTTAAGGGACTTAAAGGGAGACTTAGACCCTGTCGCTCCCCATCTTCGTGGAGGAACGACACAGGACCCTGCGTTGTTCTTTCATCTGCTCGGCCCTTCCCGGGTTTGCTGCTGGTTCTTCCCGGGTTGGCTAGCATCCCTTCCACCTCCATGGAAGGGCGATTCCCCCTGCCACTTTCCCCACTTCCACGGGGGAGCGGCACACCGCTGGCTGGCTCTCTCGGGGGCTGCACAGGTGTTCCTTCAGATAGATGTTCCTGGTGCATGCCGTCTCTCTCCTCCTTTATAGTCCTCTTCCACCAATCCCAACTCTGCTACCCATACGCCGAGTACGCTGCTCTCCTCCAATCAGGAGTAGGTCCTACAGTTTATTGGTTGAACAGGAGGCAGCTGTGTAGAAGCTGTTTCTCCCTTCTCAGTGCCATATTGTGGGAGAGCAGATGCATAGAATAAGTCTTAATTCCAGTAACTTAGTCTAGTCCGAGTTGCTCCCCACAGACCCCAATACAATAGCACTGGGGGACTTCAATACTCCACTCTCAGAAATAGATCAACAGGACAGAAGATCAGCAAGGAGACAGTAGATTTAAATTACACTATAGCCAAAAAATTGATCTAACAGATATATACAGAACTTTCAATCCTACAGCTAAAGATTTTACATGCTTCTCAGCAGTACATGGAACCTTCTCTAGGATTGACCACATACTAGGCCATAAAGCAAGTCTCAGCAAATTCAAAAGAATTAGAATCATACCATGCAGCTTCTCAGACCATAAAGGAATGAAGTTGGAAATTAGCAACTCAGGAATCCCTAGAGCATATGCAAACACATGGAGATAGAACAACATGCTCCTGAATGAACAATGGGTCATAGAAGAAACTAAAAGAGAAATCAAAAACTTTCTGGAAGTAAATGAAGATAACAGCACAACATACCAAAACTTATGGGATGCAGCAAAAGCAGTGTTAAGAGGAAAGTTTATATCAATAGGTGCCTACATCAAGAAATTGGAAAGGCAGCCAATAGATGAGCTTTTAGTGCATCTCAAGGATCTAGAAAATCTGCAGCAAACCAGACCCAAATCTAGTAGGAGAAGAGAAATAATTAAAATCAGAGAAGAAATCAACAGGATTGAATCAAAAAAAAAATTACAAAAAATCAGCCAAACGAGGAGCTGTTTCTTGAAAAAATAAACAAAATTGACACCCCATTGGCCCAACTAACCAAAAAGAGGAAAGACCCAAATCAATAAAATCAGAGATGAAAAAGGAAACATAAGAACAGACACCACAGAAATAAAAATAATCATCAGAAATTACTACAAGGACTTGTATGCCAGCAAACAGGGAAACCTATCAGAAATGGATATATTCCTGGACACATGCGACCTACCTAAATTGAACCAGGAAGACATCGAAAACCTAAACAGACTCATAACTGAGACAGAAATTGAAACAGTAATAAAGGCCCTCCCAACAAAGAAAAGCCCAGGACCAGATGGATTCACTGCTGCATTCTATCAGACATTGAAAGAACTAACTCCAATTCTTCTCAATCTATTCAGAACAATCAAAAAAAGGGAATCCTCCCAAATTCTTTCTATGAAGCCAGCATCACCTTAATTCCTAAGCCGGAAAAAGATGCAGCACTGAAAGAGAATTACAGACCAATATCCCTGATGAACATAGATGCAAAAATCCTCAATAAAATTCTGGCCAATAGAATGCAGCAACACATCAGAAAGATCATCCACCCAGACCAAGTGGGATTTATCCCTGGCATGCAGGGATGGTTAAATGTGCGCAAAACAATTAACGTGATACACCACATTAACGGACTGCAGAAGAAAAACCATATGATTATCTCAATACATGCAGAGAAAGCATTTGATAAAATACAACACCCTTTCATGGTGAAAACTCTAAGCAAACTGGGTTTGGAAGGAACATTCCTCAATACAATCAAAGCAATCTATGAAAAACCCACAGCCAACATCCTATTGAATGGGGAAAAGTTGGAAGCATTTCCACTGAGATCTGGTACCAGACAGGGATGTCCACTCTCACCACTGCTATTCAATATAGTTCTGGAGGTTCTAGCCAGAGCTATTAGGCAAGAAAAAGAAATTAAAGGGATACAAATTGGGAAGGAAGAACTCAAACTATCCCTCTTTGCAGATGATATGATTCTTTACTTAGGAGACCCAAAGAACTCTACTAAGAGATTATTGGAACTCATAGAAGCGTTTGGCAAAGTAGCAGGGTATAAAATCAATGTACAAAAATCAACAGCCTTTGTATACACAGGCAATGCCACGGCTGAGGAAGAACTTCTAAGATCAATCCCATTCACAATAGCTACAAAAACAATCAAATACCTTGGAATAAACTTAACCAAGGACGTTAAGTATGTCTACAATGAAAATTACAAAACCTGAAAGAAAGAAATAGAAGAGGATACCAAGAAATGGAAAAATCTTGCATGCTCATGGATTGGAAGAATCAATATTATCAAAATGTCCATTCTCCCAAAAGCAATTTACAGATTCAATGTGATACCAATCAAAATACCGAACATTCTTCTCAGAGCTGGAAAAAATGATGCTGAAATTCATATGGAGACACAGGAGACCTCGAAAGTTAAAGCAATCTTGTACAACAGAAAAAAGTCAGAGACATTACAATACCAGATTTCAGGACATATTACAGTGCAGTTGTTATCAAAACAGCATGGTGCTGGTACAGAAACAGATGGATAGACCAATGGAACAATATAGAAACACCAGAAATCAACCCAAACATCTACAGCCAACTTTTATGTGATCAAGGATCCAAAACCAATCCCTGGAGTAAGGATAGTCTATTCAATAAATGGTGCTGGGAAAATTGGATTTCCATGTGCAGAATCATGAAGCAAGAGCCCTACCTTTCACCTTACACAAAAATTCACTCAACATGGATTAAACTTAAATCTACGACCCAACACCATCAAATTATTAGAGAACATTGGAGAAACTTTGCAAGATATAGGTACTGGCAAAGACTTCTTGGAAAAGACCCCAGAAGCACAGGCAGTCAAAGCCAAAAGCAACTATTGGGATTTCATCAAATTGAGAAGTTTCTGTACTGCAAAAGAAACAGTCAGGAGAGTGAAGAGGCAACCATCAGAATGGGAAAAAATATTCGTAAACTATGCAAAGATAAAGAGTTGATAACAAGAATCTACAAAGAGATCAAGAAACTCCACAACATCAAAACAAGGAGATGGGCCAAGGACCTCAATAGACAATTTTCAAAAGAGGAAATCCAAATGGCCAACAGGCACATGAAAAAATGTTCAGGATCACTAGCAATCAGGGAAATGCAAATCAAAACCACAATGAGGTTTCACCTCACCCCGGTTAGAATGGCTCACATTCAGAGATCTACCAACAATGGATGCTGGCGAGGATGTGGGGAAAAGGGGACACTAACCCACTGTTGGTGGGAATGCAAACTGGTTAAGCCACTGTGGAAGTCAGTCTGGAGATTCCTCAGAAACCTGAATATAACCCTACCATTCAACGCAGCCATCCAACTCCTTGGAATTTACCCAAAGGAAATTAAATTGGCAAACAAACAAGCTGTCTGCACCTTAATATTTATTGCAGCTCAATTCACAATAGCTAAGACCTGGAACCAACCCAAATGCCCATGAACAGTAGACTGGATAAAGAAATTATGGGACATGTACTCTATAGAATACTATACAACAGTGAAAAAGAATGAAATTTGGTCATTTGCAATAAGATGGAGGAAGTTGGAACGCATCATGCTGAGTGAATGAAGCCAGTCCCAAAGGGACAAATATCATATGTTCTCCCTGATCGGCAACAAGTAACTGAGCACCAAAGGGGAAACCTGTTGAAGTGAAATGGACACTATGAGAAACAGTGACTTGATCAGCTGTTGTCCTGTTGATGTACAATGTAATACTTTATCCATTTTAGTATTTTCTCTTTGTTTTGTTCTAGTACTATTGGTTGAACTCTGTGATTAACAGACAATTATTCTTATGTGTTTAAAATTAACTGAAAAATGATCCCTGTTAAATGTAAGAGTGGGAATAAGAGAGGTTGGATATGTACAATTTGGGACATGCTCAATCTGACTTGCCCCAAATTGTGGAGTTAGAATCATGCCAGGGGATCCCAATACAATCCCATCAAGGTGGCATGTACCAATGCCATCTCACTAGTCCAAGTGATCAACTTCAGTTCACAAATGATCACACTGATAGGTCTAAGAGCCAAAGGGATCACACAAACAAGACTAGTGTCTGTTAATACCAGCTGATCGAATCAAAAAGGGAGAGAACGATCCATCATGGGAAGCGGGATACACAGCAGACTCATAGAATGGCAGATGTCCTAAATAGCACTCTGGCCTCAGAATCAGCCCTTAAGGCATTCGGATATGGCTGTCAAGCCCGTGAGAGTATTTTAGGCATGGAAAGCCAAGAACCCAGGAAAAATAAAAAAGGAAGACCTAAATTGCAGATCTCTGTGAGTGAGATCCCAGTGGAAAGAAAAGGGCCATCAAAGAAGGAGGTACCTTTTTCTGAAGGGAGGAGAGAACTTTCACTTTGACTATGACCCTGTCTGAATAAGATCGAAGTCGGCAAACTCAAAAGGCTTCCATAGCCTTGGCAACTCATGACAAGAGCCTAGGGAGATTTCTGACGCCATAAACAAGAGTGTCAAATTGTTAAGTCAACAACAGGAGTCACTGTGTACTTACTTCTCATGTGGGATCTGTCCTTAGTGTGTTGTCCAATGTGAAGTAATGCTATAACTAGTACTGAAATAATTTACACTTTGCGTTTCTGTGTGGGTGCAAACTGATGAAATCTTTAATTAATATATACTGAATAGATCTTCTGTATATAAAGATAATTGAAAATGAATCGTGATGTGAATGGAATGGGAGAGGGAACGGGAGATGGTAGGGGTGTGAGTGGGAGGGAAATTATAGGGGGGAGCCATTGTAATCCATTAACTGTACTTTGAAAATTTATGTTTACTAAATAAAAAATAAAAAAAATCCGGTCATTTTGATTGATTTTTGTATTATTTTCTTAGGCTCTCTTTTTTTTTAAACTTTTATTTAATGAATATAAATTTCCAAAGTACGGCTTATGGATTACAATGTCTTCCCCCCCCCATATCGTCTCTCCCACCTGCATCCCTCCCCTTTCCCACTCCCTCTCCCCTTCCATTCACATGAGGATTCATTTTCGATTCTCTTTATATACAGAAGATCAGTTTAGCATACATTAAGTAAAGATTTCAACAGTTTGCTCCCACACAAACATAAAGTGAAAAATAATAGATGATTTTTTAAATGATGATGAAATCAGATCTTACCTATTCTCATGTTTAATCCAAGTGAGAGTCAAGTTGGGAATTGATAATTTCTTCTTTTTTTATCTTTTATTTAATGAATATAAATTTCCAAAGTACGATTTATGGATTACAATGGCTTCCCCCCCATACCGTCCCTCCCACCCACAACCCTCCCCTTTCCCACTCCCTCTCCCCTTCCATTCACATCAAGATTCATTTTTCGATTATCTTAATATACAGAAGATCAGCTTAGTATACATTAAGTAAGGATTTCAACAGTTTGCTCTCACACAGAAACATAAAGTGAAAAATAATAGATGATTTTTTTTTCAATGAAGATGAAATCAGATCAGACCTATTGTCATGTTTAATCCCAGTGAGAGTCAAGTTGGGAGTTGATAATTTCTTTTTTTTTTTTTTTTTACAGAGGATCAAAGATATCTATGATGAGTATTAGAAGGAGTTATAAAAAACTGGAAAATCTTCCATGTTCATGGATTTGAAGAACCAATATAATCAAAATGTCCACAGTTCTGAAATAAATTTACAAGTTCAATGCAATATCAAAATACCAATGGATATTCAGCTCAGATATAGAAAAAAATGAAGCCAAAATACATATGGAAACACAGGAGACCCTGAATAGCTAAAGCATTCTTATACAACAAAAACAAAGCCAGAGGCATCACAATACCAGATTTCAAGACATACTACAAGGCAATTATAATCAAAACAGCCTGGTAGTGGTACAAAAACAGATGGATAGACCAATGGAACAGAAAACAAACACCAGAAATCAATCCAGGCATCTACAACCAACTTGTCTTTGACAATGGAGCTAAAACCAATCCCTGGAGAAAGGAAAGTCTCTTTAACAAATAGTGCTGGGAAAACTAGATTTCCACATGCACAAGTATGAAACAAGACACCCTACCTCACACTTTACACAATAATCCACTCAAAATGCATCTGCAACCTGACAGCATCAAATTATTAAGAGAACGCTGGGGAAACCCTGCAAGACTTTGGTACAAAAAGTTCTTTCAGAAGTCCCCAGAGGCACACACAAGCAATAAAAGCCAAAATTAACAAATGTCATTACATCAAACTGAAAAGCCTCTGTACTGGAAAAGAAACACTCAAGGAAGTAAAGAGACAACTGACAGAATGGGAGAAATTATTTGCAAATATGCCACTGATAAATGATTAATAACCAGATTGTATCAAGAGATAAAGTAACTCAACAGCAACAAAACAAACATCCCAGTTAAGAGATGGGCAAAGGACTTAAACAGACATTTTTCTTTTTTTTAACTTTTATTTAATGAATATACATTTCCAAAGTACAGCTTATGAATTACAATGGCTTCCCCCCCCATAACTTCCCTCCCACCCGCAACCCTCCCCTGTCCCGCTCCCTCTCCCTTTCCATTCACATCGAGATTCATTTTCAATTCTCTTTATATGCAGAAGATCAGTTTAGCATATATTAAGTAAAGATTTCAACAGTTTGCACCCACATAGAAACACAGAGTGAAAAATACTGTTTGAGTACTAGTTATAGCATTAAATCACAATGTACAGCACATTAAGGACAGAGATCCTACATGAGGAGTAAGTGTACAGTGACTCTCTTGTTGACTTAACAAATTGACACGCTTGTTTATGGCCTCAGTCATCACCCTAGGCATTTGTCATGAGTTGCCAAGGCTATGGAAACCTTCTGAGTTCACCGACTCTGATAATATTTAGACAAGGTCATAATCAAAGTGGAAGCTCTCTCCTCCCTTCAGAGAAAGGTACCTCCTTCTTTGATGACCTGTTCTTTCCACTGGGATCTCACTCATGGAGATCTTTCATTTAGGTCATTTTTATTTTTGCCAGAGTGTCTTGGCTTTCCATGCCTGAAATACTCTCATGGGCTTTTCAGCCGGATCTGCATGCCTTAAGGGCTGATTCTGAAGCCAAAGTGCTTAAACAGACATTTTTCAAAAGAGGAAATCCAAATGGCCAACAGACACATAACGGAAATGCGAATCTAAGCCACAATGAGGCTTCACCTCACCCCAGTTAGAACGGCTTTCATACAGAAATCAACAAATGACAAATGCTGGCAAGGATGTGAGGAAACTGCATGCTACTCCACTCCTGGTGGCAATGTAACCTGGTGCAGCCACTGCGAAAGACAGCATGTAGGTAAGTCAGAAATCTGAATATGGACCTACCATACTGTCCTGCCATCCCACTCCTGGCAATTTACCCAAGAGGAATGAAATCAGCATATTGAGGTGTTACAGTACTGCCATGATTATTGCAGTCAAATTCACTATAGCCAAAATATGGATGGAATCAACCAAAATGCTCAACAACTGAAGATGGATAAATAAATTATGGGATAGGTACACCACAGAATACTACACAGTGCTAAAACATGCAGTCTTGTCATTTGCAACAAAATGAATGAATCTGGAAAACTATATACCTAATAAAATGCCAAAGGGACAAACACCATACTTTCTCCCTGACCTGTGGTAACTAATAGAGTGAAAAAAAGAAACCTGTAGAAGTAAAAATGACACTTTGAGAAGCAATGACTGGAACAGCCCTTGCCTTGACTTTTGAGGAACAGGTTTTTTCCTCATAGTATTTGTTGAACTTTATTTAAAGAATTATTTATTTTAAAGCAATCTTATGTAAGAAAAATAAAGCCAAAGGAGGAGAAGGAGAGGCAGAGAAAGATAGACAGGTCTTCTATCCACTGGTTCACTCCCTAATTGACCACAATGGCCAGAACTGCACAGATCTGAAGCCAGGAACCAGTCTCCCACATGGGTGTTGGGGCTCAAGGACTTGGGCCATCATCCGCTGATTTCCCCGGCCATAGCATAGTGCTCGATTGGAAGTGGACCAGCTGCGACTTGAAATGGCACCCATATGGGATGCTGGCACTACAGCCCATGGCTTTATCCAATACACCACACTTCTGGCCCCTAAACTCTTAACATAGAGTTAAACGTGTGTTTATAAAGTCATTGAAAATAGATCTCAGTAAAAAATAAGAGAGGGAGAAGGAAGAGGGCTGGGAGTATAGGTGGGTGGGAGGGCGGGCTTGGTGGGAAGAATCACCATGTTTCTGAAGCTGTAATTTATGAAATTTGTAACTGTAAAGCGATATAGTTCTGTATACATTCCTACATACTTACTTTCTTTAAAAGATTTGATAGACTTGAAAGAGATACTGATAGAGGTAGAGCCCAGTGTGCAATAGTGCCAGCCCCGTGAAGTGCTCACAAAAATTTATCATTCTTCAAAGCTTTTTTTTTTCTTTTTTCTTTCTTTATTTTATTTTTTTTAACTTTTATTTAATGAATATAAATTTCCAAAGTACGATTTATGGATTACAATGGCTTCCCCAACATACCGTCCCTCCCACCCACTACCGTCCCCTTTCCCACTCCCTCTCCCCTTCCATTCACATCAAGATTCATTTTTCGATTATCTTAATATACAGAAGATCAGCTTAGTATACATTAAGTAAGGATTTCAACAGTTTGCTCCCACACAGAAACATAAAGTGAAAAATAATAGATGATTTTTTTTTCAATGAAGAGGAAATCAGATCAGACCTATTGTCATGTTTAATCCCAGTGAGAGTCAAGTTGGGAGTTGATAATTTCATTCTTTCTTTCTTTTTTTTTTTTTTTACAGATATCAGTTTAGTATACATTAAGTAAAGATTTCAACAGTTTGCACCCCCATAGAAACACAAAGTGAAATATATTGTTTGAGTACTCGTTATAGCATTAAATCTCAATGCACAGCACATTAAGGACAGAGATCCTACATGAGGAGTAAGTGCACAGTGACTCCTGTTGTTGACTTTACCAATTGACACTCCTGTCTATGGCATCAGTAATCTCCCTATGCTCCAGTCATGAGTTTCCAAGGCTATGGAAGCCCTCTGAGTTCTCCGATTCTTATCTTGTTTAGACAAGGTCATAGTCAAAGTGGAGGTTCTCTCCTCCCTTCAGAGAAAGGTACCTCCTTCTTTGAAGACCTGTTCTTTCCACTGGGATCTCACTAATGGAGATCTTTTGCCAGAGTGTCTTGGCTTTCCATGCCTGAAATACTCTCATGGGCTTTTCAGCCAGATCCGAATGCCTTTAGGGCTGATTCTGTGGCCAGAGTGCTATTTAGGACATCTGCCATTCTATGAATCTGCTGAGTATCTCACTTCCCATGTTGGATCACTCTCCCCTTTATTTATTCCATCGGTTAGTGTTAGCAGGTACTAGACTTGTTTATGTGCTCCCTTTGACTCTTAGTCCTTTCATTATAATCAATTGTGAACTGAAATTGATCACTTGGAATAGTGAGATGGCATTGGTACATGCCACCTTGATGGGATTAAATTGGAGTCCCCTGGTATGTTTCTAACTCTACCATTTGGGGCAAGTCAGCCTGAGCATGTCCCAAATTGTACATCTCTTCCCTCTCTTATCCCCACTCTTATGTTTAACAGGGATCACATTTCAGTTAATTTTTAACACTTAAGAATAACTGTGTATTAATTACAGAATTAAACCAGTCATATTAAGTAGAACAGACAAAAAAACTACTAAGAGGGATAATGTATTAAGTTGTTCATTAACAGTCAGGGCTATGCTGATCAAGTCACCGTTTCTCATAGTGTCCATTTCACTTCAACAGGTTTCCTTTTTGGTGTTCAGTCAGTTGTCACCGATCAGGGAGAACATATGGTATTTGTCCCTTTGGGACTGGCTTATTTCACTCAGCATGATGTGTTCCAGATTCCTCCATTTTGCTGCAAATGACTGGGTTTCATTGTTTCTTACTGCGGTATAGTATTCTAAAGAGTACATATCCCATAATTTCTTTATCCAGTCTACCGTTGATGGGCATTTAGGTTGGTTCCAGGTCTTGGCTATTGTGAATTGAGCTGCAATAAACATTAGGGTGCAGACCACATTTTGTTTGCCAATTTAAATTCCTTTGGGTAAATTCCAAGGAGTGGGATGGCTGGGTTGAATGGTAGGGTTATATTCAGGTTTCTGAGGAATCTCCAGACTGACTTCCATAGTGGCTTAACCAGTTTGCATTCCCACCAACAGTGGGTTAGTGTACCTTTTTCCCCACATCCTTGCCAGCATCTGTTGTTGGTAGATTTCTGAATGTGAGCCATTCTAACCGGGGTGAGGTGAAACCTCATATGGTTTTGATTTGCATTTCCCTGATTTCTAGGGATCCTGAACATTTTTTTATGTGCCTGTTGGCCATTTGGATTTCCTCTTTTGAAAAATATCTATTGAGGTTCTTGGCCCATCTCTTAAGTGGGTTGTTGGTTTTGTTTTTGTGGAGTTTCTTGATCTCTTTGTAGATTCTGGTTATTAACCCTTTATCTGTTGCATAGTTTGCAAATATGTTTTCCCATTCTGTCGGTTGTCTCTTCACTCTCCTGACTGTTTCTTTTGCAGTACAGAAACTTCTCAATTTGATGCAATCCCAATAGTTGATTTTGGCTTTGACTGCCTGTGCCTCCCGGGTCTTTTCCAGAAATTCGTTGCCTGTGCCAATATCTTGAAGGGTTTCTCCAATGTTCTCTAGTAACTTGATGGTGTCAGGTCATAGATTTAGGTCTTTAATCCATGTTGAGTGGATTTTTGTGTAAGGTGTAAGGCAGGATTCTGCTCGTGGAAATCCAATTTTCCCAGCACCATTTATTGAATAGACTGTCCTTGCTCCAGGAATTAGTTTTAGATCCTTGATCAAATATAAGTTGACGGTAGATGTTTGGGTTGATTTCTGGTGTTTCAATTCTGTTCCATTGGTCTATCCATCTGTTTCTGTACCAGTACCATGCTGTTTTGATTACAACTGCCCTGTAGTATGTCCTGAAATCTGGTATTGTGATGCCTCTGGCTTTGTTTTTGTTGTACAAGATTGCTTTAGCTATTCGAGGTTTCTTGTGCCTCCATATAAATTTCAGCACCATTTTTTCCAGATCTGAGAAGAAGGTCTTCGGTATCTTGATTGGTATTGCATTGAATCTATAAATTGCTTTTGGGAGAATGGACATTTTGATGATATTGATTCTTCCAATCCATGAGCATGCAAGATTTTTCCATTTCTTGGTATCCTCTTCTATTTCTTTCTTTAAGGTTTTGTAATTTTCATCGTGGAGTGTGGGGAGCAACTTGGACTATACTGTTACTGGAATTAAGACTTATTCTATACATCTGCTCTCCCACAATATGGCGCTGGGAGAGGAGCAAACAGCTTCTACCCAGCTGCCTCTCACCAACTTGACAAGCTGCAGGAGCTGCTCCTGATTGGAGGAGAGCAGCGTGCTCAGCATGTGGTTAGCAGAGCACGGATTGGTGGAGAGGACTATATAGGAGGAGAGAGACGGCATGGTGGTGTGGGTTGGTTGGAGAGTGTATTGGAGAGTTCGCGGGGAAGTTCGTTGCTTCATTCTTTCTCATTTCTCTCTGCTCATTCTTGCTTTGGGAGTTCGCTGTTTACTTATTCTTACTTTACTATAGAAAAGACTTGTAAAAAAGGGGAACAACAAGCGTCCGGTCCTGTGCGGCTCCTCCACGTGCGGAGGAGCAGCAAATGGTGCCGTGACTCGGATAGGAAACCTAGGAGGGAAGAAGCGGGAAGAAGTGGGAAAATACCGGAGAGAGAGACTAGCAAAGAGCCTAGGGGAAAGCCGGACAGAAAAAGTGCCGGTGAGAAGCTAGTTAGAACCCAGGAAAAAAGCCACAGGGGAAGAAAAATAGAAGCTAGGAAAGAGGTATTTACTGGGAATGCCTGGGAGACTCAGTCTTCCACTACGCCCACCGCTCCAACATGTCACGGACGGTATAGACAATGGAGTTCTTTGGCTACTCTTTGCCCACTGGCTACGTCTTCTTCCTGCTAGGCACCATCCTCTATTTCTCCCTAAAGATCATCCGTTATGGGCTGAATGCGGTTTTTCTCTCTCTCTCTTCCTACTCCCCACCTCCTCGCAGCTTTTCTTCTAAGTGAGGGAAACGAGGGGGGAGGAAAATTCATGCATTCGTAAGAGCAGTTGTAGAGACGTCCCCCTGGTTTATACAGCAGTGGAGGCAGGTGGGACGGCAATTGCGCGCAGCTGGGGAATCGATAGAAGTGCTGAAGCTGTGGCAACTCATTGATCAGGTGCTTCAGGACCCCACGGAAGGGATCGAGTTGTTGCTTAATGAGGGGAGTGAATTGCAGGAAGAATTATGGCAGGGCAGCCAGGCGAGCAGCTATTGTAATGAACAGGTGAGAAGAAAATCAAAGAAGGATTTAGAGAGCCAGGAAGCTTACAGGGGGGAGGAGGAAGCTGAAGAGGGAACCTCGCCCCCAAGAGAGATGCCAAGAATATATCCTGGCCCTACAAGGCTGGCAAATTCAACCATAAAGGATGAATCACCACCCCGGTATCGCCCATTGGTACTACCAAAGTTTCCTCCTGTAAAGAAAAGCCCTTTTTTTCCACATGAGATTGAAGAAGAGTGGGAGGAGGAAGAAGGAGTGATGGAGGGAGTAGGTATGCAGGAGGAGATAGAAAGGCCAAGAACCGAAAGCAAGCAAAGGGGAGCTGTTTATAGAAAACCTGCTTGGGAGCAGTACCAGGAACCAGGCCAGGTGTTTCCTGTAATTCAGGATCAACAGGGAAACAGGGGTTGGACGCCTCTTGATTACAAATTACTTAAAGAATTGCAACAATCAGTGCAATTGTATGGCCCCCATGCAAGTTTCACACAGGCAATCCTTGATAACATTGGACAGCAAGGCCTAATACCCGAGGATTGGAGAAACTTAGTAAAGGCGGTGTTGGGTGGGGGTGACTTCCTCTTATGGTTAGCTGCTTATAAAGAATTCACGCGAGAATATTCAAAGCAGAACTATCGAGCAGGGAATCAAACATGGGATGAGGAAATGTTAAATGGAGAAGGGCGATTTGCCAATCCCGATGAGCAGGCCTGACTACCAACAGCTGTCCTCTTACAAGTAAGAGAGATAGCAAGAAGAGCCTGGAAGGTGGTACCCAGAAAAGGAGAGATAAGACACAGCTTGACTAAGATAGTGCAGGGCTCTACTGAACCTTACGCTGACTTCGTGAACAGATTAATGGAAGCAGCGGGAAATATTTTTGAAACTGTGGAAGAAGCAATGCCCTTAGTCAGAAGATTGGCGTATGAACAGGCCAATAAAACATGTCGTGAAGCTCTTAGACCATGGCAGCATAAGGACATCCCTACCTTTTTGAAAATCTGTAGGGATGTCATGGATGATGTAGCTTCTGGATCACATGCTGCAGTAGCAGTGACCCGACAATTTAGACAGAACATGAGGGGACGAAAATGCTTTAGATGTGGTCAAGAAGGGCATTTAATGAGGGAATGTAGGGTGAAATTTCCAGCCCGAGATCAGCAGGGCATAGAGAACTCGAGAAGACCAGGCCTTTGCCCACGCTGTAGAAGAGGGAATCATTGGGTCAGTGAATGTTACTCTAAAATGTATAGCACAGGCAATCCCCTGAGGATGCCAAATGAGCCGGGCCCCATGAAAAGATATGGACAGCAAAAAAATGGAATGTGGGCCCCTGCACCCCGGGGCCAAAACAATCGGTGGGTGCCACGGTCCCAACAATACAAAAACCAAATATTTACTGTGCAGAGTTACGAGCCACTGGGTATTTGGTACTAACACCTCAAATGGGAGCACAAGCCATAGAGGTGAGGGCAGAAACAATTTTGGCTGAGCATAAGGGACTTGGAATAATCATAGGAAAAGAAACAAATGCTTTAAGAGGCCTAATGGTCATTACCGGAGTTATCCAATTACCCTTTGATAAGTTAAAGGTGCTGATACAATCTACAAAGGGTATTATACAAATCAAGCCAGAAGATCCTGTGGCTCAAATGCTGATTATGACTGGAGCGCAGGATGTTCATGGACCCCAAGGGGAGAAATTTGCAGCCTTGTCCCTGTCTTTAGCAGATCGACCTCTGTGGACCTTAACCATTAGAGGAAAGTCGATTCAGGGCCTGCTAGATACGGGTGCAGATGTAAGTATAATTTCGGAAAATGATTGGCCGAAGTCATGGCTCCTTCAGCCAGGAGATAATACTTTAGTAGGCCTAGGTGCGGCCATGACACCATCAAGGAGTGCTCAGGTGCTTCATTGGCAGGATCAAGAAGGGAACAAGGGAAATGTGCAACCTTATGTTAGTGCACTCCCCATCACATTATGGGGAAGAGACATTTTAGAACAATTGGGACTGACATTAACCAATGAAGACCAATTGGAGAGTTCTACAGGACGGCGTATTATGTATAAAAAGGGATATCAGGAGAGAGGATTAGGCTCCAGAGAAGGCAGAAGGGACTTAGCCCAGCCCAAAGGCGACTTTAAAAGACAGGACACGGGTTTTTCGTGGGGGCCACTGAGATGCAGCCGCTGCCATTGTCATGGCTGGACAACAAGCCAAAGTGGATACCACAGTGGCCCCTTACCCAGGAAAAGTTGGCTGCGGTAAATGATATAGTGTTACAACAATTAGAGGCAGGCCATTTGCAACCATCAACCTCCCCATGGAATACGCCAATATTCGTGATAAAGAAAAAATCGGGGAAATACCGGTTGTTGCATGATTTACGGGCTGTTAATCAGCAGATGCAACCCATGGGGGCATTACAACCTGGACTCCCGGTTCCTACTATGATCCCAAAGCATTGGCCATTAATAGTACTCGACCTGAAGGACTGCTTTTTTAGCATACCTCTACATGAACAAGACATTCAGAGGTTTGCTTTCACCGTACCTTCCATTAATCATCAAGGTCCCGACAAAAGATATGAATGGAAAGTGCTTCCCCAAGGAATGACTAACAGTCCTGCCATATGCCAGCTATATGTTGACCAGGCAGTAGAGCCGGTTCGACAACAGTGCCCAAAAGTACAAATTTTACACTACATGGATGACCTGTTAATAATGGCTGAAAGTGAAAAATCACCTTATGGAAGCATATAAGCTGTTGCTATTATATTTGGAAAAAGTTGGGTTACAAGTAGCACCAGAGAAGATACAAAAAGGGGAAGTAGTACAGTACTTAGGGCTTAAAGTAACTTCTGAAAAGGTGACCCCATTAGAATTTGAAATTGCAATAGATGGGTTGCAGACCCTTAATGACTTCCAAAAATTATGTGGCAATTTAAATTGGTTGAGGCCCTATTGTAAATTAACCACCGAAGATATGATGCCATTATTCAATATTTTAGAAGGAGATGCCCAGCTTGATTCCCCTCGTAGATTGACAAAAGAAGCCCGCTTGGCGTTACAGAAAATCGAAAAACAAATTAAAGCAATGCAGATGGAAAGATGTGATCCACAACAAGCCCTAGAAATATTAATTTTTATGGAACAGCTGTATCCCTTCGCAGTCATTTGGCAAGGAGGACCCTTGTTGTTTGTATACCCACATTCACATGCACCGCGTGTACTATACACCCAAGGCATTGCGGTGGCTGATTTGATATTAACAGCAATAAAAAAAGGTGACAGAAATGGCGGGGAAGACTCCAAAGTGATGTGTAGTTCCCTTTGCTCAAGAGGCAGTAGAAGCCTTTACAAGGGAATGCTGGCAATGGGCATACATAGTTCTCATTCTACAAATAGAGATTGACAATCACTACCCTCGCCATCCATTTGTTAACTTCTGCACACAGGTTTCAATAAAACGGGTGCAGAAGGTGCGAAGGGATCCAATTCAAGGGGCAGTTACCGTATTTACGGATGGAGCTAAAGGCGGAACAGGAGCAGCTATACTTAACAATCAATGATATTTTGTTTTAACAGCATCCCCTTCCCCACAACATGCAGAATTAGCTATTATCGCAACAGTATTACGCAGAGAGAGCGCACCCATGAATATTTTGTCTGATAGTGCATATGTGGTGAATGCAGTTCAGATGCTTGCTACACAGTGCCTTATTCTTAAATCCACCTCAGTCTATTCTTATTTAAGTGAAATTCAGGGGTTATTAAATCAAAGAGAGCATGCTATTTACATAGGCCACATAAGAGCTCATTCTAATTTACCCGGCCCACTTACTCAAGGAAACATGATGGCCGATCATTATTCAAGATTCTTGCTTGCATGCACCGCTTTGGAACAAGCTGGCCGGCACCATGGCTCACTAGGCTAATCCTCTGCCTGTGGCACCAGCACACCGGGTTCTAGTCCCGGTCAGGGCACCGGATTCTGTCCCGGTTGCCCCTCTTCCAGGCCAGCTCTCTGCTGTGGCCAGGGAGTGCAGTGGAGGATGGCCCAAGTGCTTGGGCCCTGCACCCCATGAGAGACCAGGAGAAGCACCTGGCTCCTGGCTTCAGATCGGCGCAGCTCCAGCCGTAGCGGCCATTTGGGGGGTGAACCAACGGAAGGAAGACCTTTCTCTCTGTCTCTCTTGCACTGTCTAACTCTGCCTGTCAAAATAAATAAATAAATGGTAAATGTGTGTGTGAGAGATTTATCTGTCTACCTTCAAATAAAATGAAAAATAAAGAACAGGTCTTCAAAGAAGGAGGTACCTTTCTCTGAAGGGAGGAGAGAACCTCCACTTTGACTATGACCTTGTCTAAACAAGATAAGAGTCGGAGAACTCAGAGGGCTTCCATAGCCTTGGAAACTCATGACTGGAGCATAGGGAGATTACTGATGCCATAGACAGGAGTGTCAATTGGTAAAGTCAACAACAGGAGTCACTGTGCACTTACTCCTCATGTAGGATCTCTGTCCTTAATGTGCTGTGCATTGAGATTTAATGCTATAACGAGTACTCAAACAATATATTTCACTTTGTGTTTCTATGGGGGTGCAAACGGTTGAAATCTTTACTTAATGCATACTAAACTGATCTCTGTAAAAAAAAAAAAAGAAATTATCAACTCCCAACTTGACTCTCATTGGGATTAAACATGACAATAGGTCTGATCTGATTTCATCATCATTTAAAAAAATCATCTATTATTTTTCACTTTATGTTTCTGTGTGGGAGCAAACTGTTGAAATCCTTACTTAATGTATACTAAGCTGATCTTCTGTATATTAAGATAATCAAAAAATGAATCTTGATGTGAATGGAAGGGGAGAGGGAGTGGGAAAGGGGAGGGTTGTGGGTGGGAGGGACGGTATGTGGGGGAAGCCATTGTAATCCATAAATTGTACTTTGGAAATTTATATTCATTATATAAAAGTTAAAAAAATAAAAAAAGAATATCACTCTAAATGGCATGTTAACACCCACACTTTAAGTTTTAAATTTAATATTCCCTGCAAGCAAGCAGAAGGTATTATTAGGTCCTGTGAAAAGTGCGTTGTTGCCATAGTTCCAAAGATTCCTGTGGGAGCCAATCCCCATGGCCTTAAACCAGGACATATCTGGCAGATGGACGTTACACATATCCCCTCTTTTGGGTGACAAAGCTGTGTTCACGTCACTGTAGATACATATTCAGGTGTAGTTATGGCCACAGCCATGAATAAAGAAGGAGTACAACAAGTAATCCAACACAGCTTGCAGGCTTTTGCAGCCTGGGGAGTTCCTCATGTGATCAAAATGGATAACGGCCCAGCGTATACATCAGCTCGTTTTGCTGCATTTTTGAAAGAATTCGGAATCTCCCATATTACCGGTATTCCATACAATCCACAAGGGCAAGCTGTGGTAGAATGCACTCACTTATATTTAAAAAATTTAATAATTAAACAAAAAGGGGGAATAGGGGAAATGGCTGCATCCAATAAGGATGCCTTGGCCTTAGCTCTTTATACAATTAATTTTCTGAACAAGAAAAAGAACGGTAAAACACCTGCAGAAATGCATGCTCAATCAGCTGATAAGGAATCAATACAGTGGGTAATGTGGAAGGATTTACAGGACAATCAATGGAAAGGCCCGTTCCCCTTACTCAGAAGAGTACGAGGCGCCGTTTGTTTTTTTCCGCAGGGTGCGGCACAACCAATATGGACCCCTGAGAGTGGAATTCGGTTGGTAAACCTACCAGCAGAAGAGCTAGAAGAAAAAAAACTCTATTTGAGGAAGAAAACAATGAATAACCAATCTCTGGGATCCTTGGAATATGGGACATTTTCAACGAACTCTGAAGTAGCACGACAAACAAGACAGTCAATAGCATGAAGATCACGCTGAACTTTACACAGGCATGCATCAGCGCCAAAAAACCTCCTCACAACATGGTGAAGAGAGGACCTGGATTCGGTTTGCCTGATTGGTAGGGCTTGTAAGCACCTGTGGGCAACTGTAGCAAGCAGAGCAGAGTGTGTGCCGCGGGGCACTGAAGACAGGCGTGTATCAATGCCAAAAAAATAAAAAGAAAGGGGGATCTGTGGGGAGCAAATCAGACTATACTGTTACTGGAATTAAGACTTATTCTATACATCTGCTCTCCCACAATATGGCGCTGGGAGAGGAGCAAACAGCTTCTACCCAGCTGCCTCTCACCAACTTGACAAGCTGCAGGAGCTGCTCCTGATTGGAGGAGAGCAGCGTGCTCAGCATGTGGTTAGCAGAGCACGGATTGGTGGAGAGGACTATATAGGAGGAGAGAGATGGCATGGTGGTGTGGGTTGGTTGGAGAGTGTATTGGAGAGTTCGCGGGGAAGTTCGTTGCTTCGTTCTTTCTCATTTCTCTCTACTCATTCTTGCTTTGGGAGTTCGCTGTTTACTTATTCTTACTTTACTATAGAAAAGACTTGTAAAAAAGGGGAACAACAAGCGTCCGGTCCGGTGCGGCTCCTCCGCGTGCGGAGGAGCAGCAGTGGAGATCTTTAACATCCTTGGTTAAGTTTATTCCAAGGTATTTGATTGTTTTTGTAGCTATTGTGAATGGGATTGATCTTAGAAGTTCTTCCTCAGCCATGGCATTGTCTGTGTATACAAAGGCTATTGATTTTTGTGCATTGATTTTATACCCTGCTACTTTGCCAAAATCTTCTATGAGTTCCAATTGTCTCTTAGTAGAGTTCTTTGGGTCTCCTAAGTAAAGAATCATATCATCTGCAAAGAGGGATAGCTTGAGTTCTTCCTTCCCAATTTGTATCCCTTTAATTTCTTTTTCTTGCCTAATAGCTCTGGCTAGAACCTCCAGAACTATATTGAATAGCAGTGGTGAGAGTGGGCATCCCTGTCTGGTACCAGATCTCAGTGGAAATGCTTCCAACTTTTCCCCATTCAATAGGATGTTGGCTGTGGGTTTTTCATAGATTGCTTTGATTGTATTGAGGAATGTTCCTTCCAAACCCAGTTTGCTTAGAGTTTTCATCATGAACGGGTGTTGTATTTTATCAAATGCTTTCTCGGCATCTATTGAGATAATCATATGGTTTTTCTTCTGCAGTCTGTTAATGTGGTGTATCACATTGATTGTCTTGCGCACATTAAACCATCCCTGCATACCAGGGATAAATCCCACTTGGTCTGGGTGGATGATCTTTCTGATGTGTTGCTGCATTCTATTGGCGAGAATTTTATTGAGGATTTTTGCATCTATGTTCATCAGGGATATTGGTCTGTAATTCTCTTTCAGTGCTGCATCTTTTTCCGGCTTAGGAATTAAGGTGATGCTGGCTTCATAGAAAGAATTTGGGAGGATTCCCTCTTCTTCGATTGTTCTGAATAGTTTGAGAAGAATTGGAGTTAGTTCTTCTTTCAATGTCTGGTAGAATGCAGCAGTGAATCCATCTGGTCCTGGGCTTTTCTTTGTTTGGAGGGCCTTTATTACTGTTTCAATTTCTGTCTCAGTTATGGGTCTGTTTAGGTTTTCGATGTCTTCCTGGTTCAATTTAGGTAGGTCGCATGTGTCCAGGAATCTATCCATTTCTGATAGGTTTCCCTGTTTGCTGGCATACAAGTCCTTGTAATTTCTGATGATTCTTTTTATTTCTGTGGTGTCTGTTGTTACGTTTCCTTTTTCATCTCTGATTTTATTGATTTGGGTCTTTTCTCTTCTTTTTTTAGTTAGTTGGGCCAATGGGGTGTCAATTTTGTTTATTTTTTCAAAAAACCAGCTCCTCGTTTGGCTGATTTTTTGTAATGTTTTTCTTGATTCAATCCTGTTGATTTCTTCTCTGATTTTAATTATTTCTCTTCTCCTACTAGATTTGGGTCTGGTTTGCTGTAGGTTTTCTAGATCCTTGAGGTGAATTGAAAGCTCATCTATTTGGTGCCTTTCCAATTTCTTGATGTAGGCACCTATTGCTATAAACTTTCCTCTTAACACAGTTTTTGCTTCGTCCCATAAGTGTTGGTATGTTGTGCTGTTATCTTCATTTACTTCCAGAAAATTTTTGATTTCTCTTTTAATTTCTTCTATGACCCATTGTTCATTCAGGAGCATGTTGTTCAATCTCCATGTGTTTGCGTATGCTCTAGGGATTCCTGAGTTGCTAATTTCCAACTTCATTCCTTTATGGTCTGAGAAGCTGCATGGTATGATTCTAATTCTTTTGAATTTGCTGAGACTTGCTTTATGGCCTAGTATGTGGTCAATCCTAGAGAAGGTTCCATGTACTGCTGAGAAGAATGTAAAATCTTTAGCTGTAGGATTGAAAGTTCTATAGATATCTGTTAGATCCATTTGGGCTATAGTGTCGTTTAAATCTATTGTATCCTTGCTGATCTTCTGTCCTATTGATCTGTCTATTTCTGAGAGTGGAGTATTGAAGTCCCCCAGTACTACTGTATTGGGGTCTATGTCTCCCTTTAAGTCCGTTAACAAATCTTTTAGATAAACCGGTGCCCTGTAATTAGGTGCATATACATTGATAATTGTTATATCTTCTTGTTGTATTGATCCCTTAATCATTATATAGTGCCCCTCTTTGTCTCTCTTAACAGTTTTTGTGGTAAAGTTTATGTTGTCCGATATTAAGATGGCTACGCCCGCTCTTTTTTCATTTCTGTTGGCATGGTATATCTTTTTCCAGCCTTTCACTTTCAGTCTGTATGGATCTTTGTTGGAAAGATGTGTTTCTTGTAAGCAGCAAATAGATGTGTTTTGTTCCTTAAGCCAATCAGCCAATCGATGTCTTTTAACTGGACTGTTCAGGCCATTCACGTTCAATGTGACTAATGATAAGTGGTAACTTTGCCCTGCCATTTGCCAAAGATAAATTCCAATATATGCTTTGAATTCCCTGTGATCTTTTGCTGTGAGGTTTCCTTCCTTTATCTTCTTTCATATTGATGACCGTGTTTCTGTGTTTCTGTGTGTAACACATCTTTAAGCATCTGTTGCAGGGCTGGACGAGTGGTGACAAATTCTTTCAATTTCTGTTTGCTATGAAAAGTCTTTATTTCACCTTCATTCACAAATGATAGCTTTGCAGTATATAATATTCTGGGCTGGCAGTTTTTCTCTCTTAGTACCTGGGCTATATCTCGCCATTCCCTCCTAGCTTGTAGGGTTTCTGATGAGAAGTCAGCTGTGAGTCTGATTGGAGATCCTCTGAGAGTAATCTGACGTTTCTCTCTTGCACATTTTAGGATCTTTTCTTTCTGTTTCACTGTGGAGAGTTTAATTACAACGTGTCATGGTGAGGATCTCTTTTGGTCGTGTTTGTTAGGGGTTCTGTGAGCTTCCTGTACTAGGATTTCTCTGTCCTTCTCCAAACCTGGGAAATTTTCTGCTAATATCTCACTAAAAAGGCCTTCTAATCCTTTCTCCCTCTCCATGCCTTCAGGAACTCCTAGAACCCGAATGTTGGGTTTTTTAATAGTATCCTGAAGATTCCCGACAATATGTTTTAGATTTCTGATTTCCTCTTCTTTTGTTTGGTCTGGCTGTATCCTTTCCTGTTCTCTGTCTTCTAAGTCCGATATTCTCTCTTCTGCTTCACCCATTCTGTTTGTAAGGCTCTCTATTGTGTTTTTCATTTGATCTATTGAATTCTTCACTTCAGTCACTATCCCAGTTTCCTGTTGTACTAGTTGTTTCGTTTCACTTTGATTCCTCCTTAATATTTCATTTTCATGAGAGAGATTTTCTATCTTGTCCATTAAGGATTTCTGTAGTTCAAGAATTTGTTTTTGAGAACTTCTTAATGTTCTTATCAATTTTTTGAGATCTGCTTCTTGCATTTCTTCTATGTCATCATCTTCATAATCTTGAATTGGGGTGTCTTTTTCATTTGAGGGCGTCATGGTGACTTCCTTGTTTTTATTACCTCGGTTTTTGCGTTTGTTATTTGGCATATTGGAGATATTTGGTTTCTTCACTGTGGTGCTTTTTCTTGTTATACTATGACTCTAGATTAAGTGGACTATCTGTTTTTGATGGAGCCTTAGGGCTTGAGATGGGTGTGGCCTGAGAGCTCTGTTTGGTGTGCCAAAGGTGACACTCCCAGGTTAGGCGTGGTAAATCTCTCTCTCTCTCTCTCTTTCTTTTTTTGATTCAAAAGGGAAGTTATTCTGCACAGCTGAACGAAGTTGGAGGTAGTTATCAGGCAAATGATATACCCACAGGAGGCAGAGATCGGAAGCTCTTTCCCAAGGCCCACACAGGGAATCTGTTTGGCCCTCAGAGTGGGCTCAAAGTCTCCTTCAGTCTCCCACTGGGTTGCCAAAGTTATGGAATTGTAGTGTCTCTGGAGAGTGCTCACGTGAATTCCGTGAGTTCTCTCCCCCACCGTCTCTTTTTTCACAGTCTCAGTTCAGTAGCACCACAAATTTACTAGGTCCTAATCTCCTGTTAATTCGCCCCACCCAGAGTCAGGTTTTTCTGCTAGGCTCAGGGCCGGTGCAGACCTGAGGTCGCTCTGCTTATGACGTATGTCCAAGATGGCACCTGCTCTTTGTCTTGCTCGCCCTTGAGAGGTGAGTGGAGAGAGAGAAACCCGTGTCCGTATCATTCACTTTTTTTTTCTCTCTCTCTCTCTCTTCCAGTTAGCCTGGTGAACTTTCCCCCCCTCCGGGGGTCGTTCCCTCTAGTCTCCTCTCTCCGCTTGCCTGCCGGTGTCTTGGGCTATTGAGGTTGGGCTCACCTCGCGTTCCAGCGCTGGTGTGTTGAGTCTGCCGCTGGTGTCCCGAACTGTGGGCTCCCACGCTCTCCACGCAGGTCTGCTGTGAATCATGCGTTCCAGAAGTTTATTCTGCTGTTTCCTCCCCTACTCTTCCTTGAACCACCAGTATCTCCACTTTTATTAAACTATCTCTCCTCGGACTATCAGTGCGCTCCCTTCCTATTCCGCCATCTTGCCTCCTCACTCACCTTAGTCTCTTTTTAAAAATTTCTTCTCTGATCTTTGTTTCTTCCTGCCTTCTACTATTGTATCAGTTACTTTGTTCTTTCCTTTGTAGTTCTTTGAGATGCTTTTGTAGATTGCTTACTTGAAATCTTTTTGAAAAATTTACTGGAGCAAGTTACAGAGAGAGAGAACTAGAGACAGAGAAAGACCTACATGCACATACATACTGGGAGCTCTTCTATCCTCTGGTTTGTTTCTCAAATGGCTAAAAATCCAGGGCTGAGCCCTGGTGAAGCTAGGACCCAGGAGTTTCATCAGGTCCTCCGTGTGGGCAGCATGGATCCATGTATCTGGGCTATCTCCTGCTGCTTCTCCAGGGTCGTTAGCCCAGAGCTGAATCAGAAGTGAAGCATCTGGGGCATAAAACAGCGCCAATAGGGTTGCCAGCATCATAGGCAGCTGCTTTACCTGCTACACCACCACACTGGCCCCTTGAAATCATTTTTTGTAGTCCATTTTGTTTCCCCCTTAGCATTGCTCTAACTGCATCCCATAAGTCTTTGTATGTTGTGTTTTAATTTTAATTTCAAGAATGTTTAATTTTTTAACAAATCTATCAATAAAAAGAGAATAGATTTTATGTATTTCATAGATATAAGTCTAGAACATAACCAGAGTTCACTCCCTTCCCCTCTCCCTCCTGCAGTCCCCTTCCTTAATTCCTTTCTCCTTTGTTCTTTAAATTTTGCAAAGCCTTATTTTCAATTTATTTTCATCTCAGACTGAACCTACCACTAACCATGATATTCAACAAGTAAAAAGTAGAAAGACCACTGTCCGCAGGAGTATAGACCGGGACTAAAAATAATAATCAAATCATAAGTTCTGTTTCAATTTACACACCTGTGTTCTTATTAGCTACCAAATATCAGGTAAAAGATATTGTTCTTTTTGTCAGTGGCTTACTTCACTAAGTGTATCAGTTTCCAGTTGCATGAGGCTTTCAGTTGTTATTTCACTGAGTAGGTTTCTTTTGTTTGTCTTTAGAAAATTTTGTTTAAGAAATATAAATTTCAAAAGTACAACTTTTGGATTATAGCAATTTTCCCCCCATAAGCACCCTCCCACCTGCAAATCATCCCATTTCTTAATCGCTCTATCATCCCATTCTTCATTAAGTTTCTTTTTTAATTACCTTTATATACAGAAGATCAACTTAGTATATATTAAGTAAAGATTTCAATAGATTGAACCAACACAGACAGACAAAGTATAAAGAACTGTTTGAAGACAAGTTTCACCATCAATTCTCATAGTACACACATTAAGGACAGAGATTCTACATGGGGAGTAGTGCACAGTGACTCCTGTTGTTGATTTAACAACTGACACTCTTATGTATGGCATCAGTGATCACCCGAGCCTCTTGTCATGAGCTGCAAAGGCTATAGAAGCCTCTTGAGTTCACAGACTCCGACCTTATTTAGTCAAGGCCATAATCAAAGTGGAAGTTCTCTCCTCCCATGAGAGAAAGGTACTGCCTTCTTTGATGGCCTCTTCTTTCCACTGGCTTTCCATGCCTCAGAAATTCTCATGGGCTTTATAGACAGATCTGAATGCCTTAAGGGCTGATTCTGAAGCCAGAGTGCTCTTTAGGGCTTTTTGCCATTCTTTGAGTTTGCTGTGTATCCCATTTCCCATGTGGGATCATTCTCTCCTTTTTAATTCTATCAGTTATTATTAGCAGACACTGGTCCTATTTATTGATCTCTTTGACTCTTAATCTTATCCTTATGATCAATTATGAACTCACACTGATCACTTTAACTAGTAAAATGGCATTGGTACATGCCGACTTAATGGGATTTGGTGTCCCATGGCAAGTTTATAGCTCTACCGTTAGGACTAAGATCCCGTGAGCGTGTGCTGAACTGTACATCACTTCCCTCTCTTATTCCCACTATTATTTTTAGCAGGGATCAATTTTCAGTTAACTTTAAACACATAAGAATACTTGTGTATTAATTAAAGAGTTCAACCAATGGTATTAATTAGAAAAAAAATACTGAAAAGAATAAAATAGTAAGCTGTTCCTGGACAGCCAGGACAAGGGCTAATCAAGTCATCGTTTTTCATAGTGTTAGTTTCACGTATACAGGTTTTCTTTAAGGTGCTCAGTTAATTGTTGCCGATCAGATAGAACCTATGATATTTGTCCCTTTGGGACTGGCTTATTTCACTCCACATGATGTTTTCCAAATTCCTCCATCTTGTTGCAAATGACCGGATTTCATTTTTTTTACCATTATGTAGTATTCTATAGAGTACATATCCCATAATTTCTTTATGCAGTCTACTGTTGATGGGCATTTGGGTTGGTTCTAGGTCTTAGCTATTGTGAATTGAGCTGCAATAAACATTAATGTGCAGACAGCTTGTTTGCCAATTTAATTTCCTTTGTGTAAATTCCAAGGAGTGGGATGGCTGGGTTGTATGGTAGGTTATGTTCAGGTTTCTGAGGAATCTCCAGACTGACTTCCATAGTGGCTTAACCAGTTTGCATTCCCACCAACAGTGGGTTAGTGTCCCCTTTTCCCCACATCCTCTCCAGCATCTGTTGTTGGTAGATTTCTGAATGTGAGCCGTTCTACCTGGGGTGAGGTGAAACCTCATTGTGGTTTTGATTTGCATTTCCCTGATTTCTAGTGATCTTGAACATTTTTTCATGTGCCTGTTGGCCATTTGGATTTCCTCTTTTGAAAAATGTCTATTGAGGTCCTTGGCCCATCTCTTAAGTGGGTTGTTTGTTTTGATGTTGTGGAGTTTCTTGATCTCTTTGTAGATTCTGGTTATTAACCCTTTATCTGTTGCATAGTTTGCAAATATTTTTTCCCTTTCTGTCGATTGCCTGTTCCTTTTCCTCACAAAGGCTGTTGATTTTTCTGCATTGATTTTATATCCTGCCACTTTGCCAAACTCTTCTATGAGTTCCAGTAGTCTCTTAGTAGAGTTCTTTGGATCCTCTAAATAAAGAATCATATCGTCTGCAAAGAGGGATAGTTTGACTTCTTCCTTCCCATTTTGTATCCCTTTATTTTCTTTTTCTTGCCTGATATCTCTGGCTAAAACTTCAAGAAGTATATTAAATAGCGATACACATACACACACAAACAATTAAATATATTGTTATTTTATTATGTTAATAATATTTTATTATTTTATTTTTTTTTGACAAGCAGAGTTAGACAGTGAAAGAGAAACAGAGAGAAAGGTCTTCCTTCCGTTGGTTCACTCCCCCAAATGGCTGCTTTGGCTGTTGGGCTGTGCTGATTCAAAGCCAGGAGTTAGGTGCTTATCCTGGTCTCCCATGCAGGTACAGGATCCAAGCACTTGGGCCATCCTCCACTGCCTTCCTGGGCCACAGCAGAGAGGTGGACTGGAAGAGCAGCAACCGGCACAGAATCCGGTGCCCTGACTGGGACTAGAACCTGGGGTGCTGGCACTGCAGACAAAGGATTAGCCTAGTAAACCATGGTGCCAGCCTATTATTTTATTTTTAAAGTAATTCTATTATTTATTAATATCATACATAAATATATATGTGAGCATATGAAATAAAGGGAGAGAGCAAGAGTGAGAGAGAATGAACCTTTTATTTGCTGACTCACTGTCTCAATGCTTGCAAAAGCCAATGCTAGACAAGGTCAAATCCAACAGCTAGGAACTACTTCCAGGTATCCAAGTTGGATAGCAGAGAACCAGTTACTGGAACCCTTACCTACCATACCCGAGGGTGTAATTTAGCCAGATGTTGGAATCAGGAGCAGAGAAAGACATCAAACCAGGCACTAAGGTACAGAGTGCTGGAACGCTAACCACTACACCAGATGCCTAGCAGCAGTTGCTGTTGTGGATAAGATAAGGGTGCAGTTTACTCTGTTTGTGTAAATATTCTCTTCTCCAGCAGATTTGGTGAATAGACTTATTCCTATACCGTGTGTTCTGGGCACTCTTGTCAAATTCACTATCAGTGTATGTCCCAAGGGCTCTTCTTCTTTCATTGAGGAAATTGAGAATAAAATCCTAACACCTAGGAAACAATCTTCAAATCACTGTTTTGCACAGATGTGCTGTAAAATTCTAGAACTCTTTGAAAATTACATGTTCACACTTTTACACCCTTGACAGTACTCTTCTCTATAAATTCAAAAAGAAGAATAATTTTATGGTTGGCAAGAAGGTACTTGGAAATGTTTTATTGTAAATGTGCACAACAAAATTTGACCATTTTAACCATTTTTAAATGTAGAGTTCAGTGGCATTAAGTTCATTCCCACTTCCCTGGAGCTTCACCTGCACCATCTCTGGGACTTGTTCCTCCTGTATCCACTAAACCATCCCCTCTTCCCTCATCCTCTGTAGGTTCTGTCTCTGTAAATCAGGTTACTCTAAATTCCACAGTGTATTAGTAGATCCATAGAATATTTGTTCTTTTGTTATGGACTTATTTCACTTAGTATAATCTTAGGGAAATTCATCTAATAGCACCATGTAGCAGAGTTTCTTCCCTGGTTAGAGCTGAACAGTACTCCCTTGTAGGCACAGCATCTCATTTTGTTTTGATATTCATATGTTTATGGACGTGGACTTGTTACCACTGTAAAAAAGGTTTATTTATTATTTATTTGAATGGAAGAATTACACAGAAAGGAGGTATCCGAGAGAGAGATGGGGGAGAAAGAAGGAGGGGGGAGGGAAGGAGAGAGCGAGGGAGGGAGGGAGGGAGAAGGAGAGGGAGAGAGGGAGAGAGAGAGAGAGAGAAAGAATATCTTTCAATGGTTGAACCAGTCTCCAAATGACCTAACAGCCATGGCTGGGCAAGCCAAAGCCGGGAGCCAGGAGCTCCATCTGGGTCTCCCACATTGGTGACAGGAAACCAAGCACCTGGATCATGATCCACTGCCTTCTGAGTTGTGAGCAGGAAGCTGGATTGGAAGCACACACAGGGGCCTCTGATATGGGCTGTTGGCAGTTTAACCTGCTGCTCTGTGGTGTCCACCATTTTGACTGTTATAAATCAGGTTTCCATGGGTTTTGGTATACAGATAACTGAGTCCCTACATTCAGTACTTTTAAGAATATACATACATAGGATTAGAATTGCTGGAATATATGGTAATTTATGGTAATAAACAGTTTTATAGCTGGTTAGGTGAAATACAGAAGACGAAGAATATTGAGTTTTTAAAAGTGCTGCAGGCCGGCGCCGCGGCTCACTAGGCTAATCCTCCACCTTGCGGCGCCAGCACACCAGGTTCTAGTCCCGGTCAGGGCACCAAATTCTGTCCCGGTTGCCCCTCTTCCAGGCCAGCTCTCTGCTGTGGCCAGGGAGTGCAGTGGAGGATGGCCGAAGTGCTTGGGCCCTGCACCCCATGGGAGACCAGGAGAAGCACCCGGCTCCTGCTTTCGGATCAGCGTGGTGCGCCGGCCGCAGCGTGCTGGCCGTGGCGGCCATTGGAGGGTGAACCAATGGCAAAGGAAGACCTTTCTCTCTCTCTCTCTCACTGTCCACTCTGCCTGTCAAAAAAAAGTGCTGCAAATGTCCTTGTACCTATAAGTCTGTGAGCTACCCCAAGCCATGACATGTGAGATCCACTTTATCAGTCTCTCTCTAGGAACTACTCAGAAATATTAGGTATGTTAGAGAGACATGTGGCACAATTACCTATTACTCATTGGCCATGCACATCTATCAGAGTAAGTGGGCTTAATGAGAAAAGGTTAGCTTCCTAATGTTATTGAATCCAGAAAGCACATGCTGTGTCCTCCAATTAAAGGTTTTGAAACCAATGTGTTGGTGCATCCTGAGAGAATTTATCCACCACTGAATAATCACAGAATAACCACACACAGATTTCAGAAAGGTGATTATTCGTTTTTCAGTGCTGATGAACACCAGTGGGCTGACTGTAGCATAGCCGTTGGTCACCAGCATGTGGACACAATGGAGGGTTGGGTCATTGTTCCATATCGCTCTTGAGGAGGAGACAATGTAGTCCAAAATAGACATGAACATGAAGAAGCACAGGAGCAGGAGAATGGTACAGGTGGCCCTTTGCTCTGGGGCAGCTCTTGCAGAAATCCTAGTGCTGTGAAGGTGTTGGGACTGCCTCTTGTGCCTGCACAGGAGAGTGACCATGTACCCACTTGAGACGGCCATGATCCCTGTCATGAAGACTTCTCGGAAGGTTGCCAGCATGGAAAACATCTGCCTAAAGAAATAACTCATGGGCCTAATGGAGCAGAATTCAGTGGCATAGATTAGACTGTCTGAGGTCAGGTTGGGAGTGGCAATGGTGGTGATTATGAGGGGACTGCTAATGAAGACATAGACAACCCACAGGAAGAGGAGAGAACACAGGCTGTGATGCGAGGGCATCTGCTTGAACTTTGCCAGACAGGAGCTCCTGGGGCTGAGGGTGATGGCCTGGAGGACACTCAGCAGGCAGGTGGTGCACAGGGAGAGACCCCGCAGGATTCGGTACAAGTAGAAAGCCGATTTACACATGACGTCATTCCAGAAACCCTGAGACCCGAAAATGTCTGTGATGAGGAAGCCCATGATTAGCAGCATCACTAGGTGGATGAGGGCCAAGAGGCCAATGGTCAGGTCCAAGGGCTTGCGTCTGTGCTGGAGAAAAAACGTGAGGATGTGGAAGAGAAGAAGCATGGTGTTGGCAGAGACCCCAATGCCAACTTCAGAGAAAAGTGTGTATCTTATGTCACTGGCGTGGTCCTTTTTGTTTTTATTCATCTTGTAGGGAAAATAGCAATGCAGTAAATTTCTGAGGAAAACAGCAAGAAAAATTATGTGTCACAAATATTAGTACCTTCACGAATCTCAACTAACACTGCTGTCATTATTGAAACCTATGCATCAATCCCAGTACTTCCTGTTCTCCCTTCATTAGTCAAGTCCACCTCAGACCTTCCTGGAGCCACCCCTACCATCTCCTTCATCCCTCCACATCCCAGCTATGGCTGGGTCATGGGTACCGTGGCCAGCTCCCACAGAAGCACACACTTTCCTGTGCATTAAAAACTGCAACATGGGCCGGCGCCGCGGCTCACTAGGCTAATCCTCCGCCTTGCGGCGCCGGCACACCGGGTTCTAGTCCCGGTCGGGGCACCGGATTCTGTCCCGGTTGCCCCTCTTCCAGGCCAGCCCTCTGCTGTGGCCAGGGAGTGCAGTGGAGGATGGCCCAGGTGCTTGGGCCCTGCACCCCATGGGAGACCAGGAAAAGCACCTGGATCCTGGCTCCTGCCATCGGATCAGCGCGGTGCGCCGGCCGCAGCGCGCCGGCCGCGGCGGCCATTGGAGGGTGAACCAACGGCAAAGGAAGACCTTTCTCTCTGTCTCTCTCTCTCACTGTCCACTCTGCCTGTCAAAAAAAAAAAAAAAAAAAAAAAAAAAAACTGCAACATGTTGCAGGTAGCACTGCTTCATTTTTACCTAATTTTTGAGTTTTTAGGTGGAATGGGCAATGTCTTATTTGGATTTTATTTTTCTAATCCCGATTAAATGATAAATTCATAATAAGCATTCCTTATTTAGATTTTGGTGAATTTAAAGTCAGTTGCATCAAAGTGGAAATAAGACTTTTCAAAAACAGTCTTGGTGGATTATACACAAAGTTATATTATCTCAGTTCTATCTTTAAACTGGTTATTTATCACCAGAGTAAATATTTTTAAAATTATTAGCAGATCAGCTGATGGTATCTGTGGACTCTGAAGTCTGACTGGTTGGATTGATGTCTGTGATCCACCATTTACTACATGTCTGAGCCTGAGCATATGGCAAGGCTTAGCCTCAGTGATCTCAGCTATAAAATATTCATATTCACACTATCTAGCTCATGGAGACATCACATGTGAAACAGAGATGAGGCACACATACCAAACATGGGAGTGTTTCTAGCATGCACAGGCTCTGTGTAAACAGTGGCTATTGTTTTTGTCATGCAGTTCCTCACACATGTGACCTGGGAAGTCTAACAACTTTTTCAGTAATTGATCAGCCGTGCCCCTTCCTAAAAGAGGAGAAAAAATTACCCGAAGAGCAGAGTCCTTTAGCAGTCTCAGCATAGACACTCGGTTGAGACTGCCTATCTGCTCTGTGCACCCCTTCTGCCCCCTCCGCACCCACAGCTGTGCATCTTACCTGTTTCAATCATCGTACAGGGTTAATGAGCTCAGGTACGCAGAGTCTGGTGATCAGACTTTAGCAGGAACACATTCCAATGTCTTTTTCTAATAATGTGGAGTCAGGGTGGTAAATAGAACCACAATTAAAATCAATTCAATCTCATTCCAATTTAAGGTTTTAATTGAAGGACACTGTCAGAAAATAAGGAAAAAACCCTTTAAGATAGATCTCTATGAGATCCCAAGGTTTCATAACCCCTTCAGATAAGCAAAGATGTTTTCTAGACTCAAGATTTCCAGGAGTAAAATTACACTAGAAAATGAGATGATGACATACTGGTGACTATTTCCTCTGGAATATGTGTACAAGATTTTATTGAACCTCAGAAATAGAAGTTCTATAACACTGCAAAATGTTTGCAAGCATATATTTAAAAAGAATTATCATTTGATAGCAGGGTATGTGGCACAATTATGTCATGGCTCCTTGGACCATGTGGTTCTATCATGTAAGGCACGAAAGAGAGGCAGAAATGGTAATTTCCTGAACACGAGATGCCATAAAACTCCTCAGAGCTCAGGTGCCTACTTTGTTAAAGACTGACAAGTGTGGACTTTTTAAGGTGAAAATGAACAGCATGAGAAAAAGTTAACATTTTTCCAAGGTAATGATCAGGTGGTTGGCGGGATTTGTTGAGCTCGTTTCAGATTGCCTCCATGGTCCTTCCAGGAAGACTGATGGTAAAATATTAATCCAGGGCCCACTGCCTTCAAGCTTCATGGATCTCTGGCAATTGCTGTGCTGATATTCTGTTATGTCTGTGTACTGCATTTTTGTGTGCATGTTTTATGCAAGGTGAAAAATATCATGCTAATCTTTAAACAAAACTGCCATGCTGTTTGCCAGAGTGGCTATACAATTTCACATTTCCACCAGCACCATGTGAGCTTTTCATTTCCTCTCCAACACGTGGTCTGTCAGTATTGTTTTTAAAGTCAGAGAGAGGCATTTTGATGCAGTTGTTAAGAGATCATTTGGAATGCCCATATCCCAGGACAGAGGGCTTGGGTTTGAGTCCCAGCCCAGCTTCTGGTTCTAGCTTCCCGCCATTGCACACCCTGGGAGGCAGCAGGTGAAGGCTTAAGCAGTTGGATCCCTGCCACCCTCATGGGAAACCCATCTGGCGAGTTCTGAGCTCCTGGCTTTGGCTTGGCCCAGCCTCCACCGTTGTTGGCATTTTGGAAATGAACCAGTAGATGGAAGATTGCTCTCTGTGTCTGCTCTCTGCCTTTCAAACTGATAAAAACTTAAACACTCGTTTTAAAAGTAATTGCTTGAAATAATTCACATTATCATTTGATAACTAATATTCAGGATAGTTCTAAAATTACCTTAAGTCATTTAATTTTTGTGAAATAGAGACCTTGTGTGAGTTAAGTTTAACTGATTCTTGAAGCCTGAACCTGGCAAACACACAGCGTGGTAAAACCCTCCAAGTAGTGTGTTTTAATCTCTGTGGATCAAGGCTGCTTGTATTATGTTCAGTGTCACTTAGGAAGCTACAGTGCTGCAGATAAGTGGTTTTGGTAAAGCCGCAGTGTACCAGTGACATGAATTTGTAATAATATTCAGGAAATCTTTGCTTGGGTGAAATATCACTTTGAAAACACTGGAAACTGTTATTTTTTTAGTGGCGAAATGCCACAGTAGAAGCAGGGAAAAATTATCTCAATTTCCAGAATATGGATTAAGGATAGTGACAATTTTATTAATCATAAAGAGCAACTTAACTTTCCTCCAGGTATTGACAAGAGAGACACAAAATAGTTCTCCAGTCTTCTGTGTCCAAAGATTGGATCACACAAGACAGCACCAGAGAAACCCCTCAGATACACGTTGCTTAATTCTACTAAAACAGCATCCAGTGTGTGAGCATTGTAAGGGTATATCACTCTTTCTGTGCTAATAGATCATTTCTACTAGAGACCACTCTGCTGAACATGAACCCTTTAAACAAATAAACTGAAACAATGCTTGTAGCAGGTCCTCTTCCAGCTGCTCCTTGTCACACGCACACCTGACCAGCACAGTGCAGTCTAGGAGATAAGAGGACAGAGGGCTCTCATCCATCAGCAGGGTGAGCAAGGAGACCCTCCTCAAATAAGGGTCCCGGGTGTGCTGAGTCCGAGAGGGTCCTTGGGTGTCCTACAGTGCCACACACCAAAGTCACATAGTGCACTGTGGAGAGTTAGGTGCCCTCAACGGACTTGGCATTTTGTACCTATGATGAATATTCCTAGAAAGGCAACAAGACTTCTGAAACGGGCCATCTGCAGAAGCCACCTTGGGGAATGGAAGGGAAAGTCCAAGTTGACAGATTAGAAAGACACAGGGAGAAATGATTTTCAAAGAAACTGAATATTCTCTCCTGAGAGCTGTGTGACATGTGAGATCATACAATGAGCCCCAAAGCAGGGACCAATGTCCAGGTCAATGCACACCAACCGGCGGTCAGGAGAGTAGTGGAGGGTGCTTCTGTAGGAGGAAGCTCCTAGGCAGACCCCAGGGTAGGCCCAAGTGCCTGTGGCCTTGTGGATGTATGGGAACAGGGTGAAGGAAGGTAGGGAGGACGCCTCTGCTCTCTGCATCCTGTGTGTAAGTGTTCACAGTCAGGGTTGAGACGATGTGTAAATAACATGATTTCTGCCCAGTGCTAAGCAGTACCTGTGCAGCTGAACGTCCATGAAAGGGCATACTTTGGCTTGTCATCCAAGACCTCAACCTGGCCATCGTGAGATCCCAAGCCTCACTCTCATCACCTTCCTTATTTTAAGGAATAGATGGACGAGAGGGAACTGGCTGGTAGGTGAGAGTGAGCAGGCTTCATGCACATGGATGTGGGGCTGAGGTTAAACAGCAGCAGCTGACTTGTGGCACAGCTCCAGCTGGGAAGCTGAAGAGCTTGGGGTGGGATGGAAGTGGCTGGCAGAGCCAGGAAGGCGACATCATCCCCACTTAGATGTCAGGGCTGTGTGCAGAGATGCTGTGAAACACAGCAGCCAAGGATGTGAGGATGGAACAGGTGGAGAACCTTTGAGCAAACGAATGGCAGCTAACTCTGAGAACTGTAGGGGTGGGAACTGGCCATTGTTTCAGAATTGAACAGATTGTGAAGCACAGCTCAGTGGTCACTCGGGTGGATAGAATGTTCACAATATCCACATTTTAAAATCTGTCTTGAGAGAAGTCGGGAAAAGAGGACCTGCATTAAGGTAGAGGGACGGGACCCCCGTAGACCTTCTTCTCATATGCTTTGCTGTCCTTACCTGGAAAGGAGATTCCTATGGGAGACCCCACTCACTGGGTCACCCGAGGTGGAACGAGGTCACGTGCGGCTTTCTTGCTGAATGGCTTCGGCTTTCCTTCATCAACCTGCTCTCCTTGTCTGAGTGACAAGAAGAAGACACAGGTTAACGTGCAGGAAAAGATGTCATTTGGTAAAAATCTGGAACCTCAGCCAGACGCGGGCAGGGTGAGGTTCAACTCACGTGCATGTTCCCCCTCACAGAGTAAGTTCAGTCTCTGACTGCTAAGGATGTGTCAGCCTCTCCCCTTATTTTTTAATAGCAACGTCATTGCAGCTTCCTGTGCTTGTCCTCTCATTGGAGACCTGCAGGCTGACACAGTACTTGCTTACAAGCTGGCACTATTCCCTTGTAGTTTCTGGAACTAAACCTGAGAATACAAAGGCTTTCAGGGGAACTGCTGGTAGGTAACTCGGTAATGCGAGATCACACTCCAAAAATGATATTTTGAACAAATAAACACATTTTCTCAAGAATATGAAATTATATTTTAATTAGTATAAGAGTTTAACTTACTATGGAAGTTACCTAAGTCAGTAATAGCTCCATTAAACTTATGACAAGAGAGAGGCAAAGTGAAGTATATGTAGTAAGAAGCTAAACTTAAAACATCCGTTCCCTGACAATGAGTAGTTGTATGAATAACTAATATTTTAGATTAAAATCTGTAGATAACATAATATGCAACTTGAGTATCAACAGCAATTTATTGAAAGTCATTTTGATGAAAATAAAGTTAAAATCTAATATCACTTTCTTAGAAAATTTTGATGAATTTGGACTCTTAATTAAAGGACTAAATGAGAGGCAAAGCTCCCCATTGCATTACAGAAGGATTTCCTCTGCTCAGAGCAGGGCAGGTTGGCTGATGTCTCCTCTGAAGCTTCCACACTCCTCAGCATGGCCCAGTTTCCCCCACAGTCCCCTGCACAGAAGCCCCATCTGCCCCTGATCCCCAATTGTGGGGCAAAAAGCCACTTACCCACTCAGACGTGTGTAGGGATTCTGTATGCCTGAGAAGAACCTGCAGTGTTTTAAAGAAAGGACGTCTGAGCTCATCCCTCTGCAGGCTGTCACATTAGCATCTACGGCGGTGACAGATCCCACTGGGGATCACAGAACATGGAGTCCCTGGTGGAACACGTCACCCATCTCTTCATTGTCCTTGATTTCCTCCTGCATAATTACAACCTGGGGAGAGCACTGCTCACAACTGTCCTGTGCGTGAACTTTCTGACGGGTTGTTGAGTTTGTTTTGCTAGTGTTCTGTTGGGTTTCTGCCTCTGTGCTCATTACATATTGGTCTGTAGTTTCCTTTTGTTGTTCTTGCTGTTGTGTCCTTATCTGGTTTCAGAATCAAAAGTGAGTTTGGTAGGGTTCCACCCCATCCACTATAATGGAATAGTCTGAGAAGAACTGAGGTTGGTTCTTCCTTAAACAATTGCAGAGGTCAGCAATGAAGCCATCTGGCATTGTGCTTTTCTTTGTTGGGAGACTGTTCTGTACTGACCCAACCTAATTACCCATTACTGGTCTGCTCCATTGTTCAATTTTGAGAAGTTATATATATCCAAAATTTGTCTACTCTGTCTAGGTTTTACAATTTGCTGGTGTATAGTTTTTCATAATAGCTTCCAATAATCATTTGTATTTCTGATTTTGAAAACTGACCATTTCTTAGCTGGATGGGTTGCTCTGTTTTGTTGTTGCTGACTTTTTTGTTCTTGATATCCTCTGCATATTAATCCTTTGTCAGTTAAGTAGCTTGCTGATATTTCTCCATCTTTTTGGATGTCTCTTCACTCTTGATTCTTTTGCTGGGCAGAAGCTTCTGAGTTTGATACAATCCCATTTGTATAGTTTTTCTCTGATTGTCTGCATTTTTGGCAGTCCTAAATCACTCTTCATCCTCCAACATGCCTATACCAATGTGTTGAAGGGTTTCTCAACATGTTTTATTCTAGAAACTTTAGAGTTACAGGTCTTAAATTTAGGTTTTTATCATCATGAGTTGTATATGGTGAAGTAGGATTCTAATTTAATTCTTCTACATATATATGGATAAACATACATACACACACACACATACACACACACACAATCTAGCTTTTCCAGTACCATTTATTGAAAAGTCTATCTTTTCTCCACTGTATGTACTAGGCAACTTTGTTTAAAATTGGTTAGCTATATATGCATTCAAGTCTAGGTTCTCTATTCTGTATATCTATCTGATGGCTTTTATGCCCGTGACCTGATGTTTTAATGAGTGTAGCTTGGAATATGCTTTGAGATCAGGTACTGTGATATCTACAGCTTGGTCTCCCCCTCCCACAAACCCCAGGATTGCTTTGGCTATTCTGGCTCTTCTGTGTTCCATGTGAATTTTAGGATGCTTTTATGTAAAGATGTCATTGATATTTTGATATAGATTGCATTGAAAATGTAGATTGTTTTAGATAATATGGACATTTTAAAAGTATCAATTCTTCCAATCCATGGATGAGGAATACCTTGCCTTTTGTGTGTGTCTTTGATTTATTTTATCAGCATTTATTGATTTCCATGATAGGTATCTTCCATTTCTTTGGCTCATTATATTTCTAGGTATCTAATTTTTTTTAGCTATTGTAAATTAGATTTATTCCATTCCCTTTCAGTAAGATCATTATTGGTGTTGTAAAAATGCTATTTTTTGTATGTTGCTATTTTATCTCACTTTACAGGATTGGCTATGAGTTCTAACGGATTTTTTAAAGATTTATTTCATTATTTGAAAGAGTTATATGGAAAACAGAGAGGCAGAGAGGGAGAGGGAGAGAGAGGGCTCTTCCATGCGATGGTTCACTCCCCAATTGCCTGCAATGGCTGGAGCTGTACTGATCCCAAGCCAGGAACCAGGAGCTTCTTCTGGGTCTGCCATGTGGGTGTAGGGGCCCAAGGCCTTGGGCCATCTTCTGCTGTTTTCCTAGGCCATAGCTGAGAGTTGTAAAAGAAGTGGAGCTGCTGGGACTCAAACTGGTGCCCATATGGGATGCCAGCACTGCAGGCGGTAGCTTTACCCACACCACCATAGCGCCAGCGCCTCTAAACAGCTTTCTGATGGAGTATTGAGGTTTTTCCATGTATAAAATCATGTCATCTTCAAACACGTATTTCGACTTCCTCTTTTTCAATTTTGATGTCGTTTGTTCTTTTTGCATTCCCTAACTGCTCTTGCTAATATTTCAAATAATATTTTGAGTAAGAGTGATAAAAGAGGGCATTCTTGTCTTGTTCCAGATGTGAAGATACATACTTTCAGCTTTTTTCCACTCAGTATGATATGGGCTGTGGATTTGTCTTTTGTAGCCTTGATAAGTTGGAGGTATGTTCCTTATACACCCAATTTGTTGAACGTCTATCATGAAAGGATACTGAATCTTATCAGGAGCTTTTCTGCATCAATTGAGATAATCATATGGTTTTTGTTCTTCATTCTGTTGTGATTTATTATACTTAACTTGTTAGAATGTTGAGATAAAGCCAAGTTGATCATGATGTAGATCTTTTTTGCATAGCATTAAATTGGGTTTTCTAGTATTTTGTTAATAATGTAAGCACCTCTGCTCATCCTTCCATCTAAATAATGATTTAAAAGTTCATGGAAAATGAAATTAAAGGATGAAATTATTCTGCTGAAAAACACTTTGAAATCCACGCATATGAGAATAGTTGAAAAATTTCATGACAATATATCTTATGAAAAATCTATGCAATGATTTCAAACATATTTTCAAATAAACACCTTACAATTCCTTTTTCCATGAATTTAAAAAAAATTTCCCTTGTGTGCTATATTCTCTTCCAGAATTCAGTGTTGGAGTCAACTTTACAGAATTATAGGGAGTGAGAGTGGGGGAAAGGATGGTTTTCAGTGAGTAACTGAGATACTTTTAAAGTAAAATTTATTTATTTGAGAGGAAGAGTTACAGAGAAAAAGAGAGACAGAGAGGTGTTCCACCCACTGGTTCACTCCTCAAATGGCTGTACCAATCCAAAGCCAGGAAGCAGAAACTTCTTCCAGGTCTCCCACATGGGTGCAGGGCTCCAAGCACTTGGTCCATCTTCTACTGCTTTTCCAGGCCATTTGCAGGGAGCTGCATTGGAAGAGGAGCACCTGGGATTCAAACCAGTGTCCATATGGGATGCTGGCACTGCAGGCAGAGTCTTAGCCCACTGAGCCACATTGCCAGCCCCTGATACATTTTTTTTTTACCTCTGGTATCTCCTATATTCTCTGAGTTATTTTAATGTCAATAAAATGGCATTGCCAATGGCTTCCTCTTAAAATAATCAATTTCTAGGCTGTGTCTGTCTACAGGAAGCACACAGTGATGTCTGTGCCCCATGTGCTGCATGTCCACATACAAATCTCTGATCCCCACAAGGCATCACCCCCAGCATCCAAGCCACCATGGAAGTGTCCTGCATCTTCCTTCCCACCTTTCACACCTACTATGAATGGTTTATTGGAGTCTGGCTCACCTTTTAGCTTTGAGCTGCCTGATGCAGTGATTGGGTCCATTTTGCACAAATTTATGCTTGGAATCCTTGCTCAGTAGCTGCCATATGTCCAGGGTTGAAGGATATTTTTGGATGACCAATACATGAAAAAATATGAAATATGAAAAATGGCATACCTAGGTGTAAGGACAAATTTTTAGGATGAAGAGGCTTGTATCTAGGTTTGGCTCTGGTAAACAATTAACTTTTCTGCCGGATGACCTTCTCCTGCTCCTTGGGACCCTGGCCAGTTCCCAGGGAGGAGGATAATGGAATGTTTCTGGTAAACAGGTAGGCATGCTTCGTGTCTTGGCTCTCTGGCCAAGATCCGAGATGGGACGCACTGCTTGCCTAAAATCTTGGCAATGAGCCCCCTTTTTCCTTGGGGGATTTAAGAGGGAGCCAGAGCAAGCCTCTGCTGCTGCTGCTCCATCCCAAGGGAACACTCAGTCATGCTGAATGTTGAACGTGCCCGTGATGACTACTGATGATGCTTAGTTCTCAGTAGGGATCCTTTTCCAGCGCTGTGTGAAGACTGCCTAGTGGTAAATTCCTGGGCTGAGTCCCCTACTCTTAGGAATCCCCCCTTCCATTGTCTGTCTGTCTGTCTCTCTCTCTCCCCCCTCCTGCTTCTTAAAATTTGCTACTTAAATAAACTGCTTGTTTTGTTATACTACAAGGCTTGCAGAGTATTTCTTGTAGATCGAATTGAAAGTAACTAAGTCTGTGCACAGCTGACAGCTGAAAAAAAAATTTGCTGTCACACTAGGAGAAGTAGGGAAGAAACACAGGGGAACAGTTAAAGTCAGAGAACAGAACATTTGCTAAAGACAGGACAGTTTGATCATCATTAGAGAAAATATTACAACAAATTGAAACACTAATCTTAAATCGAAGAGTTCATAAAGAGAAAAACCCCTCACAGATCACTTTAGATGCTGCCAGGAAAGAAATGAGATGCTGTAACTGAAAACCAGGACTGCACAGGATGTGTAGACACACTCTTAACACATAGGCGATGTTCATCATCACAGACGTGGCACACTGGGCTAAGCCACCCCTCGAGAGGCCCACATCCCCCAGCACACTGCGGCCCCTCATTTTCCCACTCTGAAACTTGCTGTTACCACTGCTGCTGCTCCTCTAGAGAAGAACAGGGCTTCATTCTGCTAGGTTTCTCTGGAGCACCTTGCTCTTTCCTCTTTATCTTGCTGTGGACTCACAGCCTGAATGGCTGCCAGGTGAGCCTGAAGAACCGAGTTCTGGTGGCGGAGGCCTCGCTCCCGTCCTGCAGCCCAGGAGCCTCCTGTGTGCTCGCTGGCAGCTGTGCTGGGAAGTTTAGTACAGATCAAATATCCCTTATCCTGTCTGTTCAGGTATCGTATCTCTCCTTAGAGTCTTAACTGGTCATTTTTGTGTTTGTAGGAATGTGTCAGTTTTACGTGGGTTGTTTGATTTGTTGGCTTGCACCTGTCCCAGTGGCCCTACTTACAGTTCTGTAGACTTGGTGGTGTGGTCCTCATATGCACCTGTCCCCAGGGGGCCCTACTTACAGTTCTGTAGACTTGGTGGTGTGGTCCTCATATGCACCTGTCCCCAGGGGGCCCTACTAACAGTTCTGTAGACTTGGTGGTGTGGTCCTCATATGCACCTGTCCCAGTGGCCCTACTTACAGTTCTGTAGACTATGTGGTGTCGTCATCACATGCACCTGTCCCAGTGGGCCCTACTTACAGTTCTGTAGACTTGGTGGTGTGGTGTTCACATGTACCTGTCCCAGTGGGCCCTACTTATAGTTCTGTAGACTTGGTGGTGTGGTCCTCACATGCACCTGTCCCAGTGGGCCCTACTTACAGTTCTATAGACTTGGTGGTGTGGTGTTCACATGCACCTGTCCTAGTGGGCCCTACTTACAGGTCTGTAGACTTGGTGGTGAGGTCCTCACATGCACCTGTACCAGTAGCCCCTACTTACAATTCTGTAGACTGGGTGGTGAGGTCCTCAGCCTCATTTCCTATGCAGTTGTTTGCATCTTCTCTTGCTGCAGGCATTTCAGGTTAAAGCATGTCAATTTTGCTGATGGTCCCTAGGAATCCAGCTTAGTTTTGGGTACATCCTCTGTCTCCTTCTCTCTACCTCCTCTAGTTCCACTCTACTGTGTCTCTTCTTTCCTTTGTTAGATTTGGTTTGGTTTTCCTCTTTCTCAAACTCCTTAAGGTGTAAAGTTAGTTTATTATCTTGTGAGCCTTTTTCCTTTCACTGCTGGCTTTCACAGCTTTAAGTCATCGAATTGATCCTTTTGTTTTAGGCACTGGCATCCCTTGTGTCTAGAGACATTTTTGAAAACCTACAATCCACTTTGTGGAGTACCTGAAGTAATCTGCAGGATTGAGACTGACACTTCGAGATGAGAGGATTTTAACAGTCCTTGTCTGGATTGTTGAGGTGCACTGGTTTTTTTTTTTGTTGTTGTTGTTTTGTTTTCCTGCATACTATTTCCTGAGCCCTTTACTTAGTCTAGAGTTAATCTTATGAGTATGAAGCTAACTGAAAATACATCTTTGTAAATAAAAATTAAGAATGGAATAGGAGAAGAAGGAAGAAGGGTGGGAGGGAGGGTAGGATGGGAAGAATCTCTGTGTTCCTGAATCCATAGGTATGAAATACGTGAAATTTGTATACCTTAAATAAAATTTAAGAAAAAAAAACCACGCCTTCTTATTTTTTTTCTAAGGAAAGCTCGTTTGTTACCGTGGCATTTAACGCAAGTAGGCTGCAGATGCGGTTAGGAAGGGCTGAGCAGTTCCGGGCGTGCTCAGGTGGGCACTCTCGCCGTCGCCCTCACTGCACAGGTGAGCGAGCCTGGGCACAGAGCGCGGCGCCGAGGTAATTTAAAGGCCAGAGGACTTGGGAGCCCAGGTGCTGGGGAGGACTCTGAGCGCATGGCGAGGCCCGGCGCGGTGACCTTCTCTCCGCACCTGCCCCGCGCCCTGGCTTCGCGAAGCCGCCTGCAGGAGACTGCGACCTTCCGGGAGCGCGGCGTCCCGGCCTCCGCGGGATGGCCTCGGAGAACTGTTACTAGGGCCCACTGGGACAGGTGCATGTGAGGACCACACCACACGCGAGGATTGGTGCGGTTTGCGCGGCTCCCGGTGGAGGTGCCCGGGTAGGTGGCGATGACCCGGCGGGCTGCAGGCTTGTGGCGAGGTGCGGCCATCTCCGGGGTCCTGGTGGCTGCGGGCTCTCCGTGGTGCGGTGGCTCTGGGCGCCGTCCTGCCTGCAGCCTGGGCTCCGCGCCACCACGCGGGCAGCGAGCGGGGACCGGGCTCTCGCGGACCGGGGCTGCCTGGGGGCTCAGCTCTGGCGTCGCGGCTCCGGGGCTGGGATGCGGCCTGGCGACACGGATTGCGCAGTCTTGGCTGTGCCGCGTCTGGACCAGGCCGAGGTGTTGACTTTCTGTAGCTCTAAAGGCTCTGGATGCGCGGAGCGAGGTCGGTGGGTTCTGCCGCCGGTGTCACGTGGGCTTTGAGGCGCAGTGGCCAGGGGTCTCAATTCTTTAAAACAGTCGCACAGTGAGGGGATGGTCGCTTCTAAAATTCGCTTTTAATTTTAAAGCACGCTTTAAAATTTCATTTATTTGAGAGGGAGAGCAGGAGGGGGGAGGAGTTGAAGGAGCCACCATCCCCTGGCCATATCCCGCAGTGTTCCCAAAGACCTGGGTGTGGGGCAGCTAGGGCCTGGAAACGCAGTCCAGGTCTCCCCCGTGAGTCGCTTGAGCCATCACAGCTGCCCCCAGGTCTGCGTGGGCGGGAAGCTTGGAGTCAGCAGTCCACGCTGCCCTCCAGAGTGGGACACCCGTGTTGACCACCAGGCTGAGCACCTGCTCCTTGGCTCCGAAGTTCCCACGGAGAAGGTCTGTAACTCAGTAAATTGGGGAGAGTTACCTAACTGAGAACTTTGCCTGCTGCGGTTGCATTTCGGGATATTTAGGAATTGGTTCCCAATAGGACAAAACCTTTTGATTGCTAGATTCCCAGCCAATGCCACTGACTTCTCCAGGTGAAAGGGCTTCGTTCAGACAGGTGCGTCTCATGGGGTGTGCTCCTGTGGCTGGGTTACTAGTTACAGCTCCTTTTAGCCTTCAAAATGCCTATGATACGTTTTGGTATTACAGAATGGCATTTCAAGCAAAGAGCTTTTTTTCTGTTAGTGTTGTGTGTTTTTTTTTTTTTTTTTTTTTTTTTTTTTTTTTTTTTTTTGGACAGGCAGAATGGACTGTGAGAAAGAGAGACAGAGAGAAAGGTCTTCCTTTGCCGTTGGTTCACCCTCCAATGGCCGCCGCGGCCAGCACACTGCGGCCGGCGCACCGCGCTGATCCGATGGCAGGAGCCAGGTACTTATCCTGGAATCCCACGGGGTGCAGGGCCCAAGTACTTGGGCCATCCTCCACTGCACTCCCAGGCCACAGCAGAGAGCTGGCCTGAAAGAGGGGCAACCGGGACAGAATACGGTGCCCTGACCGGGACTAGAACCCGGTGTGCTGGCGCCGCAAGGCAGAGGATTAGCCTAGTGAGCCGCGGCACCGGCCCTGTTAATGTGTTTTTAATCATCATAGTTTTTCTACATGGAAGTCTTTATGGGTCACTGTGAAATTTTAGTTAGCTTACCTATCACCTCGGGCATTACTTTGTGTTGGGAACATTGAGAATCATCTCTGCTAGCTATTTTGAAATATTCAGTTAGTTACTGTGAGTTATTTGTATACCGTGCTATCTAAATCAGAATTTATTCTGCCTGTGCAGTCACATGCCCTGTGCGCTCTTCAGCTCCATCAACCTCAGATCCCAGGCTCTGGGAAACACTCTTGTCCTCTACTTCTGCGAGGTCAGCTTCTTGATCTCCACGTAGGAATGAGGATGCGTGGTGCCTGCCTTCCTGCGCCTGACTTAGGTCCCTTAACATAATGGCCCCTTGCTTGCACCCCGGCTTCTGCGAATGACAGAATTGCACTCTTTTTTTATGGCTGAGAATATTTGACTTCAGTGCCCAGCTGGGTGACTGCTGGACCCTATGATAGGCTGCATTTCTAGGTTTCTGAGGAGCCTTTCTGTTGCTTTCATGCCAAGGGTGATGCGGAACCAGGTTGGTGGGTTCTGCTGCCAGCGTCACGTGGGCTTTGGGGCTCTCAATTCCTGCAAATGGTCACAGAAGTGAATGGAAGGATCCCTTTAGTGTTTTTTTTTTTTTTTCCAGAGGAAGCTTTTGAATTCAGTTGAGAGAGAGAATGCGAGTGGAGAGAGCTAGCCTGTGCCCGTAACTGGCTGACTCCCCACGCGCCCAAGGACCTAGTGGTAGGGACAGCCAGGCCTGGGAACGGACACTGGGTCTCCCTCGTGGGTGTCTGGGGGCAGACCCCTTGAGCCATCACAGCTGCCTCCCTGTCCACGTGGGCAGGAAGCTCAGACTCAGGAGCTCTGATGAGCGAAGCCTGCATCTTAAACACCAGGCAGCACCTGCTCCTCAGTTCTGAGATCCCGATCATAGGAAATCTGTAACCAGTGCATAGCAGTGAACGACGTCGCTAAGATGGCCAGATGAAGGCAGACTCTGTTCCCTCTGCAGATGAGCTGCGACTTTACCCCCACTGCAGTTGAGTTTCAGATAATTTCAGAATTGGCTCCCGTCTGACAAAACCCTCACCTTTCTGTGTTCCCAACCAAGGAAACTGAGTTCTTCCTCCAGGTGCATTGGCTTGGGTCACTAATTAAAGCTCATTTTCATCTTCAAAATGGATCTGATAGATTTTGGTATAGAAACACTTTTCAGATATTTTATTAACAAAGACAATTTTCCCCTTAATTTTCATTTTTAATTGACACACAAGAGTTCTATAAACAAGATTTGGTGGAGTTGTGTAATTTCAATACATGTATACCCAATATGAGACAATCAGATCAGGATACTGTCACCTCAGACACTTGTTTTTGTCAGGATCATTGAAAATCCTACTGGCTTGAGGTAGCAGTTGTCTGAACCATAGTCATGCTGTTGAGCTGTAGAACATTAGAAGTTACTCCTCCTACCCAGCTGCACCCCTGTCCCTGTTAATCAGTCACTGTCCCCCCTCAAGTCCTTCCCTCATGATGGTGTGCATGGTCTTACTGTCTGTGAGATGGCCTTGGTTGGTTTCCACATACAGTTAAGAACATACGGGGTTTGTCTCTGTGCCTGACATGCATCACCCCACTGAATGTCCTCCAGTTCCTGTGCTGGTGCTGTGCACAACAGAATTTCATTCTTTTTAATGGCTGCATAATATCTTGTTGTGTATTATGTTTTCTTCCATGGCTATCTCATTAGACTCCATAAATGAAGTGCTGTGGCTAGTGCTGCAGTAAACTTGCAAGTGCAGATGTCTCTTGAATATGCTGACTGTAATTCTTTTGTGTACCCTGGATTGGAATTACTAGTTTTGCAGAGCCTTCATCCTGTCTTGCACATGGCTGTTTTCTCATTAGCTTTCCCACCAACCATGTGCATCCCTCTCTGCATCCTCTTGGGTTGGTTTATTACCTTTGTGTTTTTGAAAACAGCCCATCTAACTGGAGTGAGATGGTATCTCAGGCAGGTTGTGATTGGCATTTTCCTAATAATTAGCGATGTGGAACCGTTTGTCATAGGCATGTAGGCACTGGTATGATCCTCTTTGGAGAAGTGTAGTTAGGTCATTTGCCACTTTTTAAAAATTGGATCATTTTATGGCTTTGGGCTTTGAGTGACTTGAATTCCTTATAGATTCTGTAAACCTAACCCTTGTTGCATGACTGGTGCTGTGTGTGCCTCAGCAGGCTAAGCTTCTGAGAATAGGTTTTCTGACAGTTCTGTGGGGTCCCAGGGAATGGGTGGGGCCTTGCTGGATGCTTCCCATCGGCCTCTGAGAGCTGAGCCCCTGGGGACAGGCTGCCCCGCTTTCCCCACAAGGATTTAGTTGACTCTCACAGTGCTTCCTTGGAAGACTGAGGTGAGTCAGTGAAGGCAAGACACAGGACATGGGCTGGTTTGACCTGTGGAGTGCAGGAGGGCTTCAGCATCTGTGCATTTCAGCCCTTTCCCAACGATACTTGGAAACAGTCCTCATAGACTTTGAGGTTTGCATTCAGTATTAAATTGTACAACAGTGATGATAAGGGCTGATCAAGTCATTGTTTCTCATAGTGTCCATTTCACTTCATCAGGTTTCCTTTTTGATGCTCAGTTAGTTGTCACCAGTCAGGCGATTATCACTTTTAATGAGCAAAGGATAGCAGCACCTTGGATCTATGCTTCTAGTATGCTCCTGACTTTGAAGGTAAGGTCTGCTCAGTTCACTCCCATTCATGTGATGTAACCTGGATCTGGACTGTCAGCCCTTCAACACCTGGACTGCTGCCACACTGGGAAGGTGCTGGGACAAGATGGAGTGCAAAAGCCAAAGATGTTCCTACCACTTTGAAGATGTCTTCTTCTTGCTTCTTTAACTAATGACTGTAATCCTCTGGCTATTTATTTTTCCATAGCTCTTAAAAAGTTATTTCAAAAGGCTTCTACTGAATTTTTCAGTGCTGCTTTGTAGACTGCCAATCCATTGTTTTTTTTTGTTTGTTTTGTTTTGAAAGGCAGAGTTAGAGACAGAGAGAAAGGTCTTCCATTTTCCGTTGGTTCACCCCCAAAATGGCCGCTACAGCCAGTGCGCTGTGCCAATCTGAAGCCAGGAGCCAGGTGCCTCTCCTGGTCTCCCATGCGGGTGCAGGGCCCAAGGATGTGGGCCATCCTCCACTGCCTTCCTGGGCCACAGCAGACAGCTGGACTGGAAGAGGAGCAACCGCGACAGAATCCGCCGCCCCGACCAGGACGAGAACCCGGACTAGCACTGGAGTGGCGGTGCTGCAGGTGGAGGATTAGCCAAGTGAGCCGCGTCGCCAGCCAATCTTTTTTTTACATCCCTTTGTGGCATTTAAGTATGAGCTGGTAAGATAGCAGCTCTCTGGTGTTGTGCAAGGGTGAGAAAGAACTTTGCTGCTTGGCATAGTGGTTACCACTCCACCAGGCTTTCCACTTGCCACTCAATCTGTCTGCAGCCAAGATCAATTGCTGCATATTCTTGATCAGGGATGACCAGGGCAGTGGATCCTACACATCCTGGACTGGGAGAGCCTGGTTGCTGATGGACACAGGGTGGTTTATGGCATTTTGTACTAGGCACTGGTCTCGATGATGCGCTGGTAGCTTGCAGTGGTACAATAAGGAGATTCCCAAACATTTTACTTTTTGCTATAGACCTGTTTGAACAGACAGAAATCAAATGTAGTTAATAAGGTAAGGAAATTAGAGAGTTGCCCAAGACCAAATTATCTTCAGTCTAGGCTTTTGAATAGTGTTCCATTTTGAATCTTGGAATTCCTCTATCATCAGCGAACCCTATGGTTGCTGCACACTCATCCATCCTGACCTTTGTCCACTTCTGCTCTGCAGGGCTCAGGGACTGGATTTCTTGGCCACAGAAAGTCAAGGATCCCAACTCTGAGCAGAGGTGTGTGTTCCCCTGAGACGATGTCAGGGCCATCAGGATAGAGGCTGTAGCTTTGTGTCTCATCTCTGGTACCTGAGGAATTCTGGAAAATTATAAGAAGTTGACATATTTTTTCCTTTGTTTTGCTCATGGATGGGCATGAGAGATATTTTTGTCTTATTTAATAGAGCATAAAACCTGAGACAGAATTTTAAGATCATGGCACATTTGGCCAGTAATACCCCAGACCACATGGTCAGTGTGAGTGGACCTGGGGAGGAGGGCACCCCTCACACTGTGGGGAGAGGACCTCAGAGACACTGGGAGCTCAGGGTGCCAGGGGGTCTCAGCCCAGGCCAGTGGCACTGCACAGTGTGGAGTGGGTTGGTCCAGGTAATCATTCTGGTGGTGTTGTTGGATTCGATTAGCTAGTAATTTGTTGAGTTCTTGCATCTGTGATCATTTGTAATATTGGTCTAAAGTTCTTTCTTTGTATCTGTTGCTGGTTTTGGAATTAAGGCGATGCTGACTTTACAGGTGTTGGGGAGATTTTCCTCCCTTTACATTGTTTTGAGTATCTTGAAGAATTGGGAGTAGTTCTTGAAGAGTCTGGTAGAATCGGAAGTGTAGCCACTTGGTCCTAGGCTTTTCTTTATTGAGAGGGACTTTATTACTGATTGAATTTCCATCTTGTTGTGGGTCTGCTTAGGTTTTTTATGTCTTCATGACTCAAATTTTATAGGTAGTATATGTGTGGGAATCTATCCACTTCTTCCAGATTTTCCAGTTGGTTGGCATGTAGCTTCTGCTTCACTTCCTGGAAGCAAACTAAGGGATGGCAGGCGTTTATCTCCTGTTGGGGTAACAGGAACTGAAAGTCCTTCATGGGGAGATAGTGGCTCACAGCTGACAGCTGGATGTACTGCATGGCTGATCGTGGTGGTGTCTCTTTTTTCTTGGCTCAACATTTTACTTCTTGGCCATAAACTGCCATCAGTCATACCCTTGGAAAGGTGGTTCTTCATTTGTTATTTCATATTCCTGAGAAGCTGAAGTTAGTGGCTACATGCTATTCAGCCATCTTGGAAGACCAAGGAGATGTATTTCACCCCAAAGTTTAGAGGGTCACAGTTTAAGAAATGTGCAAGCTGGCGCCATGGCTCACTAGGCTAATCCTCTGCCTTGCGGTGCTGGCACACCGGGTTCTAGTCCCGGTCAGGGCGCCGGATTCTGTCCTGGTTGCCCCTCTTCCAGGCCAGCTCTCTGCTGTGGCCTGGGAGTGCAGTGGAGGATGGCCCAAGTACTTGGGCCCTGCACCCCGTGGGATTCCAGGATAAGTACCTGGCTCCTGCCATCGGATCAGTGGGGTGTACCGGCCACAATGCGCTGGCCGCGGTGGCCATTGGAGGGTGAACCAACGGCAAAGGAAGAGCTTTCTCTCTGTCTCTGTATCTCTCACTGTCCACTCTGCCTGTCAAAAAAAAAAAAAAAAAAAAGAAATGTGCAGCTCCATTGGATCAGACATCAACTGAGACCTTTCTAATCTTGATGAATTTCATGTCTTTGCCTTACCTAAATATCCTCAGTGGAACTTTAAGTAAAATTAGAAGAGAAATGACAAAAGTTAATATCATTGTCTTGTTTTCTTTCATGATCTTTCAGGGAAATACTGCATTTTTTCGTAAATATGATGCTATGATTTTTTTCACATGGATCTCTTGTCAGTTGACTGAGTTCCTTTATTCCTGGTTTTAGTGGCTTTTCAAAAAATTACAAATTGTGTTGCATTTGTCAAAGACTGTTTCTGAATCTTAAGGTGACTATCTGTTCATTTTCAATTATATTCCTGTGAGATAATCCATCAGTTGATTTACCTGTAGAACCATGCTTGCATGACTGAATGAGAAATAGCAGCATATGTGTAACTGGTGATCCTGTAACCACAATCACATCCACCATGTTCTCTTTTCCTCTGTAGTATCCTTTCCTCCTGCATGGCCTTAGACCCCATGTCCATCCCTAATCACTCACCTGTGTTTTGTCGCCTGATTTTTGAGGCTAAGTTTGAGTCCCAGTTATTGGGTTGCTGATTTGAATTGGGTTCTTGGGTTTGCCTGGTTTTGTTAGAGGGTTAAATTATCTATTTATTGTCAACATGTGCCAGTGTCAATAGGTTTAACAAAGAATTGTCATATATATATATATTTTAAACAGTTTATTGAAATAAATTATAGATAGCAAGAAATGGACATAAATATACAGATAAATGAGTTTTTGGTCATTAGAATGATCTTAGAACAAGCACCCAATTTAAAAATAAAGGATTACTACTGCTCTGAGAGCCCTCACTATTCCCTCTTCATCATAATTTTTTTTTAACTTTTATTTAATGAATATAAATTTCCAAAGTATGATTTATGGATTACAATGGCTTCCCCCCCATACCATCCCTCCCACCCACAACCCTCCCCTTTCCCACTCCCTCTCCCCTTTCATTCACATCAAGATTCATTTTTCGATTATCTTAATATACAGAAGATCAGCTTAGTATACATTAAGTAAGGATTTCAACAGTTTGCTCCCACACAGAAACATAAAGTGAAAAATAATAGATGATTTTTTTTAAAATGATGATGAAATCAGATCAGACCTATTGTCATGTTTAATCCCAGTGAGAGTCAAGTTGGGAATTGATAATTTCTCTTTTTTTTTTTACAGAAGATCAGTTTAGTATGCATTAAGTAAAGATTTCAACAGTTTGCACCCCCATAGAAACACAAAGTGAAATATATTGTTTGAGTACTCGTTATAGCATTAAATCTCAATACACAGCACATTAAGGACAGAGATCCTACATAAGGAGTAAGTGCACAGTGACTCCTGTTGTTGACTTTACCAATTGACACTCCTGTCTATGGCATCAGTAATCTCCCAATGCTCCAGTCATGAGTTTCCAAGGCTATGGAAGCCCTCTGAGTTCTCCGATTCTTATCTTGTTTAGACAAGGTCATAGTCAAAGTGGAGGTTCTCTCCTCCCTTCAGAGAAAGGTACCTCCTTCTTTGAAGGCCTGTTCTTTCCACTGGGATCTCACTCACAGAGATCTTTTTTCCAGAGTGTCTTGGCTTTCCATGCCTGAAATACTCTCATGGGCTTTTCAGCCAGATCGGAATGCCTTTAGGGCTGATTCTGAGGCCAGAGTGCTGTTTAGGACATCCACCATTCTATGAGTCTGCTGAGTATCTCGCTTCCCATGTTGGATCACTCTCCCCTTTATTTATCAGTTAGTATTAGCAGGTAGTAGACTTGTTTATGTGCTTCCTTTGACTCTTAGTCCTTTCATTATGATCAATTGTGAACTGAAATTGATCACTTGGACTGGTGAGATGGCATTGGTACATGCCACCTTGATGGGATTAAATTGGAGTCCCCTGGTATGTTTCTAACTCTACCATTTGGGGCAAGTCAGCCTGAGCATGTCCCAAATTGTACATCTCTTCCCTCTCTTATCCCCACTCTTATGTTTAACAGGGATCACATTTCAGTTAATTTTTAACACTTAAGAATAACTGTGTATTAATTACAGAATTAAACCAGTCATATTAAGTAGAACAGACAAAAAAACTACTAAGAGGGATAATGTATTAAGTTGTTCATTAACAGTCAGGGCTATGCTGATCAAGTCACCGTTTCCCATAGTGTCCATTTCACTTCAACAGGTTTCCTTTTTGGTGTTCAGTCAGTTGTCACCGATCAGGGAGAATATATGATATTTGTCCCTTTGGGACTGGCTTATTTCACTCAGCATGATGTGCTCCAGATTCCTCCATTTTGTTGCAAATGACTGGGTTTCGTTGTTTCTTACTGCGGTATAGTATTCTAAAGAGTACATATCCCATAATTTCTTTATCCAGTCTACCGTTGATGGGCATTTAGGTTGGTTCCAGGTCTTAGCTATTGTGAATTGAGCTGCAATAAACATTAGGGTGCAGACCGCTTTTTTGTTTGCCAATTTAAATTCCTTTGGGTAAATTCCAAGGAGTGGGATGGCTGGGTTGAATGGTAGGGTTATATTCAGGTTTCTGAGGAATCTCCAGACTGACTTCCATAGTGGCTTGACCAGTTTGCATTCCCACCAACAGTGGGTTAGTGTCCCTTTTTCCCCACATCCTCTCCAGCATCTGTTGTTGGTAGATTTCTGAATGTGAGCCATTCTAACCGGGGTGAGGTGAAACCTCATTGTGGTTTTGATTTGCATTTCCCTGATTACTAATGACCTTGAACATTTTTTCATGTGCCTGTTGGCCATTTGGATTTCCTCTTTTGAAAAATGTCTATTGAGGTCCTTGGCCCATCTCTTAAGTGGGTTGTTGGCTTTGTTGTTGTGGAGTTTCTTGATCTCTTTGTAGATTCTGGTTATTAACCCTTTATCTGTTGCATAGTTTGCAAATATTTTTTCCCATTCTGTCAGTTGTCTCTTCACTCTCCTGACTGTTTCTTTTGCAGTACAGAAACTTCTCAATTTGATGCAATCCCAATAGTTGATTTTGGCTTTGACTGCCTGTGCCTCCCGGGTCTTTTCCAGAAATTCGTTGCCTGTGCCAATATCTTGAAGTGTTTCTCCAATGTTCTCTAGTAACTTGATGGTGTCAGGTCGTAGATTTAGGTCTTTAATCCATGTTCAGTGGATTTTTGTGTAAGGTGTAAGGTAGGGGTCTTGCTTCATGCTTCTGCACGTGGAAATCCAGTTTTCCCAGCACCATTTATTGAATAGACTGTCCTTGCTCCAGGAATTAGTTTTAGATCCTTGATCAAATATAAGTTGGCTGTAGATGTTTGGGTTGATTTCTGGTGTTTCAACTCTGTTCCATGGGTCTATCCATCTGTTTCTGTACCAGTACCATGCTGTTTTGATTACAACTGCCCTGTAGTATGTCCTGAAATCTGGTATTGTGATGCCTCTGGCTTTGTTTTTGTTGTACAAGATTGCTTTAGCTATTCGAGGTCTCTTGTGCCTCCATATAAATTTCAGCACCATTTTTTCCAGATCTGAGAAGAAGGTCTTCGGTATCTTGATTGGTATTGCATTGAATCTATAAATTGCTTTTGGGAGAATGGACATTTTGATATTGATTCTTCCAATCCATGAGCATGGTCTAATTTTCCATTTTTTGGTATCCTCTTCTATTTCTTTCTTTAAGGTTTTGTAATTTTCATCGTAGAGATCTTTAATGTCCTTGGTTAAGTTTATTCCAAGGTATTTGATTGTTTTTCTAGCTATTGTGAATTGGATTGATCTTAGAAGTTCTTCCTCAGCTATGGCATTGTCTGTGTATACAAAGGCTGTTGATTTTTGTGCATTGATTTCATACCCTGCTACTTTGCCAAAATCTTCTATGAGTTCCAGTAGTCTCTTAGTAGAGTTCTTTGGGTCCCCTAAATAAAGAATCATGTCATCTGCAAAGAGGGATAGTTTGACTTCTTCCTTCCCAATTTGTATCCCTTTAATTTCTTTTTCTTGCCTAATAGCTCTGGCTAGAACCTCCAGAACTATATTGAATAGCAGTGGTGAGAGTGGGCATCCCTGTCTGGTACCAGATCTCAGTGGAATGCTTCCAACTTTTCCCCATTCAATAGGATGTTGGCTCTGGGTTTTTCATAGATTGCTTTGATTGTATTGAGGAATGTTCCTTCCAAACCCAGTTTGCTTAGAGTTTTCATCATGAATGGGTGTTGTATTTTATCAAATGCTTTCTCGGCATCTATTGAGGTAATCATATGGTTTTTCTTCTGCAGTCTGTTAATGTGGTGTATCACATTGATTGTCTTGCGCACATTAAACCATCCCTGCATACCAGGGATAAATCCCAGTTGGTCTGGGTGGATGATCTTTCTGATGTGTTGCTGCATTCTATTGGCGAGAATTTTATTGAGGATTTTTGCATCTATGTTCATCAGGGATATTGGTCTGTAATTCTCTTTCAGTGCTGCATCTTTTTCTGGCTTAGGAATTAAGGTGATGCTGGCTTCATAGAAAGAATTTGGGAGGATTCCCTCTTCTTCGATTGTTCTGAATAGTTTGAGAAGAATTGGAGTTAGTTCTTCTTTCAATGTCTGGTAGAATGCAGCAGTGAATCCATCTGGTCTTGGGCTTTTCTTTGTTGGGAGGGCCTTTATTACTGTTTCAATTTCTGTCTCAGTTATGGGTCTGTTTAGGTTTTCTATGTCTTCCTGGTTCAATTTAGGTAGGTTGCATGTGTCCAGGAATCTATCCCTTTCTGATAGGTTTCCTTGTTTGGTGGCATACAAGTCCTTGTAGTAATTTCTGATGATTCTTTTTATTTCTGTGGTGTCTGTTGTTACGTTTCCTTTTTCATCTCTGATTTTATTGATTTGGGTCTTTTCTCTTCTTTTTTTAGTTAGTTGGGCCAATGGGGTGTCAATTTTGTTGATTTTTTCAAGAAACAGCTCCTCATTTGGCTGATTTTTTGTAATTTTTTTTTATTCAATCCTGTTGATTTCTTCTCTGATTTTAATTATTTCTCTTCTCCTACTAGATTTGGGTCTGGTTTGCTGTAGGTTTTCTAGATCCTTGAGGTGAATTGAAAGCTCATCTATTTGGTGCCTTTCCAATTTCTTGATATAGGCACCTATTGATATAAACTTTCCTCTTAACACTGCTTTTGCTGCGTCCCATAAATGTTGGTATGTTTTGCTGTTATCCTCATTTACTTGCAGAAAATTTTTGATTTCTCTTTTAATTTCTTCTATGACCCATTGTTCATTCAGGAGCATGTTGTTCAATCTCCATGTGTTTGCGTATGCTCTAGGGATTCCTGAGTTGCTAATTTCCAACTTCATTCCTTTATGGTCTGAGAAGCTGCATGGTATGATTCTAATTCTTTTGAATTTGCTGAGACTTGCTTTATGGCCTAGTATGTGAACAATGCTAGAGAAGGTTCCATGTACTGCTGAGAAGAATGTAAAATCTTTAGCTGTAGGATTGAAAGTTCTATAGATATCTGTTAGATCCATTTGGGCTATAGTGTCGTTTAAATCTACTGTATCCTTGTTGATCTTCTGTCCTATTGATCTGTCTATTTCTGAGAGTGGAGTATTGAAGTCCCCCAGTACTACTGTATTGGGGTCTAAGTCTCCCTTTAAGTCCCTTAACAAATCTTTTAGATAAACTGGTGCCCTGTAGTTAGGTGCATATACATTGATAATTGTTCTATCTTCCTGTTGAATTGATCCCTTAATCATTATATAGTGCCCCTCTTTGTCTCTCTTAACAGTTTTTGTGGTAAAGTTTATGTTGTCTGATATTAAGATGGCTCTTTTTTCATTTCTGTTGGCATGGTATATCTTTTTCCAGCCTTTCACTTTCAGTCTGTATGGATCTTTGTTGGAAAGATGTGTTTCTTGTAAGTAGCAAATAGATGGGTTTTGTTCCTTAACCCAATCAGCCAATCGGTGTCTTTTAACTGGACAGTTTAGGCCATTAACGTTCAATGTGACTAATGAAAAGTGGTAATTTGCCCTGACATTTGCCAAAGATAAGTTCTAATATATGCTTTGAATTCCCTGTGATCTTTTGCTGTGAGGTTTCCTTCCTTTTTCTTCTTTCATATTGATGACCGTGTTTCTGTGTTTCTGTTTGTAACACATCTTTAAGCATCTGTTGCAGGGCTGGACGAGTGGCGACAAATTCTTTCAATTTCTGTTTGCTATGAAAAGTCTTTATTTCACCTTCATTCACAAATGATAGCTTTGCAGGATATAATACTCTGGGCTGGCAGTTTTTCTCTCTTAGTACCTGGGCTATATCTCGCCATTCCCTCCTAGCTTGTAGAGTTTCTGATAAGTCAGCTGTGAGTCTGATTGGAGATCCTCTGAGAGTAATCTGACGTTTCTCTCTTGCACATTTTAGGATCTTTTCTTTATGTTTCACTGTGGAGAGTTTAATTACAACGTGTCGTGGTGAGGATCTCTTTTGGTCGTGTTTATTAGGGGTTCTGTGAGCTTCCTGTACTAGGATTTCTCTGTCCTTCTCCAAACCTGGGAAATTTTCTGCTAATATCTCACTAAAAAGGCCTTCTAATACTTTCTCCCTCTCCATGCCTTCAGGAACTCCTAGAACCCGAATGTTCATTTTTTTAATAGTATCCTGAAGATTCCCGACAATATGTTTTATTTTATTTTTTTTTTTAATCTTTTATTTAATGAATATAAATTTCCAAAGTACGACTCATGGGTTACAATGGCTTTCCCCCCCATACCGTCCCTCCCACCCACCACCCTCCCCTTTCCCACTCCCTCTCCCCTTCCATTCACATCAAGATTCATTTTCGATTATCTTAGTATACAGAAGATCAGCTTATTATACCTTAAGTAAGGATTTCAACAGTTTGTTCCCACACAGAAACATAAAGTGAAAAATAATAGATGATTTTTTTTTAAATGATGATGAAATCAGATCAGACCTATTGTCATGTTTAATCCCAGTGAGAGTCAAGTTGGGAATTGATAGTTTCTTTTTTTTTTTTTTTTTTTTTTAACAGAAGATCAGTTTAGTGTACATTAAGTAAAGATTTCAACAGTTTGCACCCCCATAGAAACACAAAGTGAAATATACTGTTTGAGTACTCGTTATAGCATTAAGCCTCAGTGTACAGCACGTTAAGGACAGAGATCCTACATGAGGAGTAAGTGCACAGTGACTCCTGTTGTTGACTTTACAAATTGACACTCCTGTTTATGGCATCAGTAATCTCCCTATGCACCAGTCATGAGTTTCCAAGGCTATGGAAGCCCCTTGAGTTCTCCGACTCTTATCTTGTTTAGACAAGGTCATAGTCAAAGTGGAGGTTCTCTCCTCCCTTCAGAGAAAGGCACCTCCCTCTTTGAAGACCTGTTCTTTCCACTGGGATCTCACTCACAGAGATCTTTTTGCCAGAGTGTCTTGGCTTTCCATGCCTGAAATACTCTCATGGGCTTTTCAGCCAGATCCGAGTGCCTTTAGGGCTGATTCTGAGGCCAGAGTGCTATTTAGGACATCCGCCATTCTATGAGTCTGCTGAGTATCTCACTTCCCATGTTGGATCACTCTCGCCTTTATTTATTCTATCGGTTAGTGTTAGCAGATACTAGACTTGTTTATGTGCTCCCTTTGACTCTTAGTCCTTTCATTATGATCAATTGTGAACTGAAATTGATCACTTGGAATAGTGAGATGGCATTGGCACATGCCACCTTGATGGGATTGAATTGGAATCCCCTAGTATGTTTCGAACTCTACCAATTGGGGCAAGTCAGCCCGAGCATGTCCCAAATTATACATCTCTTCCCTCTCTTATTCCCACTCTTATGTTTAACAGGGATCACATTTCAGTTAATTTTCAACACTTAAGAATAACTGTGTGATAATTACAGAATTAAACCAGTCATATTAAGTAGAACAGACAAAAAAAAAATACTATGAGGGATAATGTATTAAGTTGTCCATTAGCAGTCAGGGCTATGCTGATCAAGTCACCATTTCTCATAGTGTCCATTTCACTTCAGGAGGTTTCCTTTTTGGTGTTCAGTCAGTTGTCACCGATCAGGGAGAACATATGGTATTTGTCCCTTTGGGACTGGCTTACTTCACTCAGCATGATGTGTTCCAGATTCCTCCATTTTGTTGCAAATGACTGGATTTCGTTGTTTCTTACTGCGGTATAGTATTCTAAAGAATACATATCCCATAATTTCTTTATCCAGTCTACCATTGATGGGCATTTAGGTTGGTTCCAGGTCTTGGCTATTGTGAATTGTGCTGCAATAAACATTAGGGTGCAGACCGCTTTTTTGTTTATCAATTTAAACTCCTTTGGGTAAATTCCAAGGAGTGGGATGGCTGGGTCGAACGGTAGGGTTATATTCAGGTTTCTGAGGAATCTCCAGACTGATTTCCATAGTGGCTTGACCAGTTTGCATTCCCACCAACAGTGGGTTAGTGTCCCTTTTTCCCCACATCCTCGCCAGCATCTGTTGTTGGTAGATTTCTGTATGTGAGCCATTCTAACCGGGGTGAGGTGAAACCTCATTGTGGTTTTGATTTGCATTTCCCTGATTGCTAGTGACCTTGAACATTTTTTCATGTGCCTGTTGGCCATTTGGATTTCCTCTTTTGAAAAATGTCTATTGAAGTCCTTGGCCCATCTCTTAAGTGGGTTGTTGGTTTTGTTTTTGTGGAGTTTCTTGATCTCTTTGTAGATTCTGGTTATTAACCCTTTATCTGTTGCATAGTTTGCAAATATTTTTTCCCATTCTGTCGGTTGTCTCTTCACTCTCCTGACTGTTTCTTTTGCAGTACAGAAACTTCTCAATTTGATGCAATCCCAATAGTTGATTTTGGCTTTGACTGTCTGTGCCTCCCGGGTCTTTTCCAGAAATTCTTTGCCTGTGCCAATATCTTGAAGGGTTTCTCCAATGTTCTCTAATAACTTAATGGTGTCAGGACGTAGATTTAGGTCTTTAATCCACGTTGAGTGGATTTTTGTGTAAGGTGTAAGGTAGGGGTCTTGCTTCATGCTTCTGCACGTGGAAATCCAGTTTTCCCAGCACCATTTATTGAATAGACTGTCCTTGCTCCAGGAATTAGTTTTAGATCCTTGATCAAATATAAGTTGGCTGTAGATGTTTGGATTGATTTCTGGTGTTTCAATTCTGTTCCATTGGTCTATCCATCTGTTTCTGTACCAGTACCATGCTGTTTTGATTACAACTGCCCTGTAGTATGTCCTGAAATCTGGTATTGTGATGCCTCCGGCTTTGTTTTTGTTGTACAAGATTGCTTTAGCTATTCGAGGTCTCTTGTGCCTCCATATGAATTTCAGCATCATTTTTTCTAGATCTGCGAAGAATGTCTTTGGTATCTTGATTGGGATTGCATTGAATCTATAAATTGCTTTTGGGAGAATGGACATTTTGATGATGTTGATTCTTCCAATCCATGAGCATGGAAGATTTTTCCATTTTTTGGTATCCTCTTCTATTTCTTTCTTTAAGGTTTTGTAATTTTCATCGTAGAGATCTTTAACGTCCTTGGTTAAGTTTATTCCAAGGTATTTGATTGTTTTTGTAGCTATTGTGAATGGGATTGATCTTAGCAGTTCTTTCTCAGTCATGGCATTACTTGTGTATACAAAGGCTGTTGATTTTTGTGCATTGATTTTATATCCTGCCACTTTGCCAAACTCCTCTATGAGTTCCAATAGTCTCTTAGTAGAGTTCTTTGGATCCTCTAAGTACAGAATCATATCGTCTGCAAAGAGGGATAGTTTGACTTCTTCCTTCTTGATTTGTATTCCTTTGATTTCTTTTTCTTGTCTGATGGCTCTGGCTAAAACTTCCAGAACTATGTTAAATAGCAGTGGTGAGAGTGGGCATCCCTGCCTGGTGCCAGATTTCAGTGGAAATGCTTCCAACTTTTCCCCATTCAATAGGATGCTGGCTGTGGGTTTTTTATAAATTGCTTTGATTATATTGAGGAATGTTCCTTCTATACCCAATTTGCTTAGAGTTTTCATCATGAAAGGGTGTTGAATTTTATCAAATGCTTTCTCTGCATCAATTGAGATAATCATATGGTTTTTCTTCTGCAGTCTGTTAATGTGGTGAATCACATTGATTGATTTGCGAATGTTGAACCATCCCTGCATACCAGGGATGAATCCCACTTGGTCTGGGTGGATGATTTTCCTGATGTGTTGTTGTATTCTATTGGCCAGAATTTTATTGAGGATTTTTGCATCTATGTTCATCAGGGATATTGGTCTGTAATTTTCTTTCAGTGCTGCATCTTTCTCTGGCTTAGGGATTAAGGTGATGCTGGCTTCATAGAAAGAATTTGGGAGGATTCCCTCTTCTTCGATTGTTCTGAATAGTTTGAGAAGAAATGGGATTAGTTCTTCTTTAAATGTCTGGTAGAATTCAGCAGTGAATCCATCTGGTCCTGGGCTTTTCTTTGTTGGGAGGGCCTTTATTACTGTTTCAATTTCTGTTTCAGTTATGGGTCTATTTAGGTTTTCGATGTCTTCATGGTTCAATTTTGGTAGATTGCATGTGTCCAGGAATCTATCCATTTCTGATAGGTTTTCCTGTTTGCTGGCATACAGGTCCTTGTAGTAATTTCTGATGATTCTTTTTATTTCTGTGGTGTCTGTTGTCACGTTTCCTTTTTCATCTCTGATTTTATTGATTTGGGTCTTTTCTCTTCTTTTTTTAGTTAGTTGGGCCAATGGGGTGTCAATTTTGTTTATTTTTTCAAAAAACCAGCTTCTCGCTTGGCTGATTTTTTGTAATGTTTTTTTGGATTCAATCCTGTTAATTTCTTCTCTGGTTTTAATTATTTCTCTTCTCCTACTAGATTTGGGTTTGGTTTGCTGCAGTTTTTCTAGGTCCTTGAGGTGTGCTGAAAGCTCATTTATTTGGTACCTTTCCAATTTCTTGATATAGGCACCTATTGCTATAAATTTGCCTCTCAATACTGCTTTTGCTGTATCCCATAAGTTTTGATATGTTGTGTTGTTGTCTTCATTTACTTCCAGAAAGTTTTTGATTTCTCTTTTGATTTCTTGAATGACCCAGTGTTCATTCAGGAGCATGTTGTTCAGTCTCCATGTGTTTGCATACTTTCTGGGGTTTCCTGAGTTGCTAATTTCCAGCTTCATCCCGCTGTGGTCTGAGAAGCTGCATGGTATGATTCTAATTCTTTTAAATTTGCTGAGACTTGCTTTATGGCCTAGTATGTGATCAATCCTAGAGAAGGTTCCATGCGCTGCTGAGAAGAATGTGAAGTCTGTAGATGTAGGGTTGAAAGTTCTGTAGATATCTGTTAGATCCATTTGGGCAATAGTGTCAATTAAATCTGCTGTTTCCTTGTTGATCTTCTGTCCGGATGATCTGTCTATTTCTGAGAGTGGAGTATTGAAGTCCCCCAGTACTATTGTATTGGAATCTAAATCTCCCTTTAAGTCCCTTAACATATCTTTTAAATAGACCGGTGCCCTGTAATTAGGTGCATATACATTTATAATAGTTACATCTTCCTGTTGAATTGAACCCTTAATCATTATATAGTGTCCCTCTTTGTCTCTCTTAACAGTTTTTGTATTAAAGTTTATTTTGTCTGATATTAATATGGCTACACCTGCTTTTTTTTGGTTTCTGTTGGCATGGAATATCTTTTTCCAACCTTTCACTTTCAGTCTGCATGCCTCTTTGTTAGAGAGATGTGTTTCTTGTAGGCAAAAAATAGTTGGGTTGTGTTCTGTGAGCCAGTCAGCTAAACGGTGTCTTTTAACTGAAGAATTCAGACCATTAATGTTCAATGTGACAATTGATACGTAGTGACTTTGCCCTGCCATTTTCCCGGAAATATTTTCTAGTATATGCTTTGAGCTTCCCTTGCTCTTTTACTGGTAGGTGTTCTTCCTTTCCCTTCTTTCATATTGATGGCCGTGTTTCTGTGTTTCTGAGTGTAGCACATCTTTAAGTATCTTTTGCAGGGCCGGACGAGTGGCCACAAAGTCTTTCAATTTCTGTTTGCTATGAAAGGTCTTTATTTCACCTTCATTCACAAATGAGAGCTTGGCAGGATATAATATTCTGGGCTGGCAATTTTTCTCTCTTAGCACCTGTGCTATGTCTCGCCATTCCCTCCTAGCTTGTAGGGTTTCTGATGAGAAGTCAGCTGTGAGTCTGATTGGAGATCCTCTGAGAGTAATCTGACGTTTCTCTCTTGCACATTTTAGGATCTTTTCTTTATGTTTCACTGTGGTAAGTTTAATTACCACGTGTCGTGGTGAGGATCTCTTTTGGTCATGTTTATTGGGGGTTCTATGAGCTTCCTGTACTAGGATATCTCTGTCCTTCTCCAAACCTGGAAAGTTCTCTGCTAGTATCTCACTAAAAAGGCCTTCCAATCCTTTCTCTCTCTCCATGCCTTCAGGAACTCCTAGAACTCGAATGTTGGTTTTTTTAATAGTATCCTGTAGATTCCCAACAATATTTTTCAGGTTTCTAATTTCCTCTTCTTTTCTTTGGTTTGACTGTATGTTTTCCTGTGCTCTATCTTCTAAGTCCGATATTCTCTCTTCTGCTTCACCCATTCTGTTTTTAAGGCTTTCTAATGTGTTTGTCATTTGATCTATTGAGCTCTTCATTTCATTTTGATTTCTCTTGACTATTACACTTTCCTGTTCTACTAGTTTCTGAGTTTCATTTTGACTCTTCCTTAAAATTTCATTTTCACGAGAAAGATTTTCAATCTTGTCCATTAAGGATTTCTGTAGTTCAAGGATTTGCTTTTGAAAACTTCTAAATGTTCTTATCATAAATTTTTTGAAATCCGTATCTTGCATTTCTTCTATCTCATCATCTTCATACTCTTGGCTTGGGGTGTTTTGCTTATTTGGAGGCATCATAGTGTCATCGTTGATCTTGCTCCCTCTATTTCTGTGTTTGTTACTCGGCATAGTTAATTCTTCTTGCGTCACTGTGCGCTTTTTTTTTTTTCTTTTTTTTTTTTTTTTATACTGTGTCCGTGTTAAGTGGACTGCCTGCTGTTGGAGGAGCCTTGGAGGCTTGAGATGGGTGCAGCCTGAGAGCTCTGCCTGGTTCTTCCAGGTTAAGGGTGTGCAAAGGTGACACCCTCAGGTTATGTGTGGTAAATCTCTCTCTTTTTATTTATTTATTTATTTTATTTATTCAGGGGGTAAGTAACACTGCAGGGCAGGGCTGTGCAGAATTGATGGTATTTAGCTTCCAGTCTTTGGCTCCTCTGGACTCCCACTGTGTTGCCTAGGCTACTGAATTGTAGTGACTCAGTTCCTTAACTCTCCCCCACTGATATGTAAATCCAAAGAGGAGGCCTGCTCTTTGTCTCTTGGGAATTCTTCAAGTCTGGCAGCCTTGTAACCTTTGCAAGGTTAGGGGGAAGAGAAACCCCGAAGCTTTTTTTTTTCCTTCTTTCCGGTAGTGAGTTTGCTGCACTTTCCGGCCCCCCTCTAGATTCTGACCCCCGTTTCCCCACCAATGTCTCGGGTTATTGAGCTCACCTCCCCTTCCAGCGCCGATGTGTGGACTCGGAGCCCTGAGCGTCTCAAGTCTCCCCGCAGTTTTCTGTGTGGCGTGCACTCTCCTTGGAGCACTGTCGCGCAGACCCTGGGGCTTCTGCGGCTGGGTCCCGCGACTTTGCTTCCGTGCGGTGGGCGACCTTGTTCTCCCAGTAGGTCGTCCGATTCACGCCTGCTCCATTCAGAAGGGTTTCCCCTGCAATTTTTGTTTGGTTCTATTTTCTGCGGCTACCGTAACTCCCCTTTTATTAAACTAAATTTTCCCGGACTATCGGTGCGCGCCCTCACTATTCCGCCATCTTGGCTCCGCCCCCAGGATCCTTCTAACTTAGGAAGATTGTTTGGATGCTAGTAGTCAAAAAAAAAAAAAAAAAAAAAAGAAGAAGAAGAAGCAGCAGCAGAAGGAGAAGAAGAAGTGAGTGTCCTTGGCAGGTATAGTATCCTCGAATGAGCAAAACACCCAAGCTTTGTCTCACCAAACAGCACCAGCTATGGGAGGGAGCGGCCAGGAAAGACAGGAGATGGGGATTTTAAAGAGACTGAGGTCCTCTCTCCTGGGGGGTGTGTTCCATTCTGGCTGGGAACTGGGGGCTACCGGAGGATGAGACGTTCCCAGCACTCAGGAATGCCGACAATATGTTTTAGATTCCTAATTTCCTCTTCTTTTCTTTGGTCTGACTGTATCCTTTCCTGTTCTCTGTCTTCTAAGTCTGATATTCTCTCTTCTGCTTCACCCATTCTGTTTGTAAGGCTCTCTATTGTGTTTTTCATTTGATCTATTGAATTCTTCACTTCAGTCACTATCCCAGTTTCCTGTTGTACTAGTTGTTTCGTTTCATTTTGATTCCTCCTTAATATTTCATTTTCACGAGAGAGATTTTCTATCTTGTCCATTAAGGATTTCTATAGTTCAAGAATTTGTTTTTGAGAACTTCTTAATGTTCTTATCAATTTTTTGAGTTCTGCTTCTTGCATTTCTATGTCATCATCTTCATAATCTTGAATTGGGGTGTCTTTTTCATTTGAGGGCATCATGGTGACTTCCTTGTTTTTATTACCTCGGTTTTTGCGTTTGTTATTTGGCATATTGGAGATATTTGGTTTCTTCACTGTGGTGCTTTTTCTTGTTATCCTATGACTCTAGATTAAGTGGACTATCTGTTTTTGATGGAGCCTTAGGGCTTGAGATGGGTGTGGTCTGAGAGCTCTGTTTGGTGTGCCAAAGGTGACACTCCCAGGTTAGGCGTGGTAAATCTCTCTCTCTCTCTCTCTTTCTTTTTTTGATTCAAAAGGGAAGTAATTCCGCACAGCTGAACGAAGTTGGAGGTAGTTATCAGGCAAATGATATACCCACAGGAGGCAGAGATCAGAAGCTCTTTCCCAAGGACCACACAGGGAATCTGTTCGGCCCTCAGAGTGGGCTCAAAGTCTCCTTCAGTCTCCCACTGGGTTGCCAAAGTTACGGAATTGTAGTGTCTCTGGAGAGTGCTCACGTGAATTCCGTGAGTTCTCTCCCCCACCGTCTCTTTTTTCACAGTCTCAGTTCAGTAGCACCACAAATTTACTAGGTCCTAATCTCCTGTTAATTCGCCCCGCCCAGAGTCAGTTTTTTCTGCTAGGCTCAGGGCCGATGCAGACCTGAGGTCGCTCTGCTTATGAAGTATGTTCAAGATGGCGCCTGCTCTTTGTCTTGCTCGCCCTTGAGAGGTGAGCGGAGAGAGAGAAACCCGTGTCCGTACCAGTCACCTTTTTTTTTTTTCTCTGTCTCTCTCTTCCAGTTAGCCTGGTGAACTCCTCCCCACCCCGGGGGGTCGTTCCCTCTAGTCTCCTCTCTCCGCTTGCCTGCTGGTGTCTCGGGCTATTGAGGTTCGGCTCACCTCGTGTTCCAGCGCTGGTGTGTTGAGTCTGCCGCTGGTGTCCCGAACTGTGGGCTCCCACGCTCTCCACGCAGGTCCGCTGTGAATCACGTATTCCGGAAGAGTTTCTTCTGCTGTTTCCTCCCCTACTCTTCCTTGAACCACCAGTATCTCCACTTTTATTAAACTGTCTCTCCCTGGACTATCAGTGTGCTCCCTTCCTATTCCACCATCTTGCCTCCTCTGCATAGTGGCATTTTAAAAGGTAAAGTATTGATCAAATATGGCATAGTCTATTGCATTGATACATTTGACAAGATAAGGTTTGATCCTTTGGTAGGCTCAGGTGAAAGCAGGATAATACGTTTCTCTTCATCCACCTGTTTCTGCATTTATGGGTCCTGTGCCAGCATTAAGCACACAGCTCTGAACAGTCCTCATTGTCTTTCCTGTGTCTAAAAGGACACGTACCCATTTCTTGTGTATTTATTTCATGTAAGTTCAGAAATATTACTTACAGTATTTTAACATAATGACATTTAATGGAAATGAAGTAACATTACAACACTTTAAAAGAATGAGCTATAAACTAATGATGGACATACATAACCTGAAAAGTAAACTTTTGTTACTTTATTTGAAACATGTGAGAACTTTAAATTATAGAACTAAAGATGCTCATTTTTCAGAAACATTTAAAAATCCATGTAATAAAGGGTCTTTCAATTTTCCATTCTTACAAATATTAGGGAAAAATGCTACCTAGACTTCAAAGTGTTTCATGTCAAAATAAACTTATTTTTTATTCCATTTTCCATGAATTTTTGAAGTGCCCTGGTGCGGGTTTGCTTTGCTTCAGATTTTAAAATAAAATTGAACTTTGTGCATACATGGTGTTAGAAAACTGATCTAGTAGCATGTTTTTCTTGGCTAGGTTGTGAGTGTGTGGGCTCCAGATGTTCAGTGTTTCTCAGGGGCATGTGTGAGAAAAGGCAGGAACTTGGGATCAGATTAGGAAATCCCATTTTAGGTGGAGCCACCTTCAGAGCCACTGGAGACGTCTGTTTTTCTACAGGGGAAATTCCTCAGAAGGAGCTGGGGAAGTTCTCCTTTAGACAGAATGGTGATGAAGGAAAACCACAGAGCTGTTCACACTCGAGGCACCCACTGATAGTGGCTCTTGTGGGGGACCAGAGAGGCAGCTGAAGACCAGAGACCACTCACCAGCCCACTCCATGCTGTGCTGAGTATGCACTGTGTTACCAGGGGGACATACGTGCCAAATCCTACATCTAATGTGCATTTGTTAGATTAGCTCTGTATTGTTTTCTTTATATTGGCTATTTCTGAAACATGTGAACATTTCATAAAAGAAGCTTAAAGCAATGCTCTTAGCAAGTCCTCCCTAGCCGTGCCTCCTCCCACAAACTGCTGACCCGCACAGCATGGACTGGTTAGGAACTCGCTGAGAAGAAAGGAATTATTTCACATGTATTTATTCTAATAAAGGCTTGATATATGTAGGCCTGCACAACATATCTTGCATCATAAGTACATCCACTTGGGCGGGAGGGAGCATAAATCTGTTATTCTAGAATCTCCCCATGATGGAAGGTTTCTGGAGAATTTATCATCATTGAAACAGGGATTTTTGAATCCATAAAGGACAGTAGGACACATAGTTCTAAGATAGTCCTCCATCATTAAGAGATGGGAAGGATACATCCCCATCCTTGTATCCTCTGTATCTTGGTTTCTAGTGTAATTTTGGCCTCTGAGCTTGAGAATCGACTTCATCAGTTTGGAGTTTGTGAAGCTGAAGGCAGGACAAGAAAGCGGTGGAGGTTGTGTAGGAAGGGGAGCATTAACCCGCATACTGAGTAGCATGACAAAGACATCCATTTCCTTCTAAAGGTTTAAGTTAGTAGGAAAATCTTTAACAAAACGTTTAAAATGATAATCCTGTACTGTGATGAAAGAATAAAGCTGGTTATGTTGAATAAAAACAGAATTCAACTCATCTCCTCCCTGGTAAATGTGTGGTTATGAATGAGTACAGTTTTAGTCTAAAATGATGTGAAAATGCGGGCTTTTGAGAGTTGATAGACTAGGCAAATGATAGTCATTTCACCCAAAGAAAGATAGGAAATTAAATCCATTTATATGAAAAATGTACTGATTTTTTTTTGGTTGCCAAACTAAAAGACCAGATACTCTGAGACGACCATTTCCCCATGGTGTTGCACAGAGAGCACGCCTGAGCTATGGAGGACTTTGGGAGCCCACGTCTCTGAGGCTGTCACAAACCTTACTATATTCCCAATTTGCTCAATGCCTAGGAACCCACACACCTGATCCCCCATCTGGACAATACAGAGCCACTTACCCAGGAGGACAGGTGCAGAGTTCTGTGCACCTGAGAGGAACCTGCAGACTTTAAAAGAAGGACGTCCTGAGCTCATATCTCTGTGGATGGTCATTGTAGTGTCAGCACGAAGCTGAACACGGAGTCTCCAGTGGAACACATCACTGGTCTCTTGGTTTTCTGTGTTCTCTCCTGGGTAACAGCAATCTGGGGGGAGCTGTGCTCAAAACTTTGCTGTGCGTTTCTTGACACATGTGTGAGGGTCACGAAGGACACAGACTGGTGGATGACACTGAGTGCTCTCATGGTGATCCTGCGAGCACCTTAGCCACAAATACTCCACACTGTGCAGCACCCTTGCCCTGGGCTGAGAGACCCTGGTGCCCCCCAGTGGCTCTGAGGATCCTCTCTGGTGCAGGAGGCCGCCTGGTCATGCTACCCACTGCACATGCAGCACCTGGTTTCTGAGTGGCATTAGCTGTACACTGTGATGTCCAAGCTTAGTTCAGTGTGTCAAGCTCTCAGATTACATATGATTTACTAATCTCCTATGGACATGAGTGCAGGAGGCATCTGAAGGTTGGAGCCCATTTTATCACTTTAATTCTCTAGAGCTCCATGGTGTGTCCTCATGTGTGACACAAACATAGCCCCACCTGGAGATGGTCCAGACCCTTCAAGAGATGGAGCTCACACCTCAGCACAAGGCAGCAACCTGTGCACTCTGTGGCTGATGCACTAAGAAACCCATGCATCTGCCCTCTGCAGAAAGGAAAATGAGGACTGAGTGATGGTGGAACAGTGTGGGGGGAGCCAGGATTCCCTGGCAGCAGGGGAACCCCAGGGTTCAGATGTGACTGTTCTCTCAAATTAGAGTTGTCAGACAACCTGTTCTGTGTTAATTGTATTGAATTGGTTAGAAGTGGACCACAAAGTAGAAACAAGTTTCTGTCTATTCAGATGTGTAATGCCTAGGAAAACACTGACTCATCTGGATTTTTTATGAAGCAGACCTCTGAGGCCGAGGGTTTAATGCTGCGAACATGCATGTGGCCGTCCGTACCCTGGGCTCACTTGGGCAGTGTCTGGGGGGATCTATCACCCAGCTCTGCCCTGGCTGCCCCTCCACAGGGTTGGCTCAGTGGGTCTGCAGCTGCTGACCAGACAGTGGAGCCCCTTGTGCCCAGCAGCAAAGCCGCATCCTGCCTCTGCAGATCCAGCAGCCTCGGCAGCCGGCTTAGTTGGCTTCCATTCAAGCATGATCTACAAGCAGTAGTTATGAGAAGTCTATGTTCTGAAGGTTGGACATACATTTTTCTTGTTCCTCTCTGCTTTTAAAGTTCAAACGGGGCCGGTGCCGCGGCTCACTAGGCTAATCCTCCGCCTTGCGGCGCTGGCACACCAGGTTCTAGTCCCGGTCAGGGCGCCGGATTCTGTCCCGGTTGCTCCTCTTCCAGGCCAGCTCTCTACTGTGGCCAGGGAGTGAAGTGGAGGATGGCCCAAGTGCTTGGGCCCTGCACCCCATGGGAGACCAGGATAAGTACCTGTCTCCTGCCATCGGATCAGCGGGATGCGCCGGCCGCAGTGCGCCAGCCACGGCAGCCGTTGGAGGGTGAACCAACTGCAAAAGGAAGACCTTTCTCTCTGTCTCTCTCTCTCTCACTGTCCACTCCGCCTGTCAAAAAAAAAAAAGTTTAAATGGTTATAAACAGTTACAGTTTTTACTGTGAGCACCATGGCTGATAGCAGGTCTCTGTTTAGAAGATTGTGATGGAGCAGGCGAAGGAGACAGCACAGGGGCAGCTGTGGGCTGAAAATGCAATCCATAGAGGGGCAGCCAGAGCACCAAAAATGTGCTAGATCAGGTCACCCATAACCTTTGGGCTGATCTAGACCAATTTTTCAGTTTGCCTCTCTGCCTTTCATAGAAATAAATACATCTCCCATCCACTGGATCACTCTCTGAATGCCTGCAACAGTAGCGTTGTGCCTGAACTAAGCCAGTCCAAGTCGCTGATGTGGCTAGCAGGGACCCATCTCATGCTGCCTTCCAAGGGCACATCAGCAGGAATCTGGGATTGGAAACAGCCAGGACTCAGACCCTGGTATCCTGACATGGAATGCAGGTGTGTGAATTGACATCTTTACTGCTGCACCAAATGCCTGTCCCAATTATTTTTCCAATTACTGTAAAGTACACATACGTATGGGATACCATGCCATGTTTCAATATGTGTATAAGGTGTATAATGTTGATGGGGTTGGCATCGTGGTGTAGGTGGAAAAGTCACTACTTGTGATGCCGGCATCTCCCATGGGTTACCAGTTCCAGTCCTGGCTGCTCTGCTTCCAATCTGGCTCCCCACTATTGTGTTGGGACATCTGCTGTTGCTTTCCCAAAGTCCTTGGGCCCCTGTACTAATGTGGTAGACATGGAAGAAACTCCTGGCTTCAGTGCAGCCTAGCCCTGGCTGTTGTGAACATTTGGGAAGTGAACCAGCTGATACAAAAGTTCTCTGTCTCTACCTATTTTTCTGTATCTCTACCTTTAAAATAAAAAATAAAGCTTAAAAAATTGAGGTCATGATGATCAGTTGACAAATGTTTATCACTTCTTTACGCTGAACGCATTTAAAATACTTCTTTGCCTTCTCCAGAAAGAGTATACAGTGAACTGTTAACTGGAGAGTCTACCATGCAATGAAACACCAAATGCAGTAATTCCTTTATAAGTATAAATTAGTACCTATTAATCAGTTTTCCCTCCCTCCCTACCTCAACACTGTTTTCCACAGTCTCTTATTATTAGCCTTCAACTTTTATTAGGTCAACGTTTTTTAGAGATATAAGTGGAATCATATGCAATGTGTCTTTCTGTGTTTGGCTTATTTTGTTTAGCATAATGATCTCCAGTTGGATTCATCTTGATGCAAGTGATAAGATTTCATTCATTCAATAGCTGAATAGCAGTCTACTATACACACACACACACACACACACACACATATATATAATCCTTTCTGCAGTTGGTAAACACTTAAGTTGTTTCCATGTCTTGCTATTGTGAAGATGGCTGTGATTCACTGACGTGCATACATCTCTTTGACAATGTGGTTTCATTTCCCTTGGGTTTGTGTCTGGTAGAGGGATTGCTGGATCACAAGGTAGTTCTGTTTTTAGCTTTTCAGGAACCTCCATGCTGCTTTCCCAGTGGCTGGACAGACTGACCTTCCCAACAGTATGCAAGGTTCCCCCTTTCCACACGTCCATCTCAGTGCTGTTACCAGTTGTCTTTGTGATGGCAGCCAGCCCGACAGGAGGGAGCAATGGCTCACTTGCAGGCTTGATCTTCATTTCCCTGTTGATGAGTGAAGTTGAGCATTTTCATGCACCTGAATGTTTAGATGTCTTCCCTGAAAAATGTTTCTGTAGGCCTTTGCCCATTTTTATGTTGGATGCTTCAGCTATTTTGCCATTTAGTTTTTAGATATTGTGATTATTATTCCCTTGTCACCTATCTGTATAGCTTGAGAATATCTTATCCCATTCTGTTGGTTGTCCCTTTATTCTTTTTTTAAAGATTCCATTTATTTATTTGAGAGGTTGAGTTAAAGAGGGAGAGGCAGAGAGAAAGGTCTTCCATCCACTGGCTCACGCCCCAACTGGATGCAGTGGCTGGTGTTAAGCTGATCGAAAGCCACGAGGCAGGAACTTCCTCCAGGTCTCCCACGTAGATGCAGGAGCCCGAGCATGCAGGCCATGTTCCACTGCTTTCCTAGGACAGAGAAGAGATAGGGATCATAATGGGAAGAGGCAGGACATGAACCACTGCCCATATGGATGCCTACGCTGCAGGCGGGGGCTTAGCCTACTATGCTGCAGTGCTGGCCCCATCACTTTACTCTTGATTATTCGCTTTGCCATGCAGAGGTCTTTAGCTTGATGTAATTATGTTACCAGTTCTACTTCTGGGGACTGAACCCACAAATTCTTGTTCATTCTGTTTTCTTGTAATTTTAAAGTATCAGGCTGTACATTTAGATCTTGATCCATTTTGAGTTAATTTTTGTACTTGGGAGAGAGAGTGCCTGATTACATATTTTCTGCACATACATCTCAAATCCCAATGCCACTCATTGAAAAGACTGTTGCTTTTTCAGATATGTTATAGCATTCTTGTTGAAGGTCCATTAGCTGTAGGTGCATGTTTAATTCTAGGTCTCTGGTTCCACTGGTCTGTGTGTCTTTTGTTGTGCTATTGTAATCACTATAGCTTTGCAGTATATTTTAAGCCAATACTGTGGTATCTCTTTGTTCTGATTAAGGTTGTTTTCTGCTGTTGGGTCTTTGATTCTTCAGTAGTGTTTCTTTCTGGTTCTCTGGAATTTGTCATTGGTAATTTGATGGAGATTGCATTGCGTCTGCATGTCAGTTTATATAATATGGACTTGTTAATGGTACTTAATCTTCCAGTCCCTGAACATGGGAAATCTTTCTATTTCATCATGTCCTCTTTATGCCTGTCACTAGTGATTCATAGCTGTAATTGTAGAGATCTTTTACAGTACATTTGTTTTATAGTAAATTTGTTAAACATTATTATCTTATTAAGATTTATTAATTTGAAAGCAAAGTTAAAGAGGAGAGACAGGAAAAGAGAGCTCTTCCATCTGCTGGTTCACTCTCCAGATGGCCACAACAGCCAGGGCTGGAGAAGGCTTCAGCCAGGAGCTTCATCTGGGTTTCCCACACGGGTAGCAGTGACCCAAGCATGGGGACCATGTTTCGATGTGTTCCCAGGGACATTAGGAGGAAGCTGAGTAGGAAGTGAAAGTAGCTGGGGTATGCACCAGTGTCCATACATGATGCCAGCATCACAGGTGGAGGTGGCGTTATCTGTTACACCGTAACATGGGCCTCTTAATTATATTTTAATGACTATAATGATATCTGCTCTATCACTTCTCGGCCTTTTGGCTAAGATCAAGTGTAGCATCTGCTCTATGGTGATGTCTTCTCCCTAGTTCTGACTGGTGATCCATTCCTTTCTCCCATGTATTGATTCTAACCAGAATTTTATTTTCATCCTTGTAAAGATGATTGGCTTAATTTCTCTGTCAGTTTTTGAAAGTAGAAGCTCAGATAACCATCTGGGGACTGCTCTTTGTTGGAATACCATTTGATATTATCTATTTTCTTCTATGCAGTGCTTAGGCATCACACACATTGTGACATAGGTTTGCCATTTCAGGTCATTTACACAATTTCTATGATTTCCCTTGGGATTGTTAGACTGCTGTGTTTTTTAGAAATGCACAGATTCATTCAGAAATGTTTGAGGCTTCTCAGGATTCCTTTAGTTACTGATAGCTGATTGATTACCTTGTAGTTAAAGATCTCACTTGTGTTAGTCAGACTTTGAGACTTAGAGATGGCTGCAGGACCAGAACATGGCCTATTACCACAACTACACATCTTATCCCAGGTTAGGTGTCACAGCTGTAAGTGAATGATATCAATACATTGGCACATGCTGCAGCAGCTCTATGTGTCAGATGACAACAGTGACTATGGGGCTAAAATTTCCTTAAAAGTAAACAAACTGAGCATTTTAGTGGTTGCCTCCTACTTTCTGCCAAAGATCAAAGAGGTCATTTTATATCTGATGAGAATATTGAGTGATGAGACAGTGGTGCAGTGGATAGGTGTGATAATGAAAACCCAGGTGTGCTTTTTCTTGAACCTAAAGCAGGTCAGTGAGTGGTGGACTTCATGGTGTTCATGCATCATCTCAACTCCTGTTTCACTCACGCTGCAGATGGGAGAACAGCTGTGCCCTTGCCTCCTTCCTTTGTATTTGAGCTCTGTCACTCACAGGGCCACAAGCCCCTGCTCTGGGTCCTGTGACTGGGTCAATTCCCCAGTGTTTCCTATGCCCCTTTCTTGTCCTTCTATCCTGTGTATATCCTCAGATCACATCTCCATCTTGAAAACTCACATGTGTTTAGTCACTTAAAGTTTGTAACTCAGGACAAGCTCTAGTTATTATGCATCTGATTTGAATTGGATACTTGGGTTTACCCAATAGTTGTTGTAGGGTTAAGTTACCTATTTTTTACATGTCAACATGCAACAACATAAGTAGTTTAACAGAAAAAACCCTGAACTCCATAAATATCTGTGAACCTGGAGAGCACATCTTGTAGACAATCATTAATCATTTTGAGGTCAAAGTATTTACTCATCAAAGAAATGATAGTTATTAATGAACAATTTTAAATATTTAAGATATCCAGATTTCATGCAATTCCCATGTACAGATTCAGGAAAATAATGATAATTTCCACCCTATCCTCTCTCCCACCTCTCCTTCTGTCCTTCTTCCCTCTCCCTCTCCTATTCTCATTCTTAATTTTTACAAATATCTACTTTACGTTAACTCTACTTACAAGCCAACAATGCACTTAATAAAGACTTCAACAAGTAGTATGAAGAAAAAACCAATGTTCCTCAAAGTCAAGACAAGGGCAATGAGAAATTATTCAATCTCCAAGTGTAAATTTCACTCCTATAGATGACATTTTAGGTACTGTATTGGTTATTCCAGATCAGGGAAATCATAAGGTATTTGCCTTTTTGGGACTGGATTATTTGACTAAGAATCGTAGTTTCCAGGTTATCCATTTTGTTGCAAATAACAGGATTTCATGGTTTTTTTTACTGCTGTGTAGTATTTCATAGTGTGTATGTATCATAATTTCTTTACCCAGTCTTCAGTTGATAGACATCTGGGTTGAGCTGCAGTGAACATAGGGGTGCAGAGAACTCTTTAATACGCTGATTTATTTTCATTTGGTTAAATTTTCAGGGGTGGGATGGTTGGGTCATTCAACATTGGCTATACCAGTTTACATTCTCACCAGCAGTGCATTAGGCTACCTTTCCCACCACATCCTTGCCAGCCTTATTTGTTTGTTGATGTCCGTATGACAGGCATTTTAAATGGGGTGAAGTGAAAAATCTCGTTGTGCTTGTATTTCCCTAATGGCTAGTGATCCTGAGCATTTTTTATGTGTCTTTTGGCCATTTGAGTTTTGCCTCTTGAAAAAATACTTACTTAAACCTTTACCCATTTCTTGGCTGGATTGTTGTGTTGTTGAAGTTGAGTTTCTTGAGCTCGTCATAGATTCTGGATATTAATCCTTTTTCAATTGCCATGTTGGCAAATATTTTCTCCCATTCTCTCAGTTGATTCTTCACTTTGCTGAGTATTTCTGCAGTGCAGAAGCTTCTTAGTTTGATGTAATCCCATTTGTTAATTTTGACTTTGACTTCTTCTGCCTCTGTGGTCTTTTCCAATCAGGACATTGGCATAGGAAAAGACTTAAGAGTTTCTCCAGTGTTCTCTAGTAATCTGATGGTAGCAGGTTGTAGATTTAGGTCTTTGATTCACTTTGAGTGGACTTTTGTGTAAGGTGGAGGTCCTGCTTCATTTTTCTGCATGTGGAAATCCAGTTTTCCCAGCACGATTTGTTGAAGAGACTGTCCTTGGTCCAGGGAATAGTTTTAGCTCCTTGTTTGAATATAAGTTGGGTGTAGATGCTGGATTGATACCTGGCGTTTCTGTTCTGTTCCATTGGTCTATGCAGCTGTTTTATTTTAACTAGTACCAGGCTGTTTGAATTAGAACTTCCTTGTAGTAAGTCTCGAAATTTGGTATTGTGATGCCTCCGGCTTTGGTTTTGCTGTATAAGATTGCTTTAGCTATTCAGGGTCTCTTGTGTTTTCATATGAATTTTACCATTGGTTTTTCTAGATCTAAGAGGAATGTCATTGATATTGTGATTCGGATTACATTGAATCTGTAAATTGCTTTCGGCAGTATGCACACTTTGATCATACTGTTTCCTCGGTGCTTTGAGCCCTGGACTCTGGAGCTTGTGATACACTGAGAGGCTGAGCACACCTCAGCGTCATAGATTGGTGCTGAGCCCCTGTCAGTCCTCCAGCCAGGCTCAACATCAGTGGGGAATGTGGATTTTTTTTTCATCTGGTAAAATCCCTGGATCACATGCATGCAGAATACCAGCACGACCCTGCTTGTTTCACAATCATGTTGGGCATTTACAAGAGTTTCTACAGCTGGGACTAACATTGTAAAGGCTGCCTCTCCCCATCTGTTGCCAGATGAGTGCATGGGAACAGCTGTGATTGCCTGTGCTGACAAGATGGCTACTGTCCCTCTCCCTGGAGCAGCTGCTACCTACTTAGGTCCACAATGGCACCCACCCTCTGGCAGCTGGTTGATGTACGCTGTTGTTAGGGTTATGGGAAGAGAGAGATGTGCCCCTATTATTCTCTGCTGGTTGATAAGAACCCTGTTCCCCTCAGGGTTGTGGACTGGACTCCAAGTGGAGTCTGCTGTGTCACTGCAGCTGTAACTACAGTGGCCTGGGCTGCTGCACTCTGATCTCATCTTGATCTCCAGAGCTGGTGCTTTCTGCAGCTCAGGGCTATTGGGTTCATTTGTTTTGTCCATGCTCGTTGCGGTGCCTGTGCAGCCTGCACAGAGATCCACAGCATCGCTCTTCCTTCCACAGAATCTACACTGTAGTTGTCCCTCCAACTATCCCATGAGAATGCACAGTCTCCACTTTTTTAAAAACCATTTTCTCCTAGCCTAGAAAAGGCTGCCCTGTTCCTATTCCACTTTCTTGGAATCAGCAATTAATGAAAAATTAAACACTTACATGCCTTTCCAACATGGATTTGAAAAACTGGATCATTCGCTTTTCACTACTGATGAACAACAAAGGTCCAATGGTGGCATAGCCATTGCCCACCAACATCTGGATGCACAGGTGAACTGGGTTGCTATTCCACCACATCCCTGAGAAGGAGTACACAATGCAGTCCATCAAGTACAGGAGCACAAAGAGGCTCATGAGCAGCAGGACAGTGCGGGTGGCCCTGTGCTCTGGGGAGGCTCTTGGAGAGAGGCTGGTGCTGTGAAGGTGCTGGGACCGCCTCTTGTGCTTGCACAGGAAGTTCACCATGTACCCGCTTGAGACGGCCATGAGCCCTATTAAGGAGGCATCCCGGAAGATCCCCAGTATAGAAAATGTGTGCCTGGGTATGTGGCTCAGTGACCAGAGAGAACAGGATTGAGTGACAAACATAAGACCGTGGGATGTATCATTCGGAGTAGCAACAGTTGAGATCAAGAAACGAGCACGACTGGACAAATTGAAGAGCCATAGGAGGAGAAATCCACACATGTTGTGCTGTGAGGATGTGAGCTTGAATTTTGCTAAACAGAAGCTTCTGGGGCTGAGAGTGATGGCCTGAAGGACACTCAGCAGGCAAGTGGTGCTCAGGGAGAGGCCCCGCATCACCTGGTGCAAGTAGATGACAACTTTACACGTGATGTCATCCCATAAGTCGTGAGACTCAAAAACATCTGCGACTATAACCCATACAGTGATCAGCATCACCAGGTGAATGAGGGCCAGGTGCCCAATGGCCAGATCTGTAGGCCTGGGCCTGTGCTTGAGAAAGAACCACAGGATGTGGAAGAGAAGAAGGACGGCATTGACCGTGATCCCAAAGCTGACTTCCAAGAAAAAGGCATTCCTGACAGCAATGAGATTGGAAAGTATACTGTTTTTAATCATCTTTTTGGGGGAAGAAAGAAGATGTAGTAAATGTCTGAGGATAAAATAAGAAATGTTGTTATCAGAAATACTATATTATTGATCATTCTCAACCACAAGATGTATGGATCATTCCCAGTGTACACTTGTTGCCTGCAGCCCCAGTCACGCTCTCCTGGAAGCTACTCTGTTCCGAGCTGCACAGTTGGCATTCATGATCATCTACTATGTCCCACTGCTGGCCTTCTGCAGGACCTGGACCATGAAATTGTCATTATGTGAAAATTGTTTGTTGAGTTTTACCTTATTTTTACTTTTTCAAAGTAAAGGGCAATGAGTTTTTATCTTTGAAGCTATAAAATCCTGATAATTTTCTGGCTACTTAGTAAGAACTCTAATTTTTGGTGAATTCAAATGAAGACCACACAAAGAATGAGTGTCCATGGTATACCCATGTTATTTTATCTTACTGTTAGGTTTATTTTGGTTTATTTCCAGATAAACACTCTGAATACATAAGAGACCAAATCTTGGTTAGTATAGATTCTGAATTTAATCTAAGATCCTACTTAAACTAAATGTGTGACCTTGAGCTGTTACTTACTGTGTGTCATTTATTAGAGATTGTGTGCAAGGGCATTTGATAAATGTATGGACAGGCATAGTGCCTAGGGAACAAGTGTCTGCATGGAAACTGCAGCCATTGCTGTCCCTGAGAGGTTTTCCTCAAGAGCCCACCTTGAGAGAGAGCCATCCTCTCATAATTTGCCAGCTTCATCCCTGCCTGTAGGAGTAGGGTCATGAACACCACAGTAGCAGGCAACTCAACAACCTCTGTTGCACAGTTGCTTCCCTTTCCAGTACTGGCTTGTGGAAACCTCAGTGAATATGTTCATAGTCAAGTAGACAGATGATTTCTTTCTACAGAAAGGATGATGGGACACTTCGTCTGCCTGTGGTTCTGCACAGGGGTCTGAGCACTGGTCTTCCCCATGGCTGGAAGTTCATGTGAATGAAGTATTAATTTTATGCTGGAGAACTTGGTTCTGACTAAAAATGGATTATGTTCTAATTCAGCATTACTATTAACTTTGTTTCAAACCTTATAAACATGAGGCATATCATATTTCTTAAATTGGCAGCAGCTAATAAAAGGAAATCTTATGAAAGAAAGTTCTGAGAGTTCTCTCTTGGACAGATCACACCATCATAGAGGAAGGAAAGGCCAACTAGGCAAGTAGGAGAACAAGAAATAAAATAAGAAATGTCCATGAGAAAGGAGTATTTCATTGAAAACTCACCACCAGGAGTTCATAGAACTGATCCTTGAAGGCTGATTTTCCTTGAGGAGCAAATTAACAATGTTAAGACTCCCTGTGCCATCTTGACCAAAGATGCAATCATGTGTGACATTGCACATTTCCCCAATGGTACATATGTGGGCAGTCCTGATACATGGCACCATCAGCTGGGCCAGAACCAGTGGACAGGAGAGAACTGACAGTGGTAACAGGAGAAGGAAAACCCTCAGCAGACCCCAGTACAAGCTTTGTTCTTACAACCTGGGGGTAGACAAACAGGGTGAGGGAACTACAAGGGCTGTATCTGTTCTGTCACCTGGAGCATAAGCATCGCCATGCATCTCTCTTAGGATTGATGTGATGGATAAATACTAGAGTTTATTACCTGCATGTTGTTAAGATGCCTTGGATACATGACAGCATACTTTGGTCATTACCATATAGGTCGTTTTCTCCATCATTGTGAAAACATACGCTAACCAGTGGGTGACAGTGACCATACGTAGTGCATGGCTGTTAGTGACTGTGGGTGTACTGAACAGCACTTTGTTTTAGTGACAGCTTCAGCTGGAGAATGAGGAAGAGATCTGTGGAGAAACAGCTGACATTAGTAAGCACAGGCAAAGCTGACACTGCCTGAATTCCAACGGAACGAAGAAAAACCTTGAGAAATAATTAGGCAAATGAATGGCAGCTCTTCCCAGTAAAACTCTTGGTGGGTTTATATATTGGCCATGCAAGGTGAAATAATTGTAAAGTAAACTTCAAGGCACTGGCTTACCCTTGAGTATTTATGGCACCATTATTTTTATGTGCAATCTGACCAAATCAGGAGCAGAGTAATTATTATATTTCAAAGCATAGAAAAAGTCAGAGGGTTTATTCACTAAAGAAATACAGTGTCACAAATACCAGCCTGACAGTCCACTGAGAGTCGGCTTCCTTGATCAGCACAGGAAGAGGGAAGAGCAGCCTGATGTCCTGTCAGCACAGACGTCATTGTCATTCCTGATCACACTGTATTCTTCAGTATTTTCCTAGGAAGAGATTATTTCACACTAAGAAATGCATGGTAGATAGGTACAGGCTCATTGTATCTTACGTATTCAGTACATAAGGCTAAGGAGAAGAAAGCACAAGTCCAAGCATAGTCATCATATAAGAAATGTATTGTAAACTTCCTCCTGGCTGAAGGGATCTGAAATATTTCTAACCAATGAAACACGGAAGGGCTCTGTTTTAGATGACTCTTTAAAGATTCCAGAGAGATTATTCTCCTGAAATTTTGGGATAGGAAGGATAAAATCCCATCACCATCTCTTCATTTTCCTTTTCAGTATAATTTCAGCCTCATTTACCCATTCTCTAGTTTGGAGTTTGCTCACTGTCTGAGAGCTGACTTCATCAACTTGAAAATTGTGAAACAGAAGCCTGGACAAGAAATGACTTCTTGAGGAAAAGCTGGTAGACATTGTGTAGGCAGAGGAGGGTTTCTTAATGCATTGTTTGAGCAAAGATCCAAAATCCTTCTAAAGGTTGAAGTCATTTTTTAAAATTTATTTTTATTTCTATTTTTTTTTGACAGGCAAAATGGACTGTGATAGAGAGAGACAGAGAGAAAGGTCTTCCTTTGCCATTGGTTCAACCTCCAATGGTCACTGCGGCCGGCATGCTGCGGCCGGCGCACCGCACTGATCTGATGGCAGGAGCCAGGTACTTCTCCTGGTCTCCCATGGGGTGCAGGGCCCAAGGACTTGGGCCATCCTCCACTTCACTCCCTGGCCACAGCAGAGAGCTGGCCTGGAAGAGGGGCAACCGGGACAGAATCCGGCGCCCTGACCGGGACTAGAACCTGGTGTGCCGGCGCCGCAAGGCAGAGGATTAGCCTAGTGAGCCATGGCGCTGGCAAGTTGAAGTCATTTTTAAAAGCAAACCTTAAAAGGTAGTTTAAAATGACAGTAATATTTATGAAGATGAACACATAAAGCTGATGACCTTGAATGAAAATGTGAGAGTTCAACTCTTCCTCTCCCAGATAAATTTGTTTATGAATGAGTGCAGTTTCAGTCTAATGTTAGTAGAACATCTGTGCTTTCAGAGTTGACATACCTAGCAAATCAGAGTCTTTTCATCCAAAGAAATGAATGGGAAACTAAAGTTGATTAGTGGACTGTTTTAGTTTGGTAATCCAAAAAGTCAATTTGTTAATAGAAAAGACCAAATATCCTGAGAAGACTGTCTCCTTGTTGTGTTACACAGAGAACACGCCTGAGCTCTGGAGCACTGTTAGAGCCCACGTCTCTTCTGAGGCGGTCACAAACCTCCGTGTAGTCTTCATTTTTTCCTGCCTAGCAACCCACATGCCCTGATTGCCCATCTCTGTGATAAAGAGCCACTTACCAGGAGGACAGCTGGGGGATTCCATACACCTGAGAGGAACCTGCAGGGTTTTAAAGAAAAGACTCCATGTGCTCATCTCTCTGTGGATATCATTCTGGTGACAGCACGAAGCTGAACATGGAGTCCCCAGTGGAACACGTCACCTGTTCTGTTTTCCTTTATTAACTGCTGGATAATAGGAATCTTGGGAGAGCTGTGCTCAAAACTTTCCTCTGAGTTCCCTGACACTTTTGTGAAGGTCCAAAGGGGCCCACCCTCTAGACAACACCACGTCCACCCATTTTCATCCTGAGAACACCTTATTCCAAACCCACCCCGCAGTCTGCGGTGCCTGTACTGTATGCCAAGAGACCATGATTTCCAGAGTCTGAGGGTCTTCTTGCTGCAGCGGGAGGGTTGGTGGTCAACATCCACTCACACATACACAGCTCCTGGTATGCAAGTAGCATTAGTTGTATATCCCACAATGTCCAAACTTAGTTTCAAGTTTCAAACTGTTTTAGATTAAACAGGAAATAAAAATCTCTTATGGCCATGTCCTTCAGGGCCCATTTCATTCTTTTCATTCTTGAGTGATCCCTGCAGTGTCCCTGTGTTTGATACAAATCCTCAGCCCCTGCCTGGTGATGGTCCAGACCCTTCAGGAGATGGAGCTCACACCTCTGCACAAGGCAGGGACCCGTGTACTCTGTGGCTGATGCACTGAGAAATCCATGCCCTCAGCCTCAGGACAAGAAAAATGAGGCCTGAGGGATGATGGGGCAGTGTGGTGGGAGCCAGGATTTCCTGGCATTGGAGGAACCCAGGCTCCTCTGATTGTTCTCCTGAAGCAGAGATGTCACACAATTTGATCTGGAGCAGTGCTCTGTTCATTTTATAAAATTATTTGGGAAGCAAACCACCTAGAGGAGAAAAGGTTCTGTCTTTGAAGCATTTCAATGAGAAGAAATTAAAATTCCCAGGAAAACATATACATACCCAGCTCGACTACCAAGAATACTAGTAAAACATTGAATACAAATGCTGTGGGCACTCCAAGCATCCATCAGTAGCCTGGGCTACTGAGTGATGCATTATCCAGAGAGAAGAGGAGAGACAGAGAGCTCCCATCCATTGGTTCACTCCCCAAATGGCTGCAAAGGCTTGGGAAGAGCCAATCTGAATCTAAGAGCCTGGTGCATTAGCAGGGAGCTAGATCAGAAGTGGAGCAACTGGTCTTGAACCAGTGCCCATATGGGATGGCGGATTTGCAGATGGAGCCTAACTCTTCATGGCAAGTGCCAGCCCCACACACACATTTTCTTTATCCTTTAATCTTTTAAGGGACACTTACGTTATTCCCCTATTGTGGCTGTTGTGAAGACCGGTATAATAAACACAATTGTGCAGATGTCTCTTCCCCAGAGTGGCTTCATTTCCTTTGTATATGACCACTGTGGTATTGCTGGGGCGTATGGCAGTTCAAGTTTTTAGAGGAACCTCCACACTATTTTTGACAGTGGCTGAACAGTGATTCTCCTTTCCCCACACGCATACCAGCTCTAGTTGCCATTTTACTTTTTAAACCAGCGGTGTAGCAGGTGTGAGGTGCTGTCTAACTGTGGTTTTGATTTACGTTTCCCAGTTGAAGAGGAATGTGCAGCATTTCCATGAACCTGGAAACACATATGTCCTGCTTTGAAAAATTTTTCTAGAGATACTGTCCTTTTTAAATTGGGTTGTTTTGCTACTGTATTTCAGACACTATGGTTATCAGCTCCTTGTTATGTGTATACCTTGGGAATCTTTTCTCTCATTCCGTAGGTTGACTCTTTACTCTTTTGAGTGTTTCCTTTGTGGTCTGAAAGCTTTTAGTTTGATGAAATATTATTGTCTAGTTTTGCTATTGTTTCTCATTCCTCTAGGGTCTGATAGTTTTGGCTGAAATCCGTGCATTGTTTTTTCATAATGTAAATTACTGTGAACTTTCTGAACACCCCTTCTAAAACTGTTTGAAGCATCCCTGTACACATTTTTGAACGTGTTTTCCATTCCCCTGAGTATCCACCTGGGAGTGGAAACATTGGGTCATGTATTATACTTCACTGTTGGACAATTTGGGAAACTCTTGGACTGTTTCACAGGGCAGCTGCATTTGCAATCTTCACAACCATATCAAAGATTCAATTTGCTCACCTCCTTAAAGAGCATTTGCCTCTTCCATATTTTCTTGTAGTGTCAGGAATTGTAAACAGGCATACCTTGTGCTTTTCATGTACAATTTTCTCATGCTTAAGGCTATTGAGCATTTTTTATGAGATTACTGACCCTTTTGGATTTTTTTGTATATTTTTTCCCAAAGAAACTTTTTCCTTATGGAATACAAAATTCATTCATTTCATAAGTACAACTTTAGAAATACAGTGATTCTTCCTATCATACCCACCTTCCCACCTACACTCCAACCCCTCCTCTTCCCTCGGCTATTCCCAGTCCCATTCTCCACTAAGGTCAATTTTCAGTTAACTTTATATGCAGAAGACAAGCTCTATGCCAGGTAAAGTGTTCAGCAACTTGCGCAAGGAATAAAAAACTGTTCAACAGTCAAGTAAAGGGCTGTTTAATGTCATTGCATCTTGAATTTATTTCACTATTTTTTTTCTTTTTGAGAAACTTAGTTCACTTTAAAAAAGCATTGAAGAATGATAAATTTTTGTGAGCACTTCACGGGGCTGGCACTATTGCACACTGGGCTCTACCTCTATCAGTATCTCTTTCAAGTCTATCAAATCTTTTAAAGAAAGTAAGTATGTAGGAATGTATACAGAACTATATCACTTTACAGTTACAAACTTCATAAATTACAGCTTCAGAAACATGGTGATTCTTCCCACCAAGCCCGCCCTCCCACCCACCTATACTCCCAGCCCTCTTCCTCCTCCCTCTCTTATTTTTTACTGAGATCTATTTTCAATGACTTTATACACACATGTTTAACTCTATGTTAAGAGTTTAGGGGCCAGAAGTGTGGTGTATTGGATAAAGCCATGGGCTGTAGTGCCAGCATCCCATATGGGTGCCATTTCAAGTCACAGCTGGTCCACTTCCAATCGAGCGCTATGCTATGGCCGGGGAAATCAGCGGATGATGGCCCAAGTCCTTGAGCCCCAACACCCATGTGGGAGACTGGTTCCTGGCTTCAGATCTGTGCAGTTCTGGCCATTGTGGTCAATTAGGGAGTGAACCAGTGGATAGAAGACCTGTCTATCTTTCTCTGCCTCTCCTTCTCCTCCTTTGGCTTTATTTTTCTTACATAAGAATGCTTTAAAATAAATAATTCTTTAAATAAAGTTCAACAAATAGTATGAGGAAAAAACCTGTTCCTCAAAAGTCAAGGCAAGGGCTGTTCCAGTCATTGCTTCTCAAAGTGTCATTTTTACTTCTACAGGTTTCTTTTTTGTCACTCTATTAGTTACCACAGGTCAGGGAGAAAGTATGGTGTTTGTCCCTTTGGCATTTTATTAGGTATATAGTTTTCCAGATTCATTCATTTTGTTGCAAATGACGAGACTGCATGTTTTAGCACTGTGTAGTATTCTGTGGTGTACCTATCCCATAATTTATTTATCCATCTTCAGTTGTTGAGCATTTTGGTTGATTCCATCCATATTTTGGCTATAGTGAATTTGACTGCAATAATCATGGTAGTACTGTAACACCTCAATATGCTGATTTCATTCCTCTTGGGTAAATTGCCAGGAGTGGGATGGCAGGACAGTATGGTAGGTCCATATTCAGATTTCTGACTTACCTACATGCTGTCTTTCGCAGTGGCTGCACCAGGTTACATTGCCACCAGGAGTGGAGTAGCATGCAGTTTCCTCACATCCTTGCCAGCATTTGTCATTTGTTGATTTCTGTATGAAAGCCGTTCTAACTGGGGTGAGGTGAAGCCTCATTGTGGCTTAGATTCGCATTTCCGTTATGTGTCTGTTGGCCATTTGGATTTCCTCTTTTGAAAAATGTCTGTTTAAGCACTCTGGCCTCAGAATCAGACCTTAAGGCATGCGGATCTGGCTGAAAAGCCCATGAGAGTATTTCAGGCATGGAAAGCCAAGACACTCTGGCAAAAATAAAAATGACCTAAATGAAAGATCTCCACGAGTGAGATCCCAGTGGAAAGAACAGGTCATCAAAGAAGGAGGTACCTTTCTCTGAAGGGAGGAGAGAACTTCCACTTTGATTACGACCTTGTCTAAATATGATCAGAGTCGGTGAACTCAAAAGGCTTCCATAGCCTTGGCAACTCATGACAAGGGCCTAGGGTGATGACTGAGGCCATAAACAAGCGTGTCAATTTGTTAAGTCAACGAGAGTCACTGTGCACTTACTCCTCATGTAGGATCTCTGTCCTTAATGTGCTGTACATTGTGATTTAATGCTATAACTAGTACTCAAACAGTATTTTTCACTCTGTGTTTCTATGTGGGTGCAAACTGTTGAAATCTTTACTTAATATATGCTAAACTGATCTTCTGCATATAAAGAGAATTGAAAATGAATCTCGATGTGAATGGAAAGGGAGAGGGAGCGGGACAGGGGAGGGTTGCGGGTGGGAGGGAAGTTATGGGGGGGGAAGCCATTGTAATTCATAAGCTGTACTTTGGAAATGTATATTCATTAAATAAAAGTTAAAAAAAAGAAAAATGTCTGTTTAAGTCCTTTGCCCATCTCTTAACTGGGATGTTTGTTTTGTTGCTGTTGAGTTACTTTATCTCTTGATACAATCTGGTTATTAATCATTTATCAGTGGCATATTTGCAAATAATTTCTCCCATTCTGTCAGTTGCCTCTTTACTTCCTTGAGTGTTTCTTTTCCAGTACAGAGGCTTTTCAGTTTGATGTAATGGCATTTGTTAATTTTGGCTTTTATTGCTTGTGTGTGCCTCTGGGGACTTCTGAAAGAACTCTTTGTGCCAAAGTCTTGCAGTGTTTCCCCAGTATTCTCTTAATAATTTGATGCTGTCAGGTTGCAGATGCATTTTGAGTGGATTATTGTGTAAAGTGTGAGGTAGGGTGTCTTGTTTCATACTTGTGCATGTGGAAATCTAGTTTTCCCAGCGCTATTTGTTAAAGAGACTTTCCTTTCTCCAGGGATTGGTTTTAGCTCCATTGTCAAAGACAAGTTGGTTGTGGATGCCTGGATTGATTTCTGGTGTTTATTTTCTGTTCCATTGGTCTATCCATCTGTTTTTGTACCACTACCAGGCTGTTTTGATTATAATTGCCTTGTAGTATGTCTTGAAATCTGGTATTGTGATGCTTCTGGCTTTGTTTTTGTTGTATAAGAATGCTTTAGCTATTCAGGGTCTCCTGTGTTTCCATATGTATTTCGGTTTCATTTTTTTCTATATCTGAGCTGAATATCCTTGGTATTTTGATATTGCATTGAACTTGTAAATTGATTTCAGAACTGTGGACATTTTGATTATATTGGTTCTTCAAATCCATGAACATGGAAGATTTTCCAGTTTTTTATATCTCCTTCTAATACTCATAGATATCTTTGAAATTTTTCTTACAGCTATTGTGAATGGGATTGACCTTAGTAGTTCTTTCTCAGCCTTGGCATTCTTTGTGTATACAAAGGCTTTGATTTTTTGTGGATTGACTTTATATCCTGCTACTTTACCAAACTCTTCTATGAGTTCCAGTAGTCTCTTAGTGGAGTATTTTGGATCTCCTGTATATAGAATCATGTCATCTTTAAATAAGGATATTTGACTTCCTCCTCCCCAGTCTGTAACCCTTTGATTTCTTTTTTCTTATCTAACGGCTCTGGTTAAAACTTTGAGGACTATCTTGAATAGCACTTGTTAGAGTGGCATCCTTGTTTGGTTCTGGATCTCAGTGGGAATGCTTCTAACGTTTCCCCATTCAGTAGGACCCTGGGCATGGGTTTGTCATAGAGTGTCATGATTGTGTTGAGAAATGTTCATTCTGTACCAAAATTTCTTGCAGTTTTCATTATTAACGATTGTTGTATTTTAGTAGAGGCTTTCTCTGCATCTACTGAGATAATCATATGGATTTTATCCTTCAGTTTGTTGATGTGATGTATTACATTGATTTGTGAACGTTGAACCATCCCTCCATACTAGGGATCAATGTCACTTGGTCTGGATGAATGATACTTCTGATGTGTTGTTGGATTCGATTGATGAGAATTTTGTTTGAGGATTTTTGCATCTGTGTTGATCAGGGAAATTGGTCTGCAGTTCTCTTTCGCAGATGCATCTATTTCAGTTTTAGGAATTAATATGAAGCTGGCTTTGTAGAGAGAATTTGGGAGAGTTCCCTTCCTTTCAATTGTTTTGAATGGTTTGAGGAGAATTGGAATTAGGTCTTATATGTCTGGTAGCATTCAGCAGTGAAGTCATCTGGTCCTGGGCTTTTTTTGTTGGGATGGTGTTTATTACTGATTAAATTTATGTCTTGGTTATGGGTCTGTTTAGGTTTTTGATATCTTCATGCATTAATATGCATAGGTTGTATGTGTCTAGGAATCTGTCAGTTTCTTCTAGGTTTTCCAGTTTGTTGGCATACAGCTCTTTGTAGTAATCTCTGATGATTGTTTTCATTTCTGTGTTGTCTGTTATTTTTCCTGTTTCATCTCTAATTTTAATAATTTGATTTTTCTTTCTCCTTTTGGTTACTTGGGCCAATGGTGCATCAATTTTCTTTTTACTTTTTTGAAAAGCTAGCTTTTTTATTATGCTGATCTTTTGTATTGTTTTTTGGATTCAGTTTATTTTCTCCTCATTTGGGGTTCAGTTTGCTATTGTTTTTCTAGATCCTTGAGATGCATTGATAGCTCATTTGGTGCCTTTCTAATTTCTTGATGTAGGCACCAAGCACTAAAAACTTTTCTTTTAATATGGTTTTTGCTCTATTACCTAAGTTTTGAAATGTCATCTTGCCATCTTCATTTGTTTCCAGGAATTTTTTTATTTCCCTTTTGATTTCTTCAGTGAGTAACTGTTCATTCTAGAACATACATTTCAGTCTCCTTGTTTGTATATGTTCTAGAGATTGCTGAGTTGTTGATTTCCAACTTCATTGCATTGTGGTCCAAGAAGGTGCATGGAATCATTTTGAATTTTTTAGTTTGCTGAGACTTGCTTTATGGCATTGTATGTAGTCAATCCTAGAGAAACTTCCATGTACTGGTGAGTAAAATACGTATCCTGTGGCTGTAGGATGGAAAGTTCTGTAGATATCTGTTAGGCCCATTTGGTCTTTAGTGTCAATTAATTCTGCTGTTTCATTGCTGATTTTCTATCTAGTTTTACTGTCTATTGCTGAAAGCGGGATGTTGAAGTCCCTCACTATTATTATATTTGAATCCCTGTATCCCTTTATTCTTTTAATTTTTTTAATTTTATTTATTTATTTATTTTTGACAGGCAGAGTGGACAGTGAGAGAGAGAGAGAGACAGAGAGAAAGGTCTTCCTTTGCCATTGGTTCACCCTCCAATGGCTGGCGTGCTGCGGCCTGCACAGCGCGCTGATCCGATGGCAGGAGCCAGGTACTTATCTTGGTCTCCCATGAGGTGCAGGGCCCAAGCACTTGGGCCATCCTCCACTGCACTTCCTGGCCACAGCAGAGAGCTGGCCTGGAAGAGGGGCAACCGGGACAGAATCCGGCGCCCCGACTGGGACTAGAACCCGGTGTGCTGGCACTGCAAGGCAGAGGATTAGCCTAGAGAGCCGTGGCGCCGGCCCCCCATATCCCTTTAAATCCCTTATTTCTTTCCAATAACAAGTTGCCCTGTAATAAGTGAATATATGTTTATAATAGTTAGATCTTCTTCTTGAATTAATCCCTTAGTCATTACATAGTGGCCTTCTTTGCATCTCAACAGTTTTTGTGTTAAAGTCTATTTTGTCTGATAATAGGATGGCTACACCAGCTCTTTTTGGTTTCCGTTGGCATAGAATATCTTTTTTCAACCCTTTCACTTCAAGTCTGCATGCATCTCTGTTGATGAGCTGTGTTTCTTATAGGCAGCAAATTGATGAGTTTTTTTTTTTTTTTTAAATCTGTTCTGCCAGTCTGTGTCTTGAAACTGGAGATTTGAGGCCATTTACATTTAGGTGAAAATTGAAAACTATTTTTTTTTTTTTTTTGGATAGGCAGAGTTAGACAGTGAGAGAGAGAGACGGAGAGAAAAGTCTTCCTTTTTCATTGGTTCACCCCCCCCAAATGGCCACTTCAGCCAGCACGCTGCTCCAATCCAAAGCCAGGAGCCAGGTGCTTCCTCCTGGTCTCCCATGTGGGTGCAGGGCCCAAGCACCTGGGCCATCCTCCACTGCCTTCCTGGGCCACAGCAGAGAGCTGGAATGGTAGAGGAGCAACAGGGGTTAAAACCCGGGGTGCTGGCACTGCAGGCAAAGAATTAGCCAAGTGAGCTGCTGTGCCAGCCTTATTGAAAACTATTCTAAGTAATCCTATGATCAATTTTTTTAATTCCAATTGTGACATTTCTTCAATCTCTGCATCTTCATAATCTTGTATTGAAGTGTGGTATTTTTTGTGACCCTTATTCTTGTTTCTTGAATGGGTGTATTTATTATTCAGCATTTTTGGAGATACTCTGGTTTCTTTGTTTTTCAGTGTTGCTGCTTTTATCTTTGGACCATGACTCTGTGGGTTGGTGGAGAATGTATTTTTCAGTGAATACCTAGAGGTGTGTGGTGGGTGTGGCCAGGGAGCTTTGTTCTATGCTCCAGGGTGAAGGGAGTGTATAAACTGTCAACCAGGTTTGGTATGTTAAATCTTTTTTTTTTTTTTAAATCAGAGGGTAGGTTTGTTCTGTTCTGTTGGTGTAGACTCGGCTCACCGCCTCTCCTCAAAGGAGATCAGTGCCTGAGTGCTACCCCTAGAGTGTATAATATTCATCTGCACTTTCCCAAGGACCAATCACAGGGGTCTGTACAGTCCTCATTGTAAGCAGATTCCCCAGCGATGTCCCTCACCAGGGAACCAGGGCATGTTGAGTGTGTGGATCCTCCCACAGTGACTACCCAAAGTGCCAACCACACTCTGGGCCCTCCCACACAGCCTCAGATTTTCACAGTTCTGGCACACAAGCCTCCCCAAGTCCCGAGCATGCAGTCCCTGGTCAGTTGTCGCTACCAGAGTAAGGGGTCTCCACTTAGCTGGTTGCGGGACATGGACATGAGCTAGCGCAGCTGTTCTGTATATGCAAAATGGTGCCCCCTCCTTGTTGGCTTGTTAAAGGATGCAGTTGCATAAATTGGGCAGAGGGAGGCATGCCCCATTTTTCCTTAGTTTGTTAGTTACGCTATCCCCTACAGAACTCCTAGCCAGATTCCCTCCTGGCTCTTCCTGTACCTTTATTGCCAATGGCTTGGACTACTGCAGTGTGATCTCACCTCACTCTCCAAAGCTGGTGTAGAGGCTCTTGGCTACTGGGGTCCTGAGCTGTGCACGTCCACACCCTCCACCTAGGTCCACTGTGTCCCTCCAGTTTGGGTGGAGTTTCCTCTGCCGTTTTTCCCCTAACTCTTTGCTGATACTGCACTTTTTCTTATAAACAAATTTCTTGATGCAGTTATCAGCTGATGGACATCTTGTTTGATTCTATATCCTGGCTATTGTGAGTTGAGCTGTGATTAACATGGAGGTACTGATAATTCTTTCATATGCTTATTTCATTTCTTCTTGGTAAATCCTCAGGAATGGGGTGGCTGAGTCATATGGTACATCTATTTTTGGGTTCCTGAGGTATCTCCATACCATCTTACGTAATGGTTGGCTAGTTTACATTCCCACCAAGTGTGTTAGGGTACCATTTATCCCACATGCTCTCTAGCATTTGTTACTTTTTTAAATCTTAAATGATATCTATAGTAACTTGGCTGAGTTGAAACTTCATTATGGTTTTTATTTGCATTCCCCGAGTATGGTTACTGATCCTGAGCATCCTTTCATATGTGTGTTGGCCATTTGTATTTCATCTGTTGAAAAATACTGGTTCATATCCTTAGTCCATTTATTAACAGATTGCTTATTTTGTTCTTGAGTTTCTTGAGCACCTAATATATATTCTGGATGTTAATCTTTTATCAAATATATGGTTTGCAAATATTTTATCCCCATTTTGTTGTTTGCTGCTATGATAAGTGATTCTTGTGCTGCGCAGAAGCCTCTTAGTTGATGTAATCCTATTTGTCTTTGCATTTATTGCCTGTGCTGCTGGGGTCTTACCCAGGAAGTCTTTGCCTATGCCAATGTCTTGCATGTTTCCCCTCAGTTTTCCTCTAGGATTGGGTTGTTCCAGGTCTTAAGTTTAGATCCCTAATTCATTTAGAGTTTCTGTTTGTATAGGATGTAATGTAGGGTATCTTGTTTCATACTTGTGAATACAGAGATCCAGTTTTCCCAGCACCATATGTTGAAGAGCCTTTCCTTTTACCAACTGGTGATTTTAGCTTGTGTGTCAAATATTAGTTGGTGGTGGATGGGGTCTATATTCTGTTCCAGCTTTATTTTTATTGTTCAAGATTTCTTTAGTTATTCAAGGTCTCTTGTGATTCCATATGATTTTTGGGATCATTTTCTCCAGTCTTGAGAAGAACTTTTTTTTAGATAGAAAAGGTGTTGCATTTGTCAGAGACCCTGTCTAAGTCTGATGAGATAGTCACATGGCTTTATTCCATTCTATTATTGTGAGATATTACCGCAGTTGATTCTCAATGTACATCTGTCTTTGCATTGAGATAAATCCCATTTGGTTATGATATATTTTCCCTTTAACTTGCTGCAGCATTTGAATGGCTGATAATGTGTTGAAATCTTTTGCGACTGTGTTTTTTTCTCTAGCAATATCTTTTCTGTTTTAGGAGTCAGGGACATACCAGTCTCAGAGTGAGCTGTGAAGTGTTCCTTCCTGTTATACAAAACTCTTGAGGAAAGTGTGTGAGGGACTGCTGATGTGATTTGGATGCTGCTTACGTGTGTGCCCCAAAGCTTGATGTATTTAAAGCTTGTTCCCTGTAGTTTGGATGTTTGGAGGTGGTTGGACCTGCAAGAGGTGTGATCCACGGGGCATTCCCTGGGTCATGTGCCCTGCCTTTGGATGGATCTCTAGGTGAGTGATTGTTCCCTGGAGTTGAGTCATGATGCAAGCTCAGGAGCAGCCCAAGATCTTTGTGGTTCCTTGTGTCACCATGTTGTCTCTGCCTTTCTCTGTGATGCCATCCCCCATGAGGCCCTCACCAGCACTGAGCTGATGCTGGTGCAGAGCCCTCGATCTTCCAAACCCATGAGCTAAATAATCCCCTTTCCTCTATAAACCACTCAACCCGGTGTTTTGTTGCAATAATGGAAAATGAACGAATATGCATACAGTTGGTGTAGGTCCTCCTCCAAACACTTGATAGAATTAATCAGCAGATTTATGTGGTTCTGGATTTTCTTTGTTTCAAGGTTGGGATGACAAGATGCACCTTTTTGCTAGTTAGATGTCTCTTCCAAGTTTCTGATGAACTTGCAGTGTGAGTGAAAGTGTACATATTTAAAGCATGTGAATGATAATTTCAGCACTTACACCACAGGTGGCACTGTAGCCACAGTCACCTCCACAGTGCCCCTTGTGCCACTCTGGTGTCCTTGCCCCCTGCATCTCCCTGGACCCCATGTCCTTCTCTAGTCACTCATTTATGTTTTGTCACTTGAAGTTTGAGACTTGGTACGAGCTTCAGTTATTCGGTTTCTGATTTGAGTTGGGCCCTTGAGTTTGCCCAATGACTTATTTTGGGTTAAATTCTCTATTTATTGTCAAAATGTACCAAAGTGAATAGATTCAACAGAAAAAAATTTCATGTATATTTTGGACTTTTTATGTAAATAATTACATATACCAAGAAATGCATAAAATGTACAGATAAATGAGGCTTGTTTTTGTCATCTGAATACACTTATAACCAACACAAAATATAAAAACAAAGCGTTAAAATTCCCCAAGAGTTCTCAAAACCTCCAAAACCTCCAAACCTTTTCTTGTTTTCAACGTGTGAAATAAAAATATATTGTCATTTACATAGTATGAATCAGTGAAGCAATACTTAAAACTATATATCAAAAGATTGACCTATACACCTTTACTCTCTGTCTATAGTAACTATCCCAAACAAGAGCATACTTGGGGCATTTGCTTTTTGAGTCTTGATTACTCCACTTAGCATAATGATCTCCAGTTGCATCCTGCTGTTGCAAATGTCAGAATTTCATTTTTTAATGGCTGAGTTGTATTAAATTGTGTGTATATCTCATTTTATTTATCCAGTCACTGTAATGGTCATGTGGTCATATGGGTTGACTGAGTATTCTGAGTTGAGCTGCTACTAATCTGGGAGTGTAGGTAACTTCATATGCTTATTTCACTTCCTTTGGGTGGGTTCTTAGGTTTGAGATTGCTGTGTTGTATGGCAGATGTGTTGTGAGTTTTCTGAGCAATCTCCATAGCGTCTACCATAAAGCTTACACCAGTTTGCATTCCTGCCAGCTGTGGATTAGGGCATCTTTCTCTCCACATCCTCTGGATCCTTTGTGCTTCCACGTGAATCTTAGGATTACTTTTTCTAGTTCTGTAGAGAATATCCTTAGTATTTTGATTGGTGTCACATTGACTCTATAAATTGTTTGGGTTGTGTGCACATTATGATAATGTTAATTCTTCTAATCCATGAACGTGGAAGTTTTTTACATCATCTTGGAACTCTTAAGACTTGGGAATATTTGGTTGTTTGATGGTATCCCATAGGCTTAAACACTACTTTCAGTCTTTGTAATTTCTCTTCCTCCCCCCTCCATCTCTTCCTGCACCTTCCCCTCCTAATCCTCTTCCTCTCCCTCTGCCTCCTCATCCTCTTTCTCCCCACACCTCACCTATTTGTCATCCTGCCCCCTCCTCTCCCTTCATCCCCTCCTCCAATTGTCTTCCCTCCCCTCCCCTCCCCTCCCCTCCTCTCCTCTCCTTTCCTCTTCTCCTACCCCTCCTCTTTCTTTCTTCCTTCACATTTTTTCTGGCAGAGGTAATTGAAAGAACTGCCTTGGAGGTCAGATATTCTTTATTTTTCCTCAACAAATCTGTTATGGCTTTACATGTATTTTTAATACTTTGTAATATTTCTATTTTTAGCATCTCTTCAGAATTCTTGACAATGGTACATACTGACTTCCTAATTTGACCTCACTGTCTCTAAGTTTTTGAGTACCCTTATCCTCAAACTTTTGAATTCCTTTTCAGGCATTTTCAGTCTCCCCTTCTTTTTTTCTTTAAAGATTTATTTGAAAGAGTTACACAGAGGGAGAAGGAGAGGTAGAGGCAGAGATAGAAAGAGAGGTTTGCCATCCGCTGGTTCACTTTCTAATTGAGAACAATGGCCAGAGCTGAGCCTGTCTGAAGCCTGGAGCTTCTTCTGGGTCTCCCATGTGATGCAGGGGCCCAAGGACTTGTGCCATCTTCTGCTTTCCTAAGCCATAGCAGAGAGTTGGATTGGAAGTGTAGCAGCCAGGACTAGCACTGGTGCCCATAAGACATGCCGATGCTACAGGCAACAGCTTGACCATCAGTGCCACAGCACTGGCCCCAGTCTCCCTGCCCTGATCATGCTTTTGTGCATCTAAATTAACTTTCTCATATCTGGGGGATCTCTTGTTACTCTCTCCACTGTAGAATGGGCATTTTGGCTCATTTTTGTGTGTGCGTGGTTTTTTTTGGTTGAATATTTTTTTCCCAGGAAATGTGCCTCTGGGACTTGGAGGAGTGCCTAAGGCTTACACTTGAGTTCCAGGGTTGTGTGCTGGGAGGGACCAGGGTGCTCTGGCCACTCTTTGTGGGTGGGGCAAGAGTCCAGATTGATGCCCATGCTGGGTGTGCTGCAGAGCCTCTGGTAGTCAGTGTGGCAGGGGATGGTGGAGGCTCCTAGTGTGTGGACAGTTGTAGCCTTCTCTGTGACAGGGTGAACCAGCTGATTGAAGGCCTGGAGTGACCACCTGGTGCTGGTGCTCTCCCCCACCCATGCCTGTGGCCAGACAGGGCACTGACCCGCTCTGTGGTGTGCCTGTCTCCCAGCTTCCTCCATGATTGGTCCCAGAGAGCCGTGAGGTCTGAGACTCCATAGACTGCTCAGGTGCACTGGAACCCAGCTGCACCCCACCTCCTTCTCAGCCCCATGGCGAATACCACCAACTCCCACAGTGACAGGGTGCAGGTCCAGTCTCCACCCTGCAAGTTGCCCTGTCCCAGGCCCTGGCAGGCTCCAGCAGAGGTGGAAGTGCCTGCTGTTAACTGAGTGAGGACAGAGCTCACCTGCAGCTCCACCTCAGCAAATTGTTCCTGGTGCTTTGGTGGAGGAGGGGAGGGAGCCAACATGGCAAAGCAGTCAACCATCCCCTGCAGCTCCCCAGGCCAGACTTAGGTCCAGTGGGAGAGCTGGAATTCACCCTCAGTAAAAGCTGCCAGTGGCAGGGGCCCAGACAACCTCCTCTGACCCTGCTACCCTATGAAGATGGCAAGCCCCAGTCATGAGCCACTGACAAAAGCAGCAGTGGCTGGCGGCCATGTATCTGTCCTCTCTCCTCACTGCTCCATTGCAGGGTCTTAGTCCACCTGAACAAGGATGGACTGGGCCCAAGGAAAGGTAAATGAGCCACTTGCCCGTTTCCCAGCCTCACGATCCCGGAGATAATCAGACATAGCGGGGAGCCAAGTCAAGCAAGAACTCATTTATTGCGCACATAGCAAAGCCTTTTAAAGCACAAAACTGCAGAGTCATTGGGGCAGGGCATAAGGACCAACCAATCACTTAAACGGTCATTTTATGGGGCGATTTTTACAGGACTAGCCACATGTCTGTACACTCGTCATCAGTTGTTGTTACTTCCCCTGATGCTGCGCAGCCAGTCACTGTTAGTGGCAAACAACTTTGTGTTCCGCTGACCTTACTTCCTTTGGGCGCCATCTTTGAATTGCCTCATGTGCCTAATTTCCCCGAACTCCATAGGCTCTATGTTCTTGGTGTCCTACACTGAATTTCTCTGAATTAGTCCCCTGAGAATGTGGTTCTTCCTTTGTTTTTCTGGATCCTTTCTGTGGCTGAGGACAATGTAGCTTCCCCTATTCTACCATCTTGAATCTCCCCTATATGTACATTTCAGTGAACTTGGTGCATTCTATAAGCAATCATTATGCATTTAGAAGTCAAAGTATTTGCTCAGGTAAAGACATGTTATTTATTCCTGAACAAACAAACATTTTCCTTCTCCCACATGAATTTGAAAAGCTTGATCATTCGTTTTTCACTACTGATGAGCAACAAAGGACCAATTGTGGCATAGCCATTGCTCACCAATAGCTGAACACAGAGGTGAACTGGGTCAATTTTCCACCACAACCCTGAGAATGAGAACACAATGCAGTCCATCAAGTACAGGAGCACAAAGACACCCATGAGCAGCAGGATGGTGCGGGTGGCCCTGTGCTCTGGGGAGGCTCTTGCAGAGAAGCTCGTGCTGTGAAGGTGCTGGGACCGCCTCTTGTGCCTGCACAGGAGAGTCACCATGTACCCACTTGAGACGGCCATGAGCCCTACAAGGGAGACATCCCTTAAGATCCACAATATGGAAAATGTGTACCTGGGTAAGTAGCTCAGGGGGCAAAGAGAGCAGGATTTAGTGACAAACATAAGACTGTGGGATGTACAATTTTTGGTGGCTACAGTAGAGATTAAGAGACGAGCACTGATGGACAAATTGAAGACCCATAGGAAGAGAAACCCACACATGTTGTGCTGTGAGGATGTGTGCTTGAACTTTGCCAACCAGGAGCTCCTGGGGCTGAGGGTGATGGCCTGGAGGACACTCAGCAGGCAGGTGGTGCTCAGAGAGAGGCTCCGCATCACCTGGTATGAGTAGATGACAGCTTTACATGTGATGTCATCCCATACCTCCTGAGACTCAAAAATGTCTGCAGCTATGACCGCCACAGTGATCAGCATCACCAGGTGGATGAGGGCCAGGTGCCCAATGGTCAGGTCGGTGGGCCTGGGCCTGTGCTTGAGAAAGAACCAAAGGACGTGGAAGAGAAGAAGGAAGGCATTGGCTATGATCCCAGTGCTGACTTCAGGATAAAAAGCATTCCTTATGGCAATAAAACTGGAAAATAAATCTTTTTGCTCATTTTTAGAGGAGAAAAACATAGAGTAAGTCTGTGGAAAAAGTAAGAAAAAATGGTTAATCTCAAATATTACTGCATTTATCAGTTGTGACTATAACTACTCTGTTCATGGAGGTACCTGGATTAAGCCCTGTGCATCCCTTTTCACATGGGAATACTTCAGTCTACCTCAGAGTATCTTGGAAGCCACTGTGTTCCTAGCTGCACACCTGCCCTTCATGATTGGAGTATACAGTCCTGTCTGGACTCCCACAGGACCTGGACAATAAAGTGGCCACTATATTAAAGGTGTTTCATGATTTTTACCTTACTTTTAGTTTCACCTGAAGGGCAGAGTTCCTTCCCTTCGCATCTTCAGAATCCTCATAAAGTTCTGGATCCATAGTAGGAGTGAACTCTCATAAGAATTTTAGGAAAATAGGAATGAGACCTTCATATGCAGTAAGTAGCCTTATCTACTAGCCTATAGTAGCCTTATCCATAGCCTATCTATGCATGGAACTGTCTTATGTCACTGTTAGGTTTATTTTCAATTATTTCCAGAGAAATTTTCTTAACACTTGAGAGTTAACATAAAGGTGGGTTAGTGTACACTCTGAATTTCATTGTATGACCTGACATTTACTAAGTGTGTGACCTTCAGCTGTCACTCAACATGTGATGCCCTGTATGGGTAAGTGTGTCACTTACTAGAGATGCTGTGTGTGCAAGATGTGTGTGACCAGGTGTAGGTCCTGTTAAATACGTGTGTGAACAGGTGCAGGGAACAGTGGTCTCTGCAGAAACGATGGCCACTGCTCTCCCTGTGATGGTCTCCTGCTGAGCTCACCTTGAGAGAGCACTGTCCTCTCATAAGTTTTTAATAGAAAGCTTTTATTTAATAAATATAAATTTCATAAGTGCACCTTTGAATTATAGTGGTCGTCCTCTCATAATTAGCCTGCTCTGTCCCTGCCTACAGGATCAGGGGAAGTGAGCACCACAGTAGCAGGCTCTGTACACCCTCTGATCCATGGTTCCTTCTGTTCCCTTCCTGCCTCGTAGAAACCACAGTGGTTATGTTCCCAGTCTAAGTAGACAGATGATCCTTTTTCTACAGAAGTGATGATGGGACACAGCTCTAAGCAGTATTTTGTGTCTTTCTTGTACCTAAAAAGAAACTCAACTGTTTACTGTATATCTATTTCATCTAAGCTAGGCAAAATATCCTGATAGTGTTTTAAAATAGTATTTAATAAAAATAATTCTGTCATCAACACACAATTATTCTTAGGTGTTGAAATTTAACTGAAAAGTGATCTTTGTTAAATATAAGAGTGGAATAAGAGAGGGAGGAGATGTAAAATTTGGGACATGCTCCCTCGGACTTACCCCAATTGGTAGAGTTAGAAATGTGCCAGGGCATTCTAATCCAATCCCATCAAGGTAGCATGTACCAATGCCATCTCACTAGTCCAAGTGATCAATTTCTGTTCACAATTGATCATAATGATAGGATTAAGAGTCAAAGGGATCACATAAACAAGACTAGTGTCTGCTAATACTAACTGATAGAATAAAAAAGGGAGAGAACGATCCAACATGGGAGGCGAGATACACAGCAGACCCATAGAATGGCAGATGTCCTAAACAGCACTCTGGCCTCAGAATCAGCCCTTGAGGCATTCGGATCTGGCTGAAGAGCCCATGAGAGTATTTTAGGCATGGAAAGCCAAGACACTCTGGCCAAAAACAAAACAAAACAAAACCTAAATGAGAGATCTCTGCGAGTGAGATCCCAGTGGGAAGAACGGGCCATCAAAGAAGGAGGTACCTTTTTCTGAAGGGAGGAGAGAACTTCCACTTTGAGTACTAACTTGTCTAAATAAGATCAGAGTTGGCGAACTCAAAAGGCTTCCATAGCCTTGGCAGCTCATGACAAGAGCCTAGGGTGATTACTGATGCCATAAACAAGAGTGTCAGTTTGTTAAGTCAACAACAGAGTCACTGTAGGATCTCTGTCCTTAATGTGTTGTACAATGTGAATTAATGCTATAACTAGTACTCAAACAGTATTTTACACTTTGTGTATTTCTGTGTGGGTGCAAACTGTGGAAGTCTTTACTTAATATATGCTAAATTGATCTTCTGTATATAAAGATAATTGAAAATGAATCTTGATGTGAATGGAATGGGAGAGGGTGGCGGTAGAGGGGAGGGTTGCAGGTGGGAGGGAAGTTATGGGGTGGGGGGAAGCCATTGTAATCTATAAGCTGTACTTTGGAAATTTATAAAATAAAAGTTAAAAAAATAAAAAGAATTCAATGTAATGCTTTAGAAGATTGCATAACAATTAGTAGGAAAGGAAAATCTCCTTTTTGTCTCCATCTCTCTGTAACCCTTCCTTTCAAATAAATTAACCTTTAAAAACCATGAGAGTTTTATACTTCGTTTTTCTTATTTTGAAATATTTCAGGATTTCCATTAAGTTATTGGAAATAGATATAAATGTCTAAAAACTTGACATATGACTTTTTAAATTTTGAACTACATATATATGAAATGTCTTTAAAACTTAAAGTGCATATTAAAATGTGTAGATTTCAAAATATTCTGTTTAACCAAGATATGCTTACCTTTTAATTCTGTGGTCCTCACACACTTTGAAGTTCTCTTGTGTGTGCTGTGCTTGAATTCAGATTTAAAAATATAACTGTATCTGATATAAGTATGGATATATAATATTAGAACCCTGATCTGCCAGCTTCCTCATCATTGGTAAGTTGGGGTTGGTGGAAAACATAAGTTGAGTGTTTGTCAGGGGCGTGTGTAAGAAAAGGCAGAACAGACAATGCCACAAAGTAGGGATCATATCAGGAAATACCATTCTCATGGATCATTCTTCAAACCACTGGAAAAGCCTTACTTTGCCTATGGACAAAATTCCCCAGAAGGAGCTGGAAGATATCTCCTTCTTTCCCAGGGTATTGATCAGGAAGAGGACACATTTGGATGTATCCAGGGCACCCACTGACGGTGTCTCTGTGGAGGATCAGGAGAGATGGCTGAAGACAGGAGTGCTCTCCTCCAGCTGTGTCCACACCGTGCTGAGTGCACACTGCTGCTGTCATTGCCAGATGTCTACATTTTTATTTTTATGCACTTATTGAAAGGAAGCTAAATATAGCTAGTATCTGGTACTGTGTTATTTTATGAGAAAGCATTCCTTAAGGTGTGAACATTTCAGAAGGCTAAGTGGGCAGGTTAGGAGAACAGAACATGTACAGAATAAGAAATGTCTGCAAGAAATCAGGATTTCACTGAATACTCACCGCCGGGCGTTGGCAGAACTGATCGTGAAGGCTGATGCTCCTTGAGCAAATTAGTGATGTTAAGACTCTGTGCTACCCCAGTAAATAGCAGTCACTTTTGACACTGCATTTACCCTAGTCAGTCAGTCTTACCACACTGCACCATCAGATGGGCCAGGCACAACGGATTACTGATCATGTCAATGCACCCAAGCCAGTGGACAGGAGAGAAGTGGCAGTGGTAACAGGACAAGGAAAACCCTCTGCAGACCCCAGTGTGGGCTTTGTGCCTAGGAATTTGTGGGTGAACAGAGACAGGGTGAGGGAGGAAGAGAGGGAGGGCGTGTCAGTTCTGTCACCTGGAGCATAAGCGTGGTCCTGCATCTCTCTCAGGACTGAGTTAATGGATGTAAACTAGGATTTATGTCTGCTCCTTGCAATGTGCCTTGGATACATGAGAGAGCCCACCTTTGTTTTTGTAACCATAGTTTGTCTTCACCACATGGTCAACATAAAAGCTCTCTGGTGGGTGGCACTGACTACACGTGGTGCGTGTATGTTAGGGACTGTGTGTGTATGGAGCAGCATGTTCTATTCGTGGACCACTCGAGCTGGAGGGTTATGAGAGATCTATGGACAAAGAGCTGACAGCAGCCAGCAGAGGCGCAGTTCCCCCAAAGTATCCTCCTAACAAAAAAAGAGTGATTACTTCTCGTTTTACGTTTCTAGTAAATGCAAGATACATATACAGCAGGCACAACATTTCTTGTATCACCAGCATATCAAATGGAGGGGGATGTAAATCAAGCAAGGACATCAAGGTATATGAAATTTATCTCTTTCTAGAATTTGCTCCCAATGAAAGGTTTCCTCAGTATTTATCATCAGTGATACACGAGGACTTTTTCATGGATAGAGTAGTTATTAGGACACTTATTTCTGACATACTGTTCTTCTGAAATTCGGAGAAAGGGAGAATTATGTCCCATCTCCATCACTCCATTGTCTGTTCAGTGTAGTGGCAGCCTCATTTCCTCATCCTCTAGTTTTGACTTGCTGCACAGCCCAAGAGCTCAATCTGAACTGTGTGAAATTGCAGCCAGGACAAGAAAGCCCTCTGTGGGAACACACTGGGAGGAAGTAGAGAGAGAACTTTTGCTGGCGTTGCTTTGATCAAACATTCCCATTTGCTAAAGAAGGCTTAAGGTACTTTTCAGGACAAACTTTAAAGTAGTGTAAAATGACAGCTCAGTGTCCTGCAGATGAAAGAATAAAGCTGATAACTGAATGGAAACTGAGAATTCCACTTGTCCTACGTGGGGTGTGGTTAGAAATGAGAACTGTTGGCCGGCGCCGCGGCTCACTAGGTTAATCCTCCGCCTAGCGGCGCCGGCACACCAGGTTCTAGTCCCGGTTGGGGCGCCGGATTCTGTCCCGGCTGCCCCTCTTCCAGGCCAGCTCTCTGCTGTGGCCCGGGAGTGCAGTGGAGGATGGCCCAGGTGCTTGGGCCCTGCACCCCATGGGAGACCAGGAAAAGCACCTGGCTCCTGGCTCCTGCCATCGGATCAGCGCGGTGCGCCGGCCGCAGTGCGCCAGCCGCGGCGGCCATTGGAGGGTGAACCAACGGCAAAAGGAAGACCTTTCTCTCTGTCTCTCTCTCTCACTGTCCACTCTGCCTGTCAAAAAAAAAATTAAAAAAAAAAAAAAAGAAATGAGAACTGTTGTAGTAAGAAAATGGTTGGAAAATGTGTGCTTCATCAGGAGATAAACCAAGCCAGTGGATATCATTTCATGGAAAGAAATGAATGTGAAACTGAAATTGATCAGTTGACTGTTTCATATTGAAAAATGTGCTAATTTTATGGGTTTCCAAATTAAAAGAGCAAATATCCCAAGAAGTAAATGTTCCCACTGGATCACAGAGAACACTGCTGAGCTGTGGAGGACTGTTGGAGCCCACGTCTCCTCTGAGGCTGCTGCAAACCTCACCGTAGCCACATTTGCCCCCATTCACACCCTGCCTAGGAACCACCGCACCCTGATTGCCCATCCATGGAATAAAGAGCCACTTACCCAGGAAGACAGCCAGGGGATTACATGCACCTGAGAGCACCCTGCAGGGTTTTAAGGAAAAGACTCTCTGATCTCATCTCTCTGTGGATCATCATTGTGGTGTCTGGGGAAAGGTGACGGATCCCGCCGCACAGAACACAGAGTCCCCAGTGGAACATGTCATCTGTCTCTCCATTTTCCTCTATTATCTCCTGGATAATAGCAATCTGGGGAGAGCTGAGCTCAAAACTTTCTTCTGAGTTTCCTGACATTTGTGTGAGGGTCAGAAGGGGCCCAGCCCTGTAGACAACACCAACTTCTCCCAGTTTTATCCTAGAGCACCTTAGTCCAAACCACTCCACACTGCAGTGCCCCTTCCCCTGGCTGAGAGACCCCTGGTGTCCTCCATGACTTCCCTGATGCTGAGTGTCCTCTCCTTACAGTGTGAGGGGTGACCAGGTCCAGGCATCCATTCATACACACAGCACCTGGTTTCTGTGTGGCATTAGTCATATATTCTATGATGTCTGTGACTTCGTAGCTGGCTGAGTTAGCTGTTACTCAGCCAGCCAGTTGCCAGCAATCATTATTAGAAACCTACATTAGCTTATTTTTGAAAGTTGGGACAGTTTTTTCTGTTTCTCTGCTTTTGAAAAGGTAAAATGGCTTTATCCTTTACTGTGGCATACATGGCTGATACCAGATTCCTCAGGGCAGGACTTTGATGGAGCAGATGGAGCAGTGAGCATCAGGACATCTGTGCCACCTGAGCACCAAAGTGCACCTGCTCCACTCACTCATAGCCTTTGGGCACTCTGGATGAAGTTTATTTTTAAGGGTATTTTATTTATTTGAAAGGCAGAGAGAGAAAGATCTCGCATTTGATGGATCACTCACCAGATGCTCGCAATAGCTTAGGCTGGGTGGGGCAGAACCCAGCACGTGGAACTCAGTCCATGTCTCCTTCATGGGTAGCAGGGTTCCACTTGCATGTCCTGTCACCTGCCGCTACTACTGCATGTGGAAATCCAGTTTTCCCAGCACCATTTGTTGAAGAGACTGTCCTTGCTCCAAAGATTGGTGTAAGCCCCTTGGTGAAATATAGCTTGGCTGTAGATGCTTGGGTTGACTTCTGGTGATTATATTCTGTTTCATTGGTCTAGACATACGTTTTTATACCAATACCAGGCTGTTTTGATTATAACTGTCTTGTAGTGTACCTTGAAATCGGGTATTATATGCCTCTGGCCTTGTTTTTGTTGTATAAGATTGCTTTAGCTCTTCAAGGTCCCTGTGTTTCCATTTAAATTTTGGCATCATTTTTTCTAGATCTGAGAAGAATGTCTTTGGTATTTTGATTGGTATCACATTGAATCTGTAAATTGCTTTTGAAAGAATGAACATTTTGATGATATTGATTCTTCCAATCCATGAACATGGAATATTTTTTCATGTTTTTCTGTATCTTCCTCTCTTTCTTTCTTTAATATTTTTAATTCTCATTGTAGAGATCTTTGACATCCTTGGTTGAATTTATTCTAAAGTAATTGATTTTTTGTAGCTATTGTGAGTGGGATTGATCTTAGAAGTTCTTTTTCAGCCGTGGCATTGTCTGTGTATAGAAAGGCTTTTGATTTTGTGTATTGACTTTATATCTTTACTTTTCCAAAGTCTTCTTGAGTTCCAATAGTTTCTTGTTGGAGTCTTTTTGACTCCCCTGTATATAGAATCATGTCATCTGCAAATAGGGGTAGTTTTACTTCCTCCTTCCCAATTTGTATACCTTTGAATTTTTTATTGGCTAATGGCTCTAGCCAAATACTAGGCTGAGCATGAGAGTGAGAGTGAGAGTGAGAGTGAGAGTGAGCATCCATGTCTGGTTCCAGATCTCAGTGGGAATTCTTGCAACGTTTCCCTGTTTGCTAGGATATTGATTGTTTGTCATAAATTTCCTTGATTATGTTGAAGAATGTTCCTTGTATACCCAGTTTGGTTAGAGTTTTCCTCATGAAAGGGTGTTATATTTTATCACATGCTTTCTCTGCATCTGAGACAATCATGTTTTTTCTTTATTTTTCTAATGTGATGTATCACATTTATTTGCAAATGTCGAGCCATTACTGCATGCTAGGGATAAATCCCACTATGTCTGGGTGAATGATCTTTCTGACGTGTTGTTGAATTTGATTGGCCAGAATTTTGTTCAGGATTTTTGTGTCTATGTTCATCAGGGAAATTGTTCTGTAGTTCTCTCTCTCTGTTGTATCTTTTTTCAGTTTTAGGAATTCAGGTGATGCTGGCTTCATAGAATTTGGAGAATTCTCTCCCTTTCAATTGCTTTGAATAAATTGAGAAGAAGTGGAGTTAGTTCTTTAAATGTCTGGCAGAATTCAGCTGTGAAGCCATCTGGTCCTGGGCATTTCATTGTTGGGAGGGTCTTTATTACTGATTCAATTTCTATCTTGTTGATGGGTCTGTTTAAGTTTTCTCTGTCTTTGTAGCTCAATTTAGGTAGGTTGTATGTGTCCAGGATTCTATCCATTTCCTCTAGGTTTCCCAGTTTGTTGGCATACAGCTCTCTGTAGTAATTTCTGATGATTCTTTTTATTTCTGTAGTGTCATTGCATTCCTTTTTCATCTCTAATTTTATTGATTTGGGTCTTCTTTTTTTTGGTTAGTTGGGCTAATGGTATGTCAATTTTGTTTATTTTTTCAAAAAGCCAGATATTTGTTTTGCTTATCTTTGTATTTTTTGATTCAGGTTTGTTGATTTCTCTTGTAATTTTATTTCCTTTCTCCTACTAGTTTTTGGTTTGGTTTGCTGTTGTTATTCTAGATCCTTGAGATGCATCGATAGCTCATGTATTTGGTGCCTTTCCTATTTCTCGATGTAGGCACCAATTGCTATAATGTTTCCTCTTAACACTGCTTTTGCTGTATCCCATAAGTTTTTAAATGTTATATTATCATCTTCATTTGTTTACAGAAATTTTTGATTTCTCCTATGAGTCACTGTTCATTCAGGAGCATGTTGTTCAGTCTCCATGTGTTTACATATGTTCCAGATTCTCCTTTCTTATTTCCAGCTTCATTGCATTGTGGTCTGAGAAGATGCATGGTATTATTTTGATTCTTTTGAATTTGCTGAGACTTGTGTTAGCATGTGGTCAGTCCTAGAGAAAGATCTCTGTACTGCTGAGAAGAATGTATATTCTGCAACTGTAGGATGAATTTTCTTTGCAATGCTGGATGAGTGGTGACGCATTCTTTCAGTTTCTATTTGTCTTGGAAGGTCTTCATTTCACTTGCATTCATAAAGGAGAGCTTTGCAGGATATAGTATTATGGGTTGACAATTTTTTTCTCTTAAGACTTGGACTATATCTCTCTATTCTCTCCTAGCCTGTTGGGTTTCTGATTAGAAGTCAGCTGTGAGTCTAACTGGAGAACTTCTGAAAGTAATCTGGCATTTCTCTCCTGCACATTTTTGAATCTTTTCTTTATGTTTCACTCTGGAGAGTTTGATTACAATGTGTCTTAGTGAAGTTCTTTTCTGTTCATGTCTATTAGGAGTTCTATGTGCTTCCTGTACTTGGATGACCCTTTCTTTTGCCAAATTGGGGAACTTTTCTGTTATTATTTCGCTAAAAAGGCCCTTCTTTCCATGCCTTCAGGACCTCCTAGAACCCATATGTTGGCTCGTTTTATCGTATCCTGTAGGTTCCCAACAGTGTTTTTTAGTTTTCTAATTTCATCTTCTTGTGTTTGGTCTGTTTGTATAATTTCCTGTGCTTTGTCTTCTAAGTTGTGTATTCTTTCTTCTGCTTCACCGCTTCTGTTCTCTACTGTATTTTTTATTTGTTCTACGGAATTCTTCATTTCCAAGGTTTCATTTTGCCTTCTCTTCAAGATCTCAATTTCGTGGGAGGAATTTGTTTCATGTCATGTAGGGATTTCATTAGTTCATGCATTTGCTTCTGATTACTTCTAAGCAATCCTTGAAATGTTTTAAACTCCATTTCTGATATTTCTTCAGTATCATCATCTTCACAATCTAGTACTGAGGTGTCGTGTCCTCACGTTGTCTTCCTTGTTCTTGTTTCTTGGTTTGGTGCACTTGTTATTCAGCATTTGTGTGGCTACTCCTTGTTTTCTTTGGGTTTTTGCTGTAGCAGCTTTTATCTTTGGACTACGTCTGATTGGATTAATGGAGTGTCTGCTGGTCTTACCTCACTCTCCAATACTAGCACTCTGAGCTGCTGGGGTCCTGAGTGTGCACGTCCATCCCTCCATGTAGGTCCACTACTTTGTGTAGTGTTGTGTCCCTCTAATTTGTGTAGCATTTCCTCTGCCATTTTCTCTCTAACTCTTCCCTGAGAATGTCCTCTCTCCACTTTTTTTTTTAATAAACTATCTTCTCCTAGACTAGAGCAAAAGCTCCCTCTCTACTGCACTGTCTTAATCCAGGAAGTTCTTGAACTCACAATTACTTATCTGAAAAATTAATTTACTTCCATTAACTCCCATTCTAAAAACTAAAATTAGGAAGTACAGCAGACACGATAGAGGTGAAACATAACTACATTATTGAAATGAAGAGCAGTGAAGAAACAATTATTCATCTCCTCTAAATTTCTTATCACTCTTAAAATTTCAACTTTCAAAATTTGTTTTCATTATAATCTATAATAAGAAATACATTTTACATAATGATCCAGTGCACACATCTGTGTATATGTAACTGAAATGAAAATGTTATCACTTAACCTTATGGCCTGCAATAGACCCTAATATTTTTGTTCCCTTTTTGTTGGGGAATAGAGTTAGCACCTGCAATGCTGATCTCTGCTGGCAGGTTGAAGAACGCTTCCAGCTCAGGTAGAAGTGGTTATATGTACAGTGTGATACACAGTAGGTGCTCCAATGTTTGCTGTATGTAAGACAGTGGTGGAAATGGAAATTCAAAAGAAATGATGGCATGAAGGCAGAACACATTGTTTTCTCGATCTAGAGTCTACACAGAACTACTTTCTCATTAAAATGCCTGCATGGTGGCTGGGACTAGAGAAATTGTTAGTTTCCAGGCTCACTTGCTAAGGGAAAAATGGCTGTGAATGGTTTAACAAAGTCCAGTTACTGAAGGTGTGTGAACAACTGTTACAGTGCATGTCGTGTTGTGGTGGCAGCCTCTGTGCTGCCTGTGTGGCCTGCTCTAGAATATTCTGTAAAGACCAGAGATAGAGCAGGATAAATAACATGTACAAATTCTCTGAACTTGATTCTACCCAGTTGCTTGCCCCTATGTCCCTCATGAGATACGCCAAGCTGGTTCAAATTCTATCATTTGTTTCCTTTGCTCGCCCTCTAGCGGACATGGGTGCATATTTAGAAGCGTTTTATCTTCTTGCTGTACTGAACTTTGCATTAATAGGTGATGTTCTTCCTTCTCTGTACTTACAAATGTTGTGGACTTAAGGCCCTTCCCCCTGACATTAGGATAGCCACCCCTGCTTCCCTCTGCTTATTATTTACATGGAATACCTTTATCTCGTTTCTTAGTCACCTCTTTTGTGGCTTTGATCTGAAGTCAGTCTGTTGTGTGTGGCAAGTTTGGTCATGTTTTTCTCTCCATTTTCTGGAGATGGTATCTTCCTCCATTTTTGCGTTTCTCTCTAGCATCCTTCATTTCAGCATGAAGGACTCCACTCACACAGGGTTGGTGCAGCAGCGACAAATCCCTCAACTTTGGTTTACGTGGGGCTGTGGCTTAAAATTCCAGGTACTTGAAGAGAGAAAAAGAGAAATAGAGAAAGGTCTTCCATCTGCTGGTTCACTCCCCAGTTGGCCGCAGTGACTGGAACTAGGCTGATTGGAAGCCAGGTGCCAGGAGCTAGGAGCTTCTTTTGGGTCTATTACACGGCTGTAGGGGCCCAAGGATTCAGGCCATCTTCCACTACTTTCCCAGGCCATAGCAGAGAGCGGGATTGGAAGTGGAGCAGCGGGGACTTGAACCAGTGCCCCTATGGGGCTTTACCTGCTATGCCACAGCAGTGGTTGCTCTATTTTATGTTGTTTCTCCTCCACTATTTGTTTACTTTTTTCTTCTTTGTATTTATTTGCCTTATATATTTAATTTCCTTTAAAATTTTCTTTTGTTGTCAATTTATTTTCCTCTTATTTTTGTTCTTTATACTTGTTCTTCCAATTCTTGTGTTCCATTTTATCATTTATCATTTTTCTCATTTTTTAAAAGGATTATTTATATGAAAGTCAGAGTTACGCAGAGAGAGAAGGAGAGGCAGAAAGAGAGAGAGAAAAAGAGAGCGCATGAGCGCGCGTGAGAGGTATCTTCCATCTGCTGGTTTACTCCCCAGCTGGCCACATTGACCGGAGCTGCAGCTATCTGAAGCCAGGAGCCAGGAGCTTCTTCCAGGTCTCCCACGTGAGTGCAGGGCACCAAGGACTTGGACCATCTTCTACTGCTTTCCCAGGCCATTGCAGAGAGCTGGATGGGAAACAGAGCAGCCAGGACCTGAACCGGCATTCATATGGGATGCTGGCACTGCAGGTGGTGGTTTAACACAGGAAGCCAAAGGATTGGCCCCTGAAGTCAATTTTAATGGAGTTTTTTAAGTACTCTTATATTACTAAGTGATGGAATATATGTGATTTTGGTTTTGTAACTGTTTTCTGGATTTTTTTTAAAGATTTATCTTTATTTGAAAGTCAGAGTTACACAGAGAGAGGAGAGGCAGAGAGGGAGAGTGAGGTCCTCCATCTGCTGGTCCACTCCCCAACTGGCCACAATGACTAGAGCTGTGCTGATCCGAAGCCAGGAGCTTCCTCTGGGTCTCCCATGAGGGTGCAGGGGCCCAAGGACCTGGGCCATCCACTACTGCTATCCCAGGCAATAGCAGAGAGTCAGATCAGAAGAGGAGCAACCGGAACTGGAACCAGTGCCCACACAGAATGCCAGCGCCTCAGGCCAGGGTGTTAACACACTGCACCACAGCACCGGCCCCTGGATTGGTTTTTTGAAACCTGAGTTTCAGATGATGTTATTAACTAGGAAGAACTAACTTCCAGTATGATTTTAAGAGATTTTTTTTTCTTTTTCTAACTTAAAGATACTCTGTCTCTAATATTCATCTCATGAATTGTTTCTGGGGCTAGGTAATTATCCATGTATTTATTACCTAAATTCTGTGTTTTAGCCTCATATTCAACATTTTATCTAGAAGGTCCCAAGGTGGAACTGCCCAATATTTGCACCAGTAGAAAACAATCTTTAAATTATTTTTTGGTACAAAGTTACTAAAAAATTTAAAACTTACTGAAAAACTGTAATTTGGCATTTTTTTAAAAAAACTTTTATTTAGTAAATATAAATTTACAAAGTACAGGTTATGGATTACAATGGCTTCCCCCCACCCCTGTAACTTCCCTCCCACCCGCAACCCTCCCATTTCCTGCTCCCTCTCCCATTCCATTCACATCAAGATTCATTTTCAATTATCTTTATATACAGAAGATCGATTTAGTATATATTAAGTAAAGATTTCATCAGTTTGCACCCACACAGCACATAAAGTGTAAAATACTGTTTCAGTACTAGTTATAACATTAATTCACATCGAACAACACATTAAGGACAGAGATCCTACATGAGGACTAAGTACACAGTGACTCCTGTTGTTGACTTAACAATTTTTTTTTTCATTTTCAAAGCCATTTATTGTCCTAAAATGTAAATTTTTTTGAACATCTCAATTTAAGAGCAGCATTTTGGAGTAATGATCTAACATTTTTTTTTTATCTTTTATTTAATGAATATAAATTTCCAAAGTACGTCTCATGGGTTACAATGGCTTTCCCCCCCACACCGTCCCTCCCACCCACAACCCTCCCCTTTCCCACTCCCTCTCCCCTTCCATTCACATCAAGATTCATTTTCGATTATCTTAGTATACAGAAGATCAGCTTAGTATACCTTAAGTAAGGATTTCAACAGTTTGTTCCCACACAGAAACATAAAGTGAAAAATAATAGATGATTTTTTTTAAATGATGATGAAATCAGATCAGACCTATTGTCATGTTTAATCCCAGTGAGAGTCAAGTTGGGAATTGATAGTTTCTTTTTTTTTTTTTTTTTAACAGAAGATCAGTTTAGTGTACATTAAGTAAAGATTTCAACAGTTTGCACCCCCATAGAAACACAAAGTGAAATATACTGTTTGAGTACTCATTATAGCATTAAGCCTCAGTGTACAGCACGTTAAGGACAGAGATCCTACATGAGGAGTAAGTGCACCGTGACTCCTGTTGTTGACTTTACAAATTGACACTCCTGTTTATGGCATAAGTAATCTCCCTATGCACCAGTCATGAGTTTCCAAGGCTATGGAAGCCCCATGGGTTCTCCGACTCTTATCTTGTTTAGACAAGGTCATAGTCAAAGTGGAGGTTCTCTCCTCCCTTCAGAGAAAGGCACCTCCCTCTTTGAAGACCTGTTCTTTCCACTGGGATCTCACTCACAGAGATCTTTTTGCCAGAGTGTCTTGGCTTTCCATGCCTGAAACACTCTCATGGGCTTTTCAGCCAGATCCGAGTGCCTTTAGGGCTGATTCTGAGGCCAGAGTGCTATTTAGGACATCCGCCATTCTTTTTTTTTTTTTTTTTTTTTTTTTTTTTTTTTTTTTTTGACAGGCAGAGTGGACAGTGAGAGAGAGACAGAGAGAGAAAGGTCTTCCTTTGCCGCTGGTTCACCCTCCAATGGCCGCCGCTGCAGCCGGCGCACCGCGCTGATCCTGGCAGGAGCCAGGAGCCAGGTGCTTTTCCTGGTCTCCCCTGGGGTGCAGGGCCCAAGCACCTGGGCCATCCTCCACTGCACTCCCTGGCCATAGCAGAGAGCTGGCCTGGAAGAGGGGCAACCGGGACAGAATCCGGCGCCCCAACCGGGACTAGAACCCGGTGTGCCGGCGCCGCAAGGTGGAGGATTAGCCTAGTGAGCCATGGCGCCGGCGACATCCGCCATTCTATGAGTCTGCTGAGTATCTCACTTCCCATGTTGGATCACTCTCCCCTTTATTTATTCTATCGGTTAGTGTTAGCAGATACTAGACTTGTTTATGTGCTCCCTTTGACTCTTAGTCCTTTCATTATGATCAATTGTGAACTGAAATTGATCACTTGGAATAGTGAGATGGCATTGGCACATGCCACCTTGATGGGATTGAATTGGAATCCCCTAGTATGATCTAACATTAATATAGAGAAAATATAATTGTAATTTTTCACTTTTCCACCTCTACCATAATTATATAGACTGCCATAATGCAATAGAATTTGGCACTTTAAAAAGCTTCTCACTGTATGTTTTGAGAAAACAATTGCTCCATTGACTAGAACATATGTAGAAACATCTTTATTGTGGTAAAATACATATAACATAAAAATGTCCCCTTTAATCTTATTTAGCTGTGCAATCCAGTGGCTCTAAGTACATCCCACTGTTGTACAACCACACCCACCACCCATTTCCAGAATGTTTTCTTCTGCCTGCACTGAATTCTGTGTCCATTAAACCAGAACTGCACTTTCCTCCTCTTCATCAGACTCTGACCCCCTTCTGTGAGGACATTCTTAGAATACCTGTTCATTGGTGAATGAATGATTTCACTTAGCAAAATCAAGGTTCATGACAGAATTTCCTTCTTGTTTGAGACCAAAAATGATTTTATTGTTTGTGTAGCCCACATTTTGTTTATACACTCATGTGGTTGTTGGGTTGCTTCTATTTTTTGACTGTTGTAATAATGCTATTATGGGTTTTGGTGTGCAAATCACTGTGTGAGTTCCTGTATTCAACACTTTTTGGCATCTACATAGGGGTAGAGGAGCTGGATCATATGGTAATTCATGGTAAAACCTGATTGCATACATAGTTAGGCAATGTACAGATCACTGTGGATTTGTTAGAAAGTACTTTGATCTCTTGAATCAGTACTTTCTGGAGCACATGAGGCAGTGACAAATGAGATCTATCTCACACTTCATCTTGAGGAGCCACTCACACATAAAGCACATTTGTGTCAGCTCATAGCAGTACACTGTCCCATAATGAATTGTGATCTTGCAGTACAGGCATCCAAGTAAATAAATCCAAGGATAAGGCATAACTCCATATTATACTTTACCCAGACAGCAAATACTGACTGTGGCAGTAAAAATGTAGAAACCAATGCAATAACACATTTAGAGAACCACCTTTCACTGAACAGTTAAACAGCTGTTTCTCTCTACCCTGATGGATTTCACGCAGGTAATTATATGTTTTTCAATACAGAGAAACACAAAAGGACTGACTGTGGCATAGCTGTTGGCCACAATAAAATGGGTACAGTAAAAAATTGGATCGTCATTCATCTTGAGTCTTGAGGCAGAGAAAATGGATTCCAAAATGGACATGACCATGAAAAAGCTCAAGAGCACCAGAATGCTCTGTGTGGCCCTTTGCTCTGGGGAGGCTCTTGGAGTCGGGTTGGTGCCATGTAGGTGCTGGGACTTTTTCCTGTGCTTGTAGAGGAGCATCACCATGTATCCACTTGAGAGGGCCATGAGCCCTATATGGAAGCTTTCCCTACAGATCAGCAATGCGTAGTATGTTTGAATTAGGAAATAGCTCATGGCCCAAACAGAGCAGGATTTAGTTACATATATTAGACTGTGTGAGGTCCTATTGGGAGTGGCAACGATGCTGATTATGGTGTGACTGCTGATGGACATATAGAAGATGCACAGGACAAGCAGGGAGCACAGGCTTTGATGTAAGTGTTTACACTTGAAGTTTGCCAACCAGGAGTTCCTGGGGCTGAGGGTGATGGCCTGGAGGACACTCAGCAGGCAGGTGGTGTACAGAGAGAGGGACCACAGCACCCGGTAGGAGAAGAAGACAGCTTTACATGTGACGTCATCCCAGGAATGCTGAGATCCAAACATGTCCATAGCCTGGCTCACCACAATAATCGGCATCACTAAGTGGATGAGGGCCAAGAGACCAATCGTCAAGTCGATGGGCTTGGGTCTGTGCTGGAGAAAGTAATTGAGGAAATGAAAGAGAAGAAGGAAGGCATTGGCCGAGATCCCAATGGAAATTTCAGTGTATAAAATGAATTTCATCTCATTGCTTTCATAAATTTCGTAATTTTTATTCATATTATAGGTAGAAGAAGTATACATTTTGGGTCTAAGGAGAAACAAATTTTACATCAAATTCATTAGCACATTGATTGTTTCCTCCAACACTCTTGTCATTCAAAATATAGAGATCAACCCCATTCAACCTCTGTGACACTGAAGTCTACCTCACAGCCACAGCCCTGCCCCAGGACACCTCTGTTTTATTACGGTTGGATCATGTGTGTCATCGCTGGGCTCCAAAGTCTATAAGCCGTGATCTTCATGAAATATTACCATAGGGCCATGTGTTTGGAGTGGCTGTTAAGGCAATACTTGGGATGGCTTCACCCTATATCACAGTGCCTAGGATTGAGCTCCACTCTCTATCCCTCCTTCCTAGAAATGTGCTCCCTAGGAGGTGGTAAGCGATGGCTCACATAGCTGGGTCACTTCCACCCATGTTGGAGATGCAGATTGAGCCCCTGATTCCTAGACATGTCCTGGCTTGCTCCAGGCCAGTGTGGACTAGCGAATGGGGGAGTACATGCTTTCTTCCCTACCCCCAGCACTCTGACTCTCATATAAACACAATCACTTTTAAAAAAATGCCCTGTATCATGTAAATATCCTTATTATAGCTTCACTCTGAGCTTTTTCAGGGGCACAAGCAATGTCTTACTTGGCTTGATCTGCATCATCTTGATAAAGTATCAGGAACAAAGAAGAGTTCTAGCACATTTTTTGGAATGGAATGACATAGATTGTGTAAAAAATGACACACACACACACAGGGTCTCATAACTTAGAACTTCACAAAGCTAGTTTATATCAGTGATACTTTTTGGTGTATTTATTGCCATAGCGTGTATTCCTATAATGCATCCATGGAGCACATGTCCTTCCGAGTGCACTCTGGCGTCTGCCTGCTGGGATTTATGTCCCTGGGCTGCCTTCCCTACAAGTGTGGCCTTCAGCCATCTGCGAGGCTGAGATCTGCTCATGCCATCCACCCAGTATTCTCAATCTTAGATGTGACCTGCATCATTGTGCTAACATGTGTGAAAAAGACAAAGTATACATACCAAACATGGAAGTGGACCTGGGGTTGTTTATCTTAGAAACATTTCTTCTTATGCAGGTCCTCAAAATTTGATCTAGGGGGCTTCATGCAGTTTTTTATTGATTGATCAACTCTGCCTCTGCCTAGAAAAAAGAAGGTAAAATACAAGAATAGCAGATTATTTTAACAATATTTGGTTAGAAGTCTCTGATACAGTTTTAATCCTTTTCTCTGAATTCCCAAGATAGCAACATTTCTTAACTAATTGTTATTATCTTGTCAAAGCACTGAGTGGAATCCAGTTATCAACTCTTAGGAAGACCTTCTCTTTTTTTTTTCACAGTTGGAAAAATATTTTTTTTAACTTTTATTTAATGAATATAAATTTCCAAAGTACAGGTTATGGATTACAATGGCTTCCCCCTCATAACGTCCCTCCAACCCACAACCCTCCCCTTATCCACGCCCTCTCCCCTTCCATTAACATCAAGATTCATTTTCGATTCTCTTTATATACAGATCAGTTTAGCATACATTAAGTAAAGATTTCAACAGTTTGCTCCCACACAGAAACATAAAGTGAAAAATACTGTTTGAGTACTAGTTATAGCATTAAATCTCAATGTATAGCACACTAAGGACAAAGATCCTACATGAGGAGTAAGTGCACAGTGACTCCTGTTGTTGACTTTACCAATGGACACTCTTGTTTATGGCCTCAGTAATCACCCTAGGCTCTTGTCATGAGCTGCCAAGGCTATGGAAGCCCCCTGAGTTCACCAACTCTGATCATATTTAGACAAGGCCATGGTCAAAGTGGAAGTTCTCTCCTCCCTTCAGAGAAAGGTACCTCCTTCTTTGATGACCCGTTGTTTCCACTGGGATCTCACTCACGGAGATCTTTCATTTAGGTTTTTTCCCCCCCAGATTGTCTTGGCTTTCCATGCCTGAAATACTCTCATGGGCATTTCAGCCAGATCCGCATGCCTTAAGGGCTGATTCTGAGGCCAGAGTGCTGTTTAGGACATCTGCCATTCTATGGGTCTGCTGTGTATCTCACTTCCCATGTTGGATCATTCTCTCCCTTTTTTATTCTATCAGCTAGTATTTGCAGACACTATTCTTGTTTATGTGATCCCTTTGGTTCTTAGTCCTATCATTACGATCAATTGTGAACAGAAATTGATCACTGGGACTAGTGAGATGGCATTGGTACATGCCACCTTGATGGGATTGAATTCGAATCCCCTGGTATGTTTCTAACTCTACTGTTTGAGGTAAGTCAGCTTGAGCATGTCCCGAATTGCACATCTCTTCCCTCTCTTATTCCCACTCATATTTAACAGCAAACACTTTTCAGTTAAGTTTCAGCACTTAAGAAGACTTGTGAATTGATTACAGTATTCAACCAAAGGTATTAAGTAGAACAAACAAAAAAAATACTAAGAAGGATAACATATTAAGCTGCTCATCAACAGTCAGGGTGAGGGCTGATCAAGTCACCGTTTCTCATAGTGTTCATTTCACTTTAACAGGTTTCCTTTTTGGTGTTCAGTTAGTTGTCACCTATCAAGGAGAACAAGTGGTATTTGTCCCTTTGGGATTGGCTTATTTCACTCAACATAATGTTTTCCAAATTCCTAACAGGGATCACTTTTCAGTTAAAATTTAAACACCTAAGAATAATTGTGTGTTAATTACAGAGTCCAACCAATGGTACTAGAACAAAAAAAAATACTAAAATGGATAAAGTATTACATTGTACATCAACCGTCAGGACAAGAGCTGATCAAGTCACTGTTTCTCATAGTGTCCATTTCACTTCAACAAGTTTGCCCTTTGGTGCTCAGTTAGTTGTCGCCAATCAGGGAGAACATATGATATTTGTCCCTTTGGGACTGGCTCAATTCACTCAGCTGGATGTTTTCCAAATTCCTCCATCTTGTTGCCAATGACTGGGTTTCGTTGTTTTTGACTGCTGTATAGTATTCGATAGAGTACATATCCCATAATTTCTTTATCCAGTCTACTGTTGATGGGCATTTGGGTTGATTCCAGGTCTTAGCTATTGTGAATTGAGCTGCAATAAACATTAAGGTGCAGACAGCTTGTTTTTTTGCCAATTTAATTTCCTTTGGGTAAATTCCAAGGAGTGGGATGGCTGGGTTGAATGGTAGGGTTATCTTCAGGTTTCTGAGGAATCTCCAGACTGACTTCCATAGTGGCTTGACCAGTTTGCATTCCCACCAACAGTGGGTTAGTGTCCCTTTTTCCCCACATCCTCTCCAGCATCTATTATTGGTAGATTTCTGAATGTGAGCCATTCTAACTGGGGTGAGGTGGAACCTCATTGTGGTTTTGATTTGCATTTCCCTGATTGCTAGTGATCTGGAACATTTTTTCATGTGCCTGTTGGCCATTTGGATTTCCTCTTTTGAAAAATGTCTATGGAGGTCCTTGGCCCATCTCTTAAGTGGAGATCTTGTGGAGTTTCCTGATTTCTTTGTAGATTCTGGTTATCAACCCTTTATCAGTTGCATAGTTTGCAAATATTTTTTCCCATTCTGTCGGTTGTCTCTTCACTTTCCTGACTGTTTCTTTTGCAGTACAGAAACTTCTCAATTTGATGCAATCCCAAATGTTAATTTGGCTTTGACTACCTGTGCTTCTGGGGTCTTTTCCAAGAAGTCATTGCCGGTACCTATATCTTGCAGGGTTTTTCCAATGCTTTCTAATGATTTGATGGTGTCAGGTCATAGATTTAAGTCTTTAATCCATGTTGAGTGGATTTTTGTGTAAGGTGAAAGGTAGGGGTCTTGCTTCATGATTCTGCATGTGGAAATCCAATTTTCCCAGCATCATTTATTGAATAGACTGTCCTTACTCCAGGGATTGGTTTTGGATACTTGATCAAATATGAGTTGGCTGTAGATGTTTGGATTGATTTCTGGTGTTTCAATTCTGTTCCATTGGTCTATCCATCTGTTTCTGTACCAGTACCATGCTGTTTTGATTACAACTGCCCTGTAGTATGTCCTGAAATCTGGTATTGTGATGCCTCCAGCTTTGTTTTTGTTGTACAAGATTGCTTTAGCTATTCGAGGTCTCTTGTGCCTCCATATAAATTTCAGCATCATTTTTTCTAGATCTGAGAAGAAGGTCTTCGGTATCTTGATAGGTATTGCATTGAATCTATAAATTGCTTTTGGGAGAATGGACATTTTGATATTGATTCTTCCAATCCATGAGCATGGAAGATTGGAAAAATATTTTTAATACATTTAGAAAGTCTTGCTAATGCAATGTACAAGTACTTAGCAATGAACTATGTGGGTATTTTTACAAGCACAATACTATGTTCAACATATGGTTTGTGGTGTGTTAAGCCTGTGATTATAAAGTAAATTGAAAGTACATTTTTTCAAAAATTAATGGGAAAAAAGAAAAAAAGGAGGGGGGTTAATGGAGCGAGGGAGGGGAGTATGGTTATCCTTTTATACTGTATCTATGAAATACTTGTAATCTGTACTCTTTATATTTATAAAATTTAAGCAAATAGCATTCCCCATGTATGTTTTAAAGCTTTAGGTGCCAGCATTGTGGGTGCAAAGGGTGAGACCACTGCCTGCGATGCCAGCAACCATGTGGATGATGGTTGGTGTCCTGGTTGATCCACTTCCTTTTTTTTTTTTGTTTTTGTTTTTTGACAGGCAGAGTGGACAGTGAGAGAGAGAGAGACAGAGAGAAAGTTCTTCCTTTGCTGTTGGTTCACCCTCCAATGGCAGCCGCGGCCAGCGCGCTGCGGCCGGTGCACCGCGCTGATCCGATGGCAGGAGCCAGGACCCAGGTGCTTTTCCTGGTCTCCCATGGGGTGCAGGGCCCAAGCACTTGGCCCATCCTCCACTGCACTCCCTGGCCACAGCAGAGAGCTGGCCTGGAAGAGGGGCAACCGGGACAGAATCCGGCGCCCCGACCGGGATTAGAACCCGGTGTGCCGGCGCCACTAGGCAGAGGATTAGCCTAGTGAGCCGCGGCGCCGGCCGGTTGATCCACTTCCAATTCAACCCCCTACTGATGGCCTGGGGAAAGTGACAAAGGATGGTCCGTGTGCTTAGACCTCTGCCATGCACATGGGGGACCTGGGGAAAGCTCTCTGGCCTTCGACCTGGCCCAGCCCTGGCCATTGTGGCCATATCGGGAGTGAACCAAAGGATGGCAGATGTCTCTCTCTGTGTCTGTCCACCGCCCCCCACCCCCCAGAGCTCTCTGGAGCTCTTTCTAATAAATGGATAAATCTAAAAGATTTATTGAATTTCTTTGAAAGGGACAGTGATGAGGGAATAAGAAGAAACATTAAACAGAGGTATGTGTGTTTCCAAGTGTTATAGATCATATATGATCCCTAGCAAATTGCACTAAACAAAATTCTTCTCTTCTGGGTCATTACAGGTGGCATATGCCTAGTACTGTAGATTTATCCCTTATAAGTGAACTATAAACTGATAATATTTGAAAAGAATAATTTTAAGTAGAAGTACATTAGCAATTCATAAATATCACTTTATATTAGTTCTGAAATTACCTTTCTGTGAAATACAGCTTTTATTCAGTTTAATTAGGGCTTTAAGACTTGCACACATAGTGAGATAAAACTCACTGGGTAGCTTGCTCTAAACATCTGGGAATCAAGGGTGTTTGACTCTAATTCCAGTTTGCTTAAGACAATCAGTGCCACCAATGTCAGTGTTTTAGAAGCAGTAGTTTACACATCCCAGTCATGCAAAATATTGTTTAGGAATTAGAGCTACAATGGATCAGTTTAAGAACACAGAAACCTTCCTCTGCCCATGGTGAAAATCCACACAAGGACCAGAGGATGTGAATCTCCTCCAGGGTGTGGGGCAAGGACAGTGACACAGTTGATGGCATCACAAGTGGCAACTGTGCTTTGCTCCATGTAGGGCCAGGACAGACATGGAAAACACTTCTCACCAACGGTGTCCACATAATGGACCACACACCCTCTAGCAGTGAAACATACATTAAATGCAGGTGGCACAGTCGTATATAAAGATCACACAGGGTATGGAGTCATTTCAGCCCTGATGCATCATTCTGTGGATAGGAATCCTTCAAATAAAAAAAAAATGCCCCCATCCCATACTCTTAGCGAGTCCTCCCCAGCCGTGCCTCATCACACGCACAGGTGAACAGCACAGTGTGGTGTAGGAATTGAGGGCACAGGACAGGAGCTCTCTGCCATCAACAGGGTAATCTAGGAGACCTCCCCACACACGGCTCCTGGGATGTTGGTGTGGAGACAGAGCCTGGCTTGCTTAACAACCCACACATTGAAACTGCATTTTCCACACTGGAGAAGTCAGGAGGCCCTGAGAGAGTCGTGACTTCAGTGACAAGTGACATAAATCACGGGAAGAACCATGTGGAGCTCCTGAGATACACTGGGGAACAAGCAGGAAAAGCAAAGTGACCAGTACCTGCCCAGCCTCATGTGCGTGAGCCAGCACACAACAGTCATCATTCCCACAGAGCTCAGCTCCACCATAGTGACACTGTGTTCTCGCTGTGGCACCTTCTATGTGTCACAGTGAAATTGGACGAGAGGGGACTGGGAGCTAAGATGGTCATGCACCATGCTTGTGGGTTAGGGATTGGGAAATGGCACAAGCTGCTCACCCTCACAGAGGAGTTCCAGCTGGGACACTCTGAGGTGCCCTGGGGGAAGTGGCTGTCACAGCCGGGAAGGCGACGTCATCTCCACGCAGAGCTCGGTGCTGTGTGCAGAGAGGCTGTGCATACAGGAGCCAGGGATGTGAGGAAGAAGCACCTGGAGAATTTTGGGCAAATGAAAAGCAGCTCTTTTGAAATAACTGGAGGTGAGAATTAGCCATTGTTTTTGCAGCTGGGAGCCTTGTGTAGCACAGCTCAACACTGACAGGTGCAGGGAGAATATTTACAGCATCCATATTTTTCAGTCAATCTTGAGAGAAATCAGAAGGGAAAGGGTTTGAAGGTAGAGAGACAGGACCCCGAGAGCTCAGCCCAGGCGCTGCCCGGTCCTTACCAGATCCCCAGTCCTGGGGCCACCCTGCTCCCTGCAGCACTCAGGACAGAATGGGAGCCCTGAGGGCTCTGCCTGGAAAGCAGTGGCTCTCCTTCATCTTCACTCGCTGTGCATCTGAGTTTGTCTCGTCCATGGCTGAGAGTTGGGAGGGGGCACTGAGAAAGGAGACTGCAGAGAGGGACTGATGGACGCAGACCCCTCCCTCTGCAGCTCTATGATACTGCATTCCTCAGTGTTCAGAGCTGAGAGGCGGAAGCGTCCATCACCTTCCCCTGCTTTTACTATTTTCTGGAATTGTGATGCATCGTCACTGTCCTCACACTGAGAAAGCGCAGGCTCAGGGTGTCATTCTCCACACAAGAATCCTGAAGTTACCACTGGAAAAATGTTCCTGACAAATACTGATGTATTTCTGCAAGGATGTGAGGTTAAACCATTTCCTCCTCAGCATGCACACATTCTTTTTTAATCATCAAAAACTACAGCAAACACCTATTAGTAACAGTCCTGCTTGATTTATGAGCTGAGAAAGGCACAATGGGTTATACTAAATGAAACAGTCATTGACACTTTCTTGTTTCCTGCTCATGAGTTGCTGCCTAAGTAACACTTCTGTTTAAACTCATAATACAACATAATATGTAGTTGAATTGTGGTACAGCAAGCCCAAAAAAGTCCTCTTAGTAACAAAAATAAATAGAAATCTAAAGCTAATTATTTTCTGTGAATTATCTAACTTTAGGTTCCTCGCTTTAAAGAACTGAATATACTGAGAAACACAGGGACCCTCCTCTAGCCGAGTAGGCGGATGGTGCTGATGGCCCCTCTGAAGCTCCTACACCCCTCACCATGGCCCATTCCCCGCCAGTTGCTGTATGAAGGCCCCACCACCCCTGGCTCCCACACATGTAGTAAAGAGCCGCTCACCAGGCAGATGTGTGCAGGGGACTCTGCACCTGAGAGGAACCTGCAGTTTTAAGGGAAGGGCATCTGAGCTCATCTCTCTGCAGGCTGTCATTTTAGTGTCTGCCCAGAGGTGACAGATCCAGGTGGGGAGCTCAGAGCATGGAGTCCCCAGTGGAACACATCACCTGTGTGCTCACTGTCCTTTATTCCCTGCTGCACAAGAGGAGTCTGGGGAGAGCTGAGCTCAGAACTTCTTCTGAGTCCCTGACACAGCAATGTGAGGGTCAAATGGGACCCACCCTGTAGATGACATCGAATTCTCTCCTTGTGATCCTGATAGCAGCTTAGTGTCTGCCCACTGCATTGAGGTCCCTTGCCCACAGTGTGTGATGGGCTTCTTCTCCCCCAGGGCCGCCCTCACACAGAGCACCTCGATCCTGGCTGTTACTGGCCCTGTAATTCCAGTATCTCATGCTCTATGCTCAAAGTTCAATCTATGGCTCTAATTTAAATGCATATTTAATAAAGGTAAAATAGATTATTTTCATTAAAATGTGAATACCTTGGGAACCAAATGAAAGTACAAGAACTAAAGACGTCACAGGTTCAGTGTCTGAAATTTGGACATGGTGGCCTGCAGGGTTCAGGATACCAGAGCAGAAAGCTTCTAGGAATGCAGTTCCTCCTTCTCCCTTGTGTTCTCTCCTTTGGGAGCAAGACCCCGGCAGAGCCCACCCTCAAGGGGGAGCGTGTTATGCACCCCCTCTGTCGGGGGCTCTGTCTGCACTCATTATTTTGAATCCTTCTGTTTGACTTTTCCTTCTCCCTAACTTATTTGTGTGTAGTCTTTATTTTTTTTCTTGTAACATCAGTTTGTGCTCATATATTCACCTTTTGTTTGACAGGCAGAGTGGACAGAGAGCTAGAGACAGAGAGAAAGGTCTTCCTTTGCTGTTGGTTCAGACTCCAATGCCGCCTGCGTACTGCGCTGATCTGATGGCAGGAGCCAGGTACTTATCCTGGTCTCCCATGGGGTGCAGGCCCAAGGACTTGGGCCATCCTCCACTGCACTCCCTGGCCACAGCAGAGAGCTGGCCTGGAAGAGGGGCAACAGGGACAGAATCCGGCGCCCCAACCAGGACTAGAACCCGGTGTGCCGGCGCCGCAAGGTGGAGGATTAGCCTAGTGAACTGCGGCACCGGCATCATATATTCACCTTACTACACCATTCACCTTTATGTTTCCATAGTTCCAGCTTTGGCTGTCGTGAAGTCTTTCAGCTGAGTTCCTGGGCCACTGTCACACATCTGTATTTTTTGTCTTGATATCTCTTTCTTTCTAATGTAAGATGTCCAGGCTCCTGTTTTGTTTACCTTGTTAGTCTGAGTCAGCTATTTCTCCAACAAGCAGGTTTCTTTTCCATAGTATTAGCAGGGATTACATCATTTGTGGTGCTTGAGCAAAATGAAAAGCTGCAAGTCCTTATTCAAGCAGAGAACAAGTGCCATTGTTGTTCTAAAACATAAGATACTGAGTTACAGTGGTGCTTTTTATTTGTTTTTTTTTTTTTTAAGTTTTTAGTGAATGAATACAAGTTTTCATAAGTACAGCTTCTAGGGATATAGTGTTTATTCCCCCCCATTCCCTCTCTCCCATCCCCATTCCCATCCCATCTCCCACCTCCCACCTCCCACTCCCATTGCATTTTCCATTAAGATTGATTTTAATTGACTTTATATACAGAATACCTACTCTACACTAAGAAGAAATTTCAACTCTTTGCACCCACACAGACACACAAAGTATAAAGTACTGTTTGAAAACAAGTTTTACAGTTAATTCTCATAGTACAACTCATTAAGGACAGAGGTCCTACAAGGGGAGCAAGTGCACAGTGACTCCTATTGATGATTTAACAACTGACACTCTTATTTATGATGTCAGTGATAACCCGATGCTCTTCACATGAGTTGCCATGGCTATGGGAGCCTTTTGATTTCACAGACTCTGTTGGTTTTTAGTCTGGGCCATATACAATGTGGGAGTTCTCTCTTCCCTTCAGAGAAAAGTACATCCTTCTTTGATGACCCCTTCTTTCCACTGGGGTCTCCCTCACGGAGATCCTTTATGCAGAACCAATTTTGCCACTATATCTTGGCTTTCCCTGCTTGAAATGCTCTCATTTTTTTTTTTCAGTCAGGCCTTAGGGGATGATTCTGAGGTCAGAGTGCTGTTCAGGGAGTTTCTCATTCTGTGAGTCTACTGTGTGGACTGCTTCCCATGTTAGAACTTTCTTTCCTTTGTAATTCTATTGTTATTACCAGGCACTTGTTCTTATTTATGTGATCCCTTTGACTTTTTGGTCTAGCTATATGATTAATTCCATACTTAATATGATCACTTTATCACACAAGATGGGATTAGTGCCACACGCTATTAGGATTTGAGGTCCCATGGATAGTTTTTAGCTTCACTCTTCTGGGAAGTCTAGGAATGTGTGCTGATCTGTACAGCTCCTCCCTCTCTGATACCCACTCTTATTTGTAACTGGCATCTATTTTCAGTTGACTTAATACATCTATATCAATTCTATGTTAAATAAGGAGTTAAACCAATGATATTAAGTAGAGAAAAAAAGAATAAAACATTAAATAAAATGAAATAATAAACTGTTCCTCATAGTCAACACAAGAACTATTCAAGTAGTTGCTTCTCATAGTGTCAGTTTCACTTCTACAGGTTTCCTTTTAGGTGCTCTGTTACTTGTTGCAGATCAGGGAGAACATATGGTATTTGTCCCTTTGGGACTGGCTTATTTCACTAAGTATGATATTGTCCAGATTCATCCATTTAGCTGTAAATGATCGCATTTAGTTTTTTAAACTGCTGTGTAGTATTCCATAGAGTACATATCCTATAGTTTCTTTTGCCAGTCATCTGTTGATGGGCATTTAGGTTGAGTCCATGTCTTGGCTATTGTGAATTGAGCTGCAATAAACATGGAGGTGCAGATGACACTTTTATTTGCTAATTTCATTTCCTTTGGGTAAATTCTGAGGAGTGGGATGGCTGGCTCTGATGGTAGGGCTATATTCAGATTTCTGAGGTATCTCCAAACCGTCTTACATAGTAGCTTTATTAGTTTGCATTCTCACCAACAGTGGATTAGGGTGCCATTTCCCCACATCCTCACCAACATCTGTTGTTTGTTGATTTCTGTATGAAAGCCATTCTAACTGGGGGTGAGCTGAAACCTCATTGTGGTTTTGATTTGCATCTCCCTGATGACTAGTGATCCTGAGCTTTTTTTTCATGTGTCTGTAGGCCATTTGGATTTCTGTTTTTGAGAAATGTCTATTTAAGTCCTTTGCCCACTTCTTGACTGGGTTGTTTGGTATTGTAGAGTTTTTTTTTTAATCACTTTATATATTCTGGTTTTTAATTCTTTATCAGTTACATGGTTTGCAAGTGATTTCTCCATTCTGTTGGTTGCCTCTTTACTTTCCTGACTCTTTCTTTTGCTGTACAGAAACTTCTCAATTGGATGTAATCCCACTTGTTCATCTTGGTTTTTATTGCCTGTGTCTGAGGGGTCTTTTCCAGGAACTCTGTGCCTAGGCTGATGTCTTGCAGGGTTTACCCAAGGCTTTCTAGTAACTTGATGGAATTCGGTTGTAGATTTAGATCTTTAATCCATGTTGAATGGATTTTTGTGTATGGTGTAAGGTAGGGGTCTTACTTCATATTTCTGCATGTGGAAATCCAGTTTTCCCAGCACGATTTGCTGAAGAGACTGTCCTTGCTCCAGGGAATTGTTTTAGCTCCTTGGTCGAATATAAGTTGGCTGTAGTTCATTAGTCTGATTCCTGGTGTTTCTATTATGTTCCATTGGTCTATCTGTCTGTTTTTGTACCAGTACAAGGATGTTTTGATTATATCTTTTTGTAGCATGTCTTGAAGTCTGGTATTTTTTTTTCGACAGGTGGAGTTAGACAGTGAGAGAGAGAGAGACAGAGAGAAAGGTCTTCCTTTTTCTGTTGGTTCATCCCCCAAGTGGCTGCTATGGCCAGTGCATTGCACCTGATGCGCTGGGCTGATCCGAAGCCAGGAGCCAGGTGCTTCTCATGGTCTCCCATGTCGGTGCAGGGTTCAAGCACTTGGGCCATCCTCCACTGCACTCCTGGACCACAGCAGAGAGCTGCACTGGAAGAGGAGCAACCGGGCAGAACTGGCCCCCCGACAGGGACAGGAACATGGAGTGCCGGTTACGCAGGGGGATGATTAGCCTAGTGAGCCACAGTGCCGGCCTCTCTTGATGGTTTTTGAGTTAGTCTATTGTGTATGATTGTAGGATGGCCACACCAGCTCTTTTTTGGTATCTGTTGGCATGGATTTTCTTTTTCCATCCTTTCACATTGCATCTGTGAGTATATTTTTTTGGCAAGATGTGTTTCTTGTGGCTGCAAATAGATGGATTTTCTTTTTTAATCATTCAGTCTGTGTCTTTTTTTTTAATTTAATTTTTTATTTAGTAAATATATTTCCAAAGTACAGTTTATGGATTACAATGGCTTCCCCCCTCATAATTTCCCTTCCACTTGCACCCCTCCCATCTCCCGCTCCCTCTCCCATTCCATTCACATCAAGATTCATTTTCAATTCTCTTTATATACAGAAGATCTATTCAGTATATATTAAGTAAAGATTTCATCAGTTTGCACCCACACAGAAACACAAAGTGTAAAATACTCTTTCAGTACTAGTTATAGCATTACTTCACATTGGACATCACACTAAGGACAGATCCCACATGAGAAGTAAGTACACAGTGACTCCTGTTGTTGATTTAACAATTTGACACTCTTGTTTATGGCGTCAGTAATCTCCCTAGGCTCTAGTCATGTGTTGCCGAGGCGATGGAAGCCTTTTGAGTTCGCCGACTTTGATCTTATTCAGACAGGGTCATAGTCAAAGTGGAAGGTCTCTCCTCCCTTCAGAGAAAGGTACCTCCTTCTTTGATGGCCCATTCTTTCCACTGGGATCTCCCTCGGTGAGATCTTTCATTTAGGTCTTCTTCTTCTTTTTTTTTTTTTTTTGCCAGAGTGTCTTGGCTTTCCATGCCTAAAATACTCTCATGGGCTCTTCAGCCATATCCGAATGCCTTAAGGGCTGATTCTGAGGCCAGAGTGCTATTTAGGACATCTGCCACTCTGAGTCTGCTGTGTATCCCACTTCCCATGTTGGATCGTTCTCTCCCTTTTTAATTCTATCAGTTAGTATTAGCAGACACTAGTCTTGTTTGTGTGATCCCTTTGACTCTTAGACCTATCATTGTGATCAATTGTGAACAGAAATTGACCACTTGGAATACTGAGATGGCATTGGTACATGCCACCTTGATGGGATTGAATTGGAATCCCCTGGCACATTTGTAACTCCACCATTTGGGGCAAGTCTGATTGAGCATGTTCCAAACTGTACATCTCCTCCCTCTCTTATTGCCACTCTTATATTTAACAGGGATCACTTTTCAGTTAAAATTTAAACACCTAAGAATAATTGTGTGTTAATTACAAAGTTCAACCAATTGTACTAGAACAAAAAATACTAAAAGGGATAAAGTATTACATTGTACATCAGCAGGACAAGGGCTGATCAAGTCTGTGTCTTTTAACTGGGGAGTCAAGACCATTTACATTCAGTGTTAGTACTGTTAATTACAACCTTTGCCCTGCCATGTTTCTGTAAATAGTCCTGTTTATGTACATTGGATTTCATTTGTTCTTCTGCTGGGTGATTATCTACTTTTCCAATGATATTCCTGTCTCTGTGTTTGTGTATATCACATGTTTGAACATGTTAGCTAGGGCTGGGTGAGTTTTTACAAATTCTTTCAATTTTTCTTTGCTGTGGAAGATGCTTATTTCTCCTTCATTCTTAAATGAGAGTTTTGCAGGGTACAGTAATCTGGGTAGATGGTTTTTATCTCTTAGGATTTAGAGTATGTCTCTCCATTCTCTCCTTGCCTGTAGGGTTTGTGATGTGACGTCTTGGATGAGTTTAATCGAGTTTTCTCTGCATGTGATTTGGCGTTTCTCTTGTGCACATTTTAGGATCTTTTCTTTATGTGTTACTGAGGAGAGTTTTGCCACTGTGTGTCTAGGTGAGGATAATTTCTGGTCCTGTCTATTGGGAATACTGCATAATTAATGAACTTGTATTGGTTTCTCCAGATGGGGGAATTCTTGCTCTTATTTCATTAAGAAGGCATTCTAATCCTTTTCTGTTTTGATGCCTTCTGGAATTCCTAGGATCAATATGCTGTATCGTTTGATAGGATCTTTCAGATCTCCAACCATGTTTTTCAATTTCCTGATTTCTTCTTATTGTGTTTGTTCTGACTGTGTTTTTTCCAGAAATTTGTCTTCTAGGTCTGATATTCTTCTTCTGTCTCATTTCTTATATTTTTTAGACTATCCATTGTATTTTCTATTTGATGTATTGAATTCTTCATATCTAGAATTTCGTTCTGATTTCTCTTCAATATCTCAATTTCTTGGGAACCTTTCATTTAGATCATGAATGTGTTCCCAATTGCTTCTAAGTAATCTGATGATTAATTTTCTGAATTCTGTTTCTGGCATAGCTTCAATCCCTTGTTCTTCTGCTTCCATTATTGAAGAGCTGATGTAATGTTCCATTCTGGGGCTAATACTATCTTCCTTGGCCTTATTAAAAATATTCCCATTGTTTTTCAGCATTTCCAATTCCTTTTATCTTTAATATGTATCTTGGTGCTTGTGGCGGGATTTCCCACTGCTATGAGCTGCTATGTGTCTATGCTTTGCCATTGGAAATAGCCCCACCCCTGAAAGTCCTGCTGGCTTCTGGATGGTGATGGGGCAGATAGGAGAGCCCTGGTGCACTAAGCTCTACCCACTTGGGCCTGGCTTTGATGTGTGAAAGAATTTGTCTGAGTTGTCTTAGTCCCATCTACTGACAACATGTCCTTTTTATAGTGCTTGTGGTATCATTGTCAAGAACCAGTTGCTGTGGAAACATGGATTCATGGGCTGGCACATCTGCTCACTAGGCTAATCCTCTGCCTGCAGCGCTGGCACCCCGGGTTCTGTCCCAGTTGCTCCTCTTCCAGTCCAGCTCTCTGCTGTGGCCTGGGAGTGCTGTGGAGGATGGCCGAAGTGCTTGGGTCCCTGCACCTGCATGGGAGACCAGGAGGAAGCACCCGGCTCTTGGCTTCGGATTGGCACAGTGTGTCAGTGGTAGCGGCCATTTGTGGGGTGAACCAACATAAGGTAGACCTCTCTGTCTGTCTCTCTCTCTCTCTCACTGTCTAACTCTGCCTGTAAAAAAAAAAAGAAAAAGAAACATGGATTCATTTCTGAGGAGCTATTTTGTTCCATTGTTCTATGTCTATTTTTATGCCAGTGCCATTCTTTTTTTGGTTTCTATAGCTCTGAAGTCTATCTTTACTTTTTTTCCAAGGAAACCTTTTATTTAATGAGTAAAAATGTCATAAGTACAACTTTAAAAATATAGAAATTCTTCCCACCATATCTGCCCCTGCACCACCACTTCCACCTTACCTCCTCATCCTTCTACCATTTGAAAGTCCAATTAACCATTAAAATTTTTTTAAACTTTTTTAGAGTAAATATAAATTTCCTAAATATGGCTTATGGATTACAGTGGCTTTCTCCCCCCCACCAACTTCATCCAACCTGCAACCTTCCCATATCCTGCTCCCTCTCCCATTCCATTCACATCAAGATAATTTTCAATTATCTTTATATATAGAAGATAAATTTAGTATATATTAAGTAAAGATTTCAATAGTTTGCACCCACAGAACATAAAGTTAAAATACTGTTTGAGTAATAGTTATAGCATTAATTCACACTGAATAACATATTAAGGACAGAGATCCTACATGGGGATTAAATGCACAGTGACTCATGTTGTTGAGTTAACAAATTGACATTCTTGTTTATGGTGTCAGTAATCTCCCTAGGCTCTTGTCATGAGTTGCCGAGGTGATGGAAGCCTTTTGAGTTAGCGGACTCTGATCTTATTTAGACAAGGTCATCGTCAAAGTGGAAGTTCTCTCCTCCCTTCAGAAAAAGGTACCTCCTTCTTTGATGGCCCATTCTTTCTACTGGGATCTCACTCCCAGAGATCTTTCATTTAGTTTTTTCCCCCAGAGTGTCTTGGCTTTCCATGCCTAAAATACTCTCATGGGCTCTTCAGCCATATCCGAATGCCTTAAGGGCTGATTCTGAGGCCAGAGTGCTATTTAGGACATCTGCCACGCTATGAGTCTGCTGTGTATCCCACTTCCCATGTTGGATCGTTCTCTCCCTTTTTAATTCTATCAGTTAGTATTAGCAGACACTAGTCTTGCTTGTGTGATCCCTTTGACTCTTAGACCTATCAGTTGATCAATTGTGAACTGAAATTGATCACGTGGACTAGTGAGATGGCATTGGTACATGCCACCTTGATGGGATTGAATTGGAATCCCCTGGCACATTTCTGACTCTACCATTTGCGGCAAGTCTGATTGAGCATGTCCCAAATTGTACATCTCCTCCCTCTCTTATTGATACTCTTATATTTAACAGGGATCACTTTTAAGTTAAATTAAACACCTAAGAATAATTGTGTGTTAATTAAAGAGTTCAACCAATAGTATTAAGTAGAACAAAAAAATACTAAAAGGGATGAAGTATTAAATTGTACATAAACAGTGAGAACAAGGGCCAATCAAGTCACTGTTTCTCATAGTGTCCATTTCACTTCAACAGGTTTCCTTTTTTGTGCTTCGTTAGTTGTCACAAGTGAAGGAGAAAATATGATATTTGTCCCATTGGGACTGGCTTATTTCACTCCACATGATGGTTTCCAGATTCCTCCATCTTATTGCAAATGACCAAATTTCATTCTTTTTCACTGTTGTATAGTATTCTATAGAGTACATGTCCCATAATTTCTTTATCCAATCTACTGTTGATGGGCATTTGTGTTGATTCCAGGTCTTAGCTATTGTGAATTGAGCTGCAATAAACATTAAGGTGCAGACAGCTTTTTTGTTTGCCAATTTAATTTCCTTTGGGTAAATTCCAAGGAGTGGGTTATATTCAGGTTTCTGAGGAATCTCCAGACTGACTTCCATAGTGGCTTGACCAGTTTGCATTCCCACCAACAGTGGGTTAGAGTCCCATTTTCATTGCATCCTTGCCAGCATCTGTTGTTGGTAGTTTTCTGTATGTGAGCCATTCTAACTGGGGTGAGGTGAAACCTCATTGTGGTTTTGATTTGCATTTCCCTGATTGCTAGTGATCTGGAACATTTTTTCATGTGTCTGTTGGCCATTTGTATTTCCTCTTTTGAAAAATGTCTATTGAAGTCCTTGGCCCATCTAAGTGGGTTGTTTGTTTTGATGTTGTGGAGTTTCTTGATTTCTTTGTATATTCTGGTTATCAACCCTTTATCTGTTGCATAGTTTGCAAATATTTTTTCCCATTCTGTTGGTTGCCTCTTCACATTCCTGACCGTTTGTTTTGCTATACATAAACTTCTCAATTTGATGCAATCCCAAATGTTAATTTTGGCTTTGACTGCCTGTGCTTCTGGGGTCTTTTCTAGGAAGTCTTTTCAGGTACCTATATCTTGAAGGGTTTCTCCAATGTTCTCTAATAGTTTGATGGTGTCGGATCATAGATTTAGGTCTTTATTCCATGTTGAGTGGATTTTTGTGTAAGGTGAACAGTAGGGTCTTGCTTCATGCTTCTACACATGGAAATCCAGTTTTACCAGTAGCATTTATTGAATAGACTGTGCTTACTCCAGGGATTGGTTTTGGATCCTTGAACAAATATAAGTTGGCTGTAGATGTTTGGATTGATTTCTGGTGTTTCTGTTCTGTTCCATTGGTCTATCCATCTGTTTCTTTAACAGTACCAAGCTGTTTTGAATACAATTGCCATATAGTATGTCCTGAAATCTGGTATTGTGATGCCTCCAGCTTTGTTTCTGTTGTACAAGATTGCTTTAGCTATTCAAGGTCTCCTGTGTCTCCATATGAATTTCAGCATCATTTTTTACGGATCTGAGCAGAATGTCTTTGGTATTTTGATTGGTATCACATTGACTCTATAAAGTGTTTAGGGAGAATGGACATTTTGATGATATTGATTATTCCAATACATGAGCATGGAAGATTTTTCCATTTCTTGGTATCCTATTCTACTTCTTTCTTTAAGGCTTTGTAATTTTCATCGTAGAGATCCTTAACGTCCTTGGTTAAGTTTATTCCAAGGTATTTGATTGTTTTGTAGCTATTGTGAATGGGATTGATCTTTGAAGTTCTTCCTCAGCCATGGAATTGCCTGTGTATACAAAGGCTGTTGATTTTTGTGCATTGATTTTATATCCTGCTACTTTGCCAAACTCTTCTTTGAGTTCCAATAGTCTCTTAGTAGAGGTCTTTGGATACCCTAAATAAAGAATCATATCATCTGCAAAGAAGGATAGTTTGAGTTCTTCCTTCTCAATTTGTATCCTTTTAATTTCTTTTTCTTGCCTAATGGCTATGGCTAAAACTTCCAGTACTATATTGAATAGCACTGGTGAGACTGGGCATCCCAGTCGTGGTACCAGATCTCAGTGGAAATGCTTCCAACTTTAACACATTCAATAGGATGCTGGCCGTGGGTTTTTCATAACTTGCTTTGATTGTATTGAGGAATGTTCCATCTATACCGAAGTTGCTTAGAGTTTTCATCATGAGAAGGTGTTGTATTTTATCGAATGCTTGGTATCGAATGCTTTGTATTTTATCGAATGCATCTATTAAGATAATCATATGGTTTTTCTTCTGCATTTTGTTAATGCGGTGTATCACATTGATTGATTTTCTTTTTTTTTAATCTTTTATTTAATGAATATAAATTTCCAAAGTATGACTTATGGATTACAATGGCTTCCCCCCCATACTGTCCCTCCCACCCACAACCCTCCCCTTTCCCACTCCCTCTCCCCTTCCATTCACATCAAGATTCATTTTCGATTATCTTAATATACAGAAGATCAGCTTAGTATACATTAAGTAAGGATTTCAACAGTTTGCTCCCACACAGAAACATAAAGTGAAAAATAATGGATGATTTTTTTAAATGATGATGAAATCAGATCAGACCTATTGTCATGTTTAATCCCAGTGAGAGTCAAGTTGAGAATTGATAATTTCTTTTTTTTCTTTTTTACAGAAGATCAGTTTAGTATACATTAAGTAAAGATTTCAACCGTTTGCACCCCCATAGAAACACAAAGTGAAATATACTGTTTGAGTACTCGTTATAGCATTAAGCCTCAATGTACAGCACATTAAGGACAGAGATCCTACATGAGGAGTAAGTGCACCGTGACTCCTGTTGTTGACTTTACCAATTGACACTCCTGTTTATGGCATCAGTAATCTCCCTATGCACCAGTCATGAGTTTCCAAGGCTATGGAAGCCCCTTGAGTTCTCCGACTCTTATCTTGTTTAGACAAGGTCATAGTCAAAGTGGAGGTTCTCTCCTCCCTTCAGAGAAAGGTACCTCCTTCTTTGAAGACCTGTTCTTTCCACTGGGATCTCACTCACAGAGATCTTTTTGCCAGAGTGTCTTGGCTTTCCATGCCTGAAATACTCTCATGGGCTTTTCAGCCAGATGGGAATGCCTTTAGGGCTGATTCTGAGGCCAGAGTGCTATTTAGGACATCTGCCATTCTATGAGTCTGCTGAGTATCTCGCTTCCCATGTTGGATCACTCTCCCCTTTATTTATTCTATCGGTTGAGTTCCAATAGTCTCTTAGTAGAGGACTTTGGATACTCTAAATAAAGAATCATATCATCTGCAAAGAAGGATAGTTTGAGTTCTTCCTTCTCAATTTGTATCCTTTTAATTTCTTTTTCTTGCCTAATGGCTATGGCTAAAACTTCCAGTACTATATTGAATAGCACTGGTGAGACTGGGCATCCCAGTTGTGGTACCAGATCTCAGTGGAAATGCTTCCAACTTTAACCCATTTAATAGGATGCTGGCTGTGGGTTTTTCATAAATTGCTTTGATTGTATTGAGGAATGTTCCTTCTACACCCAAGTTCCTTAGAGTTTTCATCATGAAAGGGTGTTGTATTTTATCAAATGCTTGGTATCGAATGCTTTGTATTTTATCGAATGCATCTATTAAGATCATCATATGGTTTTTCTTCTGCAGTTTGTTAATGTGGTGTATCACTTTGTTTGATTTTCGAACATTGAACCATTCTTGCATACCAGGGATAAATCCCACTTGGTCTGGGTGGATGATCTTTCTGTTGTGTTGTTGCATTCTATTGGCCAGAATTTTATTGAGGATTTTTGCGTCTATGTTCATCAGGGATATTGGTCTATAATTCTCTTTCAATGCTGCATCTTTTTCTGGCTTAGAGATTAAGGTGATGCTGGATTCATAAAGAATTTGGGAGGATTCCCTCTTTTTTGATTGTTCTGAATAGTTTGAGAAGTATTGGAGTTAGTTCCTCTTTCAATGTCTGGTAGAATTCAGCAGTGAATCCATCTGGTCCTGGGCTTTTCTTTGTTGGGAGGGCCTTTATTACTGTTTCGATTTCTGTCTCAGTTATGGGTCTGTTTCTCTTTTGATTTCTTCTATGACCCATTGTTCATTCAGGAGCATGTTGTTCAATCTCCATGTGTTTGTATACACTCTAGGGATTCCTGAGTTTCTAATTTCCAACTTCATTCCACTGTTGTCTGAGAAGCTGCATGGTATGATTCTAATTCTTTTGAATTTGCTGAGACTTGCTTTATGGCCTAGTATGTGGTCAATCTTAGAGTAGGTTCCATATACTGCTGAGAAGAATGTAAATGCTTTATATGCAGGAAGAAAAGTTCTGTAGATCTCTGTTAGATCCATTTGGACTACAGTGTCATTTACATCTGCTGTTTCCTTGTTGATCTTCTGTCCAGTTGAGCTGTCTATTTCTGAGAGTGGAGTATTGAAGTCCCCCAGTACTATTGTATTGGAGTCTAAGTCTCCCTTTTAGTCCCTTAACAAATCTTTTAAATAAACTGGTGCCCTGTAATTAAGTGCATATACATTTATAGTAGTCACATCTTCCTGTTGCGTTGAACTGTTAATCATTATATAGTGCCCCTCTTTGTCTCTCCTAACAGTTTTTGTGTTAAAGTTTTTTGTCTGATATTAAGATGGCTATGCCTGCTCTTTTTTCATTTCTGTTGGCATGAAATATCTTTTTCCAGCCTTTCATTTTCAGTCTGCATGTGTCTTTGTTGGAAAGATGTGTTTCTTGTAAGCAGCAAATAGATGGGTTTTTTCCTTATCCCAATCAGCCAATCTGTGTCTTTTCACTGGATAGCTGAGACCATTAACGTTCAATGTGACTATTGATAATTAGTAACTTTGCCCTGCCATTTTCCCAAAGATATTTTCTAATATATGCCTTGAACTTCGTGTGATCTTTTACTGGGAGTTTTTCTTCCTTTACCTTCTTCCATACTGATGACCGTGTTTCTGTGTTTCTGTGTGTAACACATCTTTAAGCATCTTTTGCAGGGCTGGATGAGTGGCAACAAATTCTTCCAATTTCTGTTTGCTATGAAATGTCTTTATTTCACTTCATTCACAAATGTGAGCTTTGCAGGATATAATATTCTGGGTTGGCAGTTTTTCTCTCTTAGCACCTGGGCTATGTCTTGCCATTCCCTCCTTCTTTTATGGCCCCCTTTTTCCACTGGGATCTCACTCTCTGATCTTTCACTTAGGACATTTTTTTTAGCCACAGTATCTTGGCTTCCCATGCCTGAAATGCTGTCATGCCTCATGGGCTTCCTGAGTTCATTTGTTAATATTGGCTTTGATTGCCTATGCCTTTGGGGTCTTTTCCAGGAATGCTTTGCCTGTGCCAGTGTATTGCAGTGTTTCCCCAATGCTCTCTAATAATTTGATATTATCAGGTTATAGCTTTAGGTCTATTATCCATTTTAAATTTTTTGTGCAATGTGTAAGGTGTGGGTCTTGCTTCATACTTCTGCATGTGGAAATCCAGTTTTCCCAGCAACATTTGATGAAGAGACTGTCCTTGCTCCATGGATTGGTTTTACCTCCTTGGTTGAATATAAGTTGTTTTTCAATGCTTGGATTGATTTCTGGCATTTCTATTCTGTTCCATTGGTCTATCCATCAGTTTGTGTACCAGTACCAGGCTTTTTTTAAAATTGTATCTGCCTTGTAGTATGTCTTGAAATCTGATTTTGCAATACCTGCAGCTTTGCTTTTGTGTCTAAATTGCCTTAGCTATTCGAGGTTTCCTTTGTTTCCAAATGAGTTTCAGCATCATTTTTCCAGTTCTGGGAAGACTGTCTTTGGTATTTTGATTGATATTGCATTGAATCTATAAATTGCTTTTGCAAGAATGGACATTTTGGTGATGTTGATTCTTTCAATCCATAAACATGGAGGTTTTTTTTCCATTTCTTTGTGTCTTCTTCTGATTCCTTATTTAATGTTTTATAATTCTCATTGTAGAGATCTTTGACCTCCTTGGTTAAATTTATTCCAAGTTATTTGATTTTTTTTGGTAGCTATTATGAATGGGATTGGTCTTACAAGTTTGTTCTCAACCATGGCATTGTCTGTGTAAACAAAGGCTGTTGATTTTTGTGTATTGATTTTATATCCTGCTTCTTTACCAAACTCATATTCTATGAGTTGCAATAGTCTCTTGGATCTTCTAAATATAGAATCGTGTCATCTGCAACTAGGGACAGTCTGACTTCCAGTTTCCTGATTTGAATCCCTTTGGTTTCTTTTTCTTGCCTAATATCTCTGGCTAAAACTTCAGGACTATATTCAATAGCAGTCATTACCAGATTAGAGAGGTTTTCAGTTGTTACTTCACTGAATAGGTTTTCTGTGCATTTATTCCTTTCTCCCTTTAGGAATTTCCAAAATTCTAGTTGTTTTTTTCATTTCAGGAGTTCTAGAAGTATTTGGATATTTTTCTCAATTCTTTATTTTTCATTTTTGGTCCAAAATTTGTAAAATTTTGAAAAGACCTATCTTCAAGCTTGATCTTCTCTTGATCCAGTCTGCTGTTGAAGTTTTCAACGGTATTTTTTTTTAAATTTGAACTAAAGAGGTTCTCAGTTCCATAATTTTTCTTTGGTTCTTTGTCAAAGTCTTTTGCTGAATAGCTCCTTCATGTCATGCATTGTTTCCCCAATTTCATTAACCTGTGTTCTCTTGTCTCTGAGTATCCTTCCATCATGGTCATAAATTCCTTATCATATGATTCTTCATCTCATTTACACTGCAAACTTTGTTAAAGCATTCTTGTGTCACTGGAGTCCCTTGCTATGGATTCTTGTGTCCTTTTGTATTTCTCACTTGGTCTTGCTTTTTTCACACCTTTGTGTCACTGTGATTGTATTTATGCATCTGGTGACTGATCAATCAATGGATCAGTCGTCTATCACTTGTGAAGTGTGGCTTTCATGGTGAAAGTGTTTTTGGAAGAGGTATCATAGGTGTCCACTTGTTGGCTGCTTTGGCTTAGTTCACATTGGATGCAATAGTGTCCTGATCCCTTTTCTCACTGTAATTGATATTTGCAGAGGCAGGAATATGGGGGACTCCTGGGATCCAGAGTAGCTCAGATGCTGCACAGTCTGCCAGCTTCTCTCTGGGAGACTGAAGTCACAAGAGTAATGGTGGCAGTTGATGATGTAATGGGAAGCAGCCTGGGCCAAAGTATGAGTGCCCTGGCCAGGAGTCCAGTGTGCCTGGGTCCTGGTAGTATCTTGGGTGGTAGAGGGAGGGTCCCCGACTCTGAAGGGGAAAGTCCCATACTTTTCGGGTGCTGGAGTCAAGATTCCTAGGCTGTTCTTCACTCCTTTCTTGCAGCACCAAAGCTGCGTGGGTTGGCATGCTGGGGTTGTTGCCCTGCTTGGTGTAGTCGGATTCCTCATGCTACAGTTTTTTTTGTTAGTGTGGTGAAACGCCTGTGTGGACGCAGGGATGGTAGGGTGCAGGGATTCTGCCTCCTGGGGCAGCATCATTCTGACAGTGACCCCTTTGTCAGTATGGTGGCACCTTGCCACAACCTGTGTTCTGGGAGTTGTGAGAGTCATTGAGGCACTCCACTTAGGGGGACCTACCATGACTTCTCCAGCTGCCTCTGGGATGCTGTTTGAGATGTCCCTGAATTCTTCTGTGGCTGGGATTGCCAGTGGAAGCATCCATGTAGATGAGCTCTGCTGAGCCTCCTGTTCACAGTTTCCCCTGCACTGTGGATCCTCCAGACCAAGAACAATGTCTTTCAGGTGACTTTGTTCCTGCCTTTATGCTGCTATCCCAAGTCTTTCTGTGTGACAGGGTTCCTACAGGGCCCTGGCTGAGTTCTCATTTTTGACCTCAGGATTTCACCCTGAAGGGAGGCTTTCTTGTTCTTTTTTTTTTTTTGACAAGCAGAGTGGATAGTGAGAGAGAGAGAGAGAAAAGTTTTTCTTTTCTGTTGGTTCACCCCACAACGGCCGCTGCAGCCAGCACATTGTGGCCGGCTCACCTCGCTGATCTGAAGCCAGGAGCCAGGTGCTTCTCCTGGTCTCCCATGCAGGTACAGGGCCCAAGCACTTGGGCCATCCTCCACTGCACTCCCGGGCCACAGCAGAGAGCTGACCTGGAAGAGAAGCAACTGGGACAGAATATGGCGCCACAACCAGAACTAGAACCCGGTGTGCTGGTGCTGCAGGTGGAGGATTAGCCTATTGACCCATGGTGCCAGCCTTTCTTGTTCTTTTGGATTTCTGTGAAGGAAGAGGCACATACTAGTCTCCTCTGTTTGACCGTCTCTTATTTAAGAGTTTTTATGTGCACAATGCAGCATTGTAATATGTAGGCATGGTGTATTACAGAAAATCTAGAACTCTTACATCTTGTATAGCTGATGTGTCCTCCCAGTTGAACAGCTAAGCCCTCAGCTCCCCCAACACAAGCTGCTGACACCCAACAGGCTACTCTGTTTCCCTGACTTTGACTATTTCAGTTCCCTCCTGTAGCAGGGATCCTGCAGAGTTGGTTCTTTTATGCCTGCCTGGTTCCGCTTAGTATCATTTCCTCCAGATTGATCCTTGTTTTCACATACAGCACAATTTCCTTTTTTTGAGCAATCAATAATAAGCCATATCTTCTTTAACCTTTCATCTGGTAAGAGAGAGGTTATGTACTTTAAACTTACTTAATTTTAATTAGGTGATATTTAAATAGCCATGTATGCTGGCATATGGCTCAAAGGTCCTGGGTGCTGTATTGGAAAATGCAGCCCTGGACCTGTTTCATTGCATGCATATCTGCACCTTGCATTTTCTACATTCCATTGCTTCCATGCAGTTCCATTTTGTCATGAATAAAGGCAGTAGAATGATAGCATTCACCTGTTAGGTTAACAAGTTAGGTATTTCCATGTTGCGGCTGATGTGACTAATGGTCTAATGAGTAAGGGAGTGGTAACTTCCCCTAGAGGTCATTATGGAAATTCCTTGAAATCTATGCTTAGAATGGAAATTTCTGCAACATAGAATAGATATTTGATTTTTAAGTAACCTCCGTACTAGCTTCCACATTATGTAAAAGGCACCATTTTATACTTCCACCAACAGTGTGTAAGGATTGTGATTTTTCCACATCTTACTGAGAATGGGTATCTTTTGGATTTGTCTTCTTGATCAAAGCCATGCACATGGTGTGAAGTGGTGTGTCATTATGGTTTGGATTTGCCTTTCATGAAGGAGTAGTGCTGTGGAGCATCTTGTCGTGTGCTCTTGGCTCTAGATGTCTTCTGCAGGAAACACGATTCTTCTCATCTCTGTGACCCTTTGTAGCTAGGTTATTTGATGCTGCTGATGTCAAGGTGTGTTATATGTATTTGGACATTAGCCCAGTGTTGGATTAGAAACATTTTCTCCCAGGGCCAGCTGGCCTGCAGTGCCGTCATCCCATATGGGTGCTGGTTTGAATCCCAGCTGCTCCACTTCTGATCCAGATCTCTGCTATGTCCTGAAAATGCAGTAGAAGATGGCCCGAGGGCTTGGGCCATTTCACCCATGTGGGGGACTTGAAAGAGGCTGCTGGCTCCTGGCTTTGCATCTGCACAGCTCTGGTCTTAGTGGCCATTTGGGGGAATGAACCAGTGGATGGAAGATTCCTTCTCCCTCTCTGAGTCTGATTATCTATAAACTTCCTTTCAAATAAAGAAATAAGATCTTTAAGAAAGTAAGAGATATATTTTTTCCTGTCCATAGGTTATTTCTTCACTCTGTAGATGGGTTATTTGCCGTACTAAGGTTTTTACTTTGATGTAATCGGTACCATTTGTGTATTTTTGCTTTGTGACCTGTTATTTTGGTATAATAGCTAAGAAACTAATGGCCATTATGAGCAATGTCATGAAGATTTTCCTTTGTTTTCTTTTAGGAATTTAATATACTCAGAACTGAGGTTTAAATCTCTAATCTATTTTTTTAAGATTTTATTTATTTATTTAAGAGGTAGAATTACAGACAGTGAAAGAGTAAGACAGACAGAAAGGTCTTCCATCTTCTGGTTCACTCTCCAAATGGCTGCAAATGCTGGAGCTTATCCTGATTTGAAGGCAGGAGACATGAGCTTCTGCTGGGGCTCCCTCGCAGGTGCAGGAATCGAAGAGCTTGGGCATTTTCCATTGCTTTTCCAGGCCACGGCAGAGGGCTGGTTTGGGAGAGGAACTATTGGGAGTTCACTGGCTCCCATATGGGATGCCGGTGCCAAAGGCGGGGGATTAACCTGTGCCATGGGGCTGGTCCCTCCAATTCATTCTGAGTTGATTTTTATGTATGGTCAATTATAAGGGCCTAATTTCATTATTTTGCTTGCAAATATCCAATTCCCAGCACCCTTGTTTCTGATCCTATCCTTTCCAGTTTGTTGTATATTTCTGATACCTTGTCAAAGATCTGTTGTCCTGCTATGTGTTGGTTTATAGCTGGGGTCCAGCTTTGTTCCAAAAATGCTCACATTTGCTATTATGCTAGGAATGTAGTGTTTTAATTACTATAGCTTTGTAACATTTTACAATTCATTATGTTATAGTGAAAGCTTTATTTTAGTTCTTTTTACTTTTAATACATTCAATACGGTTCTTAGATACAGTTCTCAGAATATGACATTCCTTCCCACCCTACCATCCTCTTCCTCTCTTTTTTCCTCTAGTTTTTGAGATAACATGTTTCAAATTTACAGTATACTCAAGGTCTTAGTACTCCACTAGTAGAAAGTGTAAGAAGAAAAGCAGAAAGAGCCTAGTGTAGTGGGAATATAGGCAAGGGCTCTATAATAATTGACTGCAAAGATGACCATTTCAGACAAAGTTTATGATCATAGATAATTAAAGCTATAGTAATGTACCATTATTAGCCATTGGTTTCTCAGAGGTATACTACAAAGATTGACAAAACTATGTTTGCAACAATGCTAACACAATCTGGCATTTCTTCCTTTTTTCATTTTTTAAAAAAATTTTGCCTTCACTAACAAGGGAGAAATGTCATATTTGTCTTTATTTGTCTGGCTTATTTCACTGAACATGATGTCCTTCCTTTGTATGCGTTTTGTTGAAAATGGCAAGATTTCATTCTTTTTAATAACTGAGTAATACTCCATTGTGTTTCAATACCACATTTTCTCTATCCATTCATCTGATGATGGACACCTTGGTTCCTGCCATATTTTGGCTATTGTGACCATTGCTGCTATACACATGGTGGTGCAGGTATCTTTTTGGTAAAATGTGCTCATGTCTTTTAGGTGCATACCCAGAAGTGGGATTGGTGGATCATATGGTAAATCTGTTTCCAGTTTTCTAAGAAATCTCCATACTGTTTTCCATGGTGGCTAATTTAGATTACCACCAAGGGTATATAAGCGTCCACCTTCTCCACATTCTCGCTGGCATTTGTTGCTCTCTGTGTTTTTGATTTTGGCCATTCTCACAGGAGTCATGTTATATTTCATTGTGGTTTTGATTTGCATTTCCCTCATGGTGAGTGAAGTTGAGTTTTTTCATATAGCAGTTGGCCATTTGTATTTCTTTTTAGAAGCTGTATAGATCCTTAGCCCATTATTTAACAGGATTAGATTTTTGTTGCTGAGTTTCTAAAGTTGCTGATATATTCTTTTTTTTGACAGGCAGAGTGGACAGTGAGAGAGACAGACAGAGAGAAAGGTCTTCCTTTGCCATTGGTTCACCCTCCAATGGCTGCTGCGGCTGGCGCGCTGCGGCTGGTGCACTGCGCTGAACCGATGGCAGGAGCCAGGTGCTTCTCCTGGTCTCCCATGGGGTGCAGGGCCCAAGCACTTGGGCCATCCTCCACTGCACTCCCGGGCCACAGCAGAGAGCTGGCCTGGAAGAGGGGCAACCGGGACTAGAACCTGGTGTGCCGGCGCCGCAAGGCGGAGGATTAGCCTAGTGAGCCGCGGCGCCGGCCAATATATTCTGAATATTAATCTTTTGTCAGATAGATTTTTCAAAAATAGTTTATTTTTATTTTAAGTTTTAAAGGGAGAAGCAAAGAAGAGAGTGGGAGGCAGGAAAGGAGAGAGGGAGAAGGGAGTGTGTGAGTGATAGATGGAGGCTGGAATGTAGGTAGGGGAGAGAGAGAGAGGGAGAGAATGAGCCATTACCTGCTGCCTTCCAGAGTATGCATTAGTAGGAAGCTGGCAGTGGAAGCAGAGTTGGGATGTGAACCCAAATAGTCAAGTATGGAATGTGGCATTTTGTGGCATCTCAGTCACTGCCCCTAGTGCTTGCTCCTTATAACATATTTTGAAGTAAGCGAAGTGTAATGCTTTCAACTGTTTTTCTTTCTTTCAGAAATTTGCATTGGGGATTTAACCCTCTGCACTACAGGCCCTGTGTTTTTCTTTTCAAGAGAGATTTTTTTCCTTTTAAAAAAGAATTTTTGATAATATAAACAGTATAGATTTTATATATTTCATAGATATCAGTTAAGAAGATTACTGTACTTCACTCATTTCCCCCTCTCTTCTTCAATCTCCTTCTTTCCTTCTTTATTTCTTTACATTTCAAAACCTTAATTTCAGTTTATTTATAAACATAGATTCAGTACACCACTGATCATAATATTCAATAAGTAAAAAGTAGAAAAACCACTGTCCATAGGAGGATAGACCAAGCTAATACCAATAATCAAATCATAAGATATCTGTTTCATTTGTATGTCTTTTCAGGACTGGGCTGTTTCATGAAGCATGATGCTTTCCAGTTACATTCATTTTGTTGCAAAGAGAGTATGTCAATTTTTATGGCTGAGTAGTATTCCTTAGTGTGTATATACCATATTTTCTTTATCCAGTCATCAGTTGATGGGCATCTGTGTTGAGTCCATATCTCAGCTATTGTGAATTGAACTGCAGTAAAGCTGTTCCAAAACCAGGAGCTTCTTCAGGGTCTCTCCTGTAGGTGCAGGGGCCCCAGCACTTGGGCCATCTTCTACTGCTCTCCCAGCCCATAGCAGAGAGCTGGATGAGAAATGGAGCAGCCAGGACTCAAACAGGCATCCATTTGATGCTGACGCAGCAGGAGGTGGCTTACCCACTGTGCCACAGTGCCAGACCCTCCAGATTTTCTTTAACCATTCATCTCATTATGGACATCTTTGTTCATTCCATATTTTGGCTATTGTGACCCAGTGCTGTTATTAACATGGTGGTGCAGCAATCTCTTGGTAAGTCTGTTTAGGTCTCTCAGGTATATACCCAGAAGTGGGATTGCTGTATCATAAGAGAAGTCCATTTCTAGTTTTCTAAGCAATATCTCAATCTTTTTTCATGATGGCAAATTTATATTCCCACCAACAGTGTATAAGTATAAGTGTTCTCCCCTTTTCCACATCCTTGCCATCATTTGTTATTCTTTGTGTTTTGAATTTTAGCCATTCTGACATGGGTGAGGTGATAGCTCATTGTGGTTTTGATTCACATTTCACTGATGTCCCATGATGTTGAGCATTTTTTCATATATTTGTTGGCCATTTGTATATTTTTTTTTGAGAACTGTCTGTTTGGGTCCTTTCCCATTTCTGAACTGGATTGGATTATTTTGTTGTTGAGTCTTTAAGTTACTGTTATATTTTGAATATCAATTCCTTGTTGGAAGGGTTTTTCAAAACAAAACATGAATTTCATTTAAAATTTTATTTTAAATGGAGAGTGAGCTGGAAGGAGAGGGGGATGAGGAGGGAGATGAGGAGATATGGGGATGGGGAAGGAGGGAGAGAGTGAGAGAAGGAGAGAGAGGAGGGAGGGAGAGAGGAAAAGAGAGAGGGAGGGAGAGAGGAAGGGAGAGAGGAATGAAGAGAAAGAAAGACAGGGGAAGGCACAGCCGGCACTGGCACGGTCCTTCCAACCCGCAGCCGCCGGCACCTCCAGCGAGAGCCACACACGGAGGCAGTGGCACGACGTCCAGGCACAGCTGCTCAGTCTGAGCAGCGTGGGCCGGGCCGAGGAACCAGCGCTGCCTTCTCCCACTTGCAGCCCCGTTGGGCAAGCAGTCCCTGACCTCCTCTGCAGCTCCTGCTGGGCATCCTGTCACCTGCCCTGTGCTGCTCCTTGGATCTGTGGGTGGCAAGATGGCGGAATAGGAAGGGAGCACACTGGTAGTCCGGAGAGAAACAGTTTAATAAAAGTGGAGGTACTGCAAGTTCAAGGAAGAGTAGGGGAAGAGACAGCAGAGGAAACTCTTCCGGAACTAGTGATTCACAGTGGACCTGCGTGGAGAGTGTGGGAGCCCACAGTTCGGGACACCAGTGGCAGACTCAACACACCAGCGCTGGAACGCGACATGAGCCGAACCTCAATAGCCCGAGACAATGGCAGGCAAGTGGAGAGAGGAGACTAGAGGGAATGACCCTATGGGGAAAAGTTCACCAGCCTAACTAGAAAAGAGAGAGAGAGAAAAAAAGTGATCAATATGGACACGAGTTTCTCTCTCTCCACTCACCACTCAAAGGCGAGCAAGACAAAGAGCAGGCACCATCTTGGACATACGTCATAAGCAGGGTGACCTCAGGTCTGCACCGGCCCTGAGCCTAGCATAAAAACCTAACTCTGGGTGGGGGGTGAATTAACAGGAGATTAGGACTTAGTGAATGTGTGGTGCCACTGAAATGAGACTGTGAAAAAAGAGACGGTGGGGGAGAGAACTCATGGAATTCATGTGAGTACTCTCCAGAGATGCTACAATTCAGTAACCTTGGCAACCCAGTGGGAGACTGCAGGAGAATTTGAGCCCACACTGAGGGCAGGACAGATTCCCTGTGTGGTCCTTGGGAAAGAGCTTCTGATCTCTGGCTCCTGTGGGTATATCATTTGCCTGCTAACTACCTCCAATTCCTTTCAGCGGTGCAGAATTACTTCCCTGTTGAATCAAAAAAAAAGAAAGAAAGAAAGAGAGAGAGATCTACCACGCCTAACCTGGGAGTGTCACCTTTGGCACACCATTAACCCTGAGGAACCAAACAGAGTTCTCAGGCCACACACATCTCAAGCCTCTAAGGCTCCATCAAAAACAAACAGTCCACTTAATCTAGAGTCATAGTATAACAAGAAAAAACACCACAGTGAAGAAACCAAAGAATATCTCCAATATGCCAAACAACAAATGCAAAAACCGAGGTAATAAGAACAAGGAAGACACTATGACGCCCTCAAATGAAAAAGACACCCCAATTCAAGATTTTGAAGATGATGAGATAGAAGAAATGCAAGAAGCGGATCTCAAAAAATTGATAAGAACATTAAGAAGTTCTCAAAAACAAATTCTTGAACTACAGAAATCCTTAATGGACAAGATAGAAAATCTTTCTCGCAAAAATGAAATATTAAGGAGGAATCAAAATGAAATGAAACAACTAGTAGAACATGAAACTGTGATAGTGACGAGAAATCACAATGAAATGAAGAAGTCAATAGATCAAATGACAAACACAATAGAGAGCCTTAAAAGCAGAATGGGTAAAGCAGAAGAGAGACTATCGGACATAGAAGACAGAGAACAGGAAAAGATACAGTCAAACCAAAGAAAAGAAGAGGAAATTAGAGATCTAAAAAATATTATGGGGAATCTACAGGATACTATTAAAAAAACCAACATTCGGGTTCTAGGAGTTCCTGAAGGCATGGAGAGGGAGAAAGGAATAGAAAGCCTTTTTAGTGAGATAATAGCAGAAATTTCCAAGGTTTGGAGAAGGACAGAGACATCCTAGTACAGGAAGCTCACAGAACCCCTAGTAAACATGACCAAAAGAGATCCTCACCATGACACGTTGTAATTAAACTCACCACAGTGAAACAGAAAGAAAAGATCCTAAAATGTGCAAGAGAGAAATGTCAGATTACTCTCAGAGGATCTCCAATTAGACTCACAGCAGACTTCTCATCAGAAACCCTATAAGTTAGAAGGGAATGGCGACATGAGAGTATTTCAGGCATGGAAAGCCAAGACACTCTGGCAAAAAGATCTCTGTGAGTGAGATCCCAGTGGAAAGAACAGGTCTTCAAAGAGGGAGGTGCCTTTCTCTGAAGGGAGGAGAGAACCTCCACTTTGACTATGACCGTGTCTAAACAAGATAAGAGTCGGAGAACTCAAGGGGCTTCCATAGCCTTGGAAACTCATAACTGGTGCATAGGGAGATTACTGATGCCATAAACAGGAGTGTCAATTGGTAAAGTCAACAACAGGAGTCACTGTGCACTTACTCCTCATGTAGGATCTCGGTCCTTAACGTGCTGTACACTGAGGCTTAATGCTATAACGAGTACTCAAACAGTATATTTCACTTTGTGTTTCTATGGGGGTGCAAACGGTTGAAATCTTTACTTAATGTACACTAAACTGATCTTCTGTAAAAAAAAAAAAAAAAAAAAGAAAGAAAGAAATTTTCAATTCCCAACTTGACTCTCACTGGGATTAAACATGACAATAGGTCTGATCTGATTTCATCATCATTTTAAAAAAATCATCTATTATTTTTCACTTTATGTTTCTGTGTGGGAGCAAACTGTTGAAATACTTACTTAAGGTATACTAAGCTGATCTTCTGTATATTAAGATAATCGAAAATGAATCTTGATGTGAATGGAAGGGGAGAGGGAGTGGGAAAGGGGAGGGTTGTTGGTGGGAGGGACGGTATGGGGGGGGAAGCCATTGTAACCCATGAGTCGTACTTTGGAAATTAAATAAAAGATAAAAAAAAAAAAAAAGAAGGGAATGGCGAGACATAGACCAGGTACTAAGAGAGAAAAAATTCCAGCCCAGAATATTATATCCTGCTAAGCTCTCATTTGTGAATGAAGGTGAAATAAAGACCTTTCATAGCAAACAGAAATTGAAAGACTTTGTCGCCACTTGTCCAGCCCTGCAAAAGATGCTTAAAGATGTGTTGCACACAGAAACACAGAAACACGGTCATCAGTATGAAAGAAGGTAAAGGAAGGAAACCTCACAGCAAAAGATCACAGGGAATTCAAAGCATATATTAGAAAATATATTTGGCAAATGGCAGGGCAAAGTTATCACTTATCAATAGTCACATTGAAATTTAATGGCCTGACTGTCCAGTAAAAATTACTGGGGGACTTCAATACTCAACTCTCAGAAATAGATCAACAGGACAGGAGATCAACAAGGAGACAGTAGATTTAAATGACACTATAGTCCGAATGGATCTAACAGATATCTACAGAACATTTCATCCTACGTATAAAGCATTTAAATTTTTCTCAGCAGTACATGGAACCTACTCTAGGACTGACCACATACTAGGCCATAAAGCAAGTCTCAGCAAATTCAAAAGAATTAGAATCATACCATGCAGCTTCTCAGACAACAGTGGAATGAAGTTGGAAATTAGAAACTCAAGAAGCCCTAGTGCATACACAAACACATGGAGATTGAACAACATGCTCCTGAATGAACAATGGGTCATAGAAGAAATTAAAAGAGAAATTAAAATTTTTCTGGAAGTAAACAAGAGTAAAGCACAACATATCAGAACTTATGGGATACAGCAAAAGCAGTGTTAAGAGGAAAGTTTATATCAATAGGTGCCTACATCAAGAAATTGGAAAGGCACCAAATAAATGAGCTTCCAATGCATCTCAAGGATCTAGAAAATCTGCAGCAAACCAGACCCAAATCTAGGAGGAGAAGAGAAATAATTAAAATCAGAGAAGAAATTAACAGGATTGATTCCAAAAAAAATTACAAAAATTCAGCCAAACGAGGAGCTGGTTTTTTGAAAAAATAAACAAAATTGACACCCCATTGGCCCAACTAACTAAAAAAAGAAGAGAAAAGACCCAAATCAATAAAATCAGAGATGAAAAAGGAAACATAACAACAGACACCACAGAAATAAAAAGAATCATCAGAAATTACTACAAGGACCTGTAAGCCAGCAAACAGGAAACCTATAAGAAACGGATAGATTCCTGGACACATGCAACCTACCTAAATTGAACCAGGAAGACATCGAAAACCTAAACAGACCCATAACTGAGACAGAAATTGAAACAGTAATAAAGGCCCTCCCAACAAAGAAAAGCCCAGGACCAGATGGATTCACTGCTGAATTCTACCAGACATTGAAAGAAGAACTAACTCCAATTCTTCTCAAACTATTCAGAACAATCGAAGAAGAGGGAATCCTCCCAAATTCTTTCTATGAAGCCAGCATCACCTTAATCCCTAAGCCAGAAAAAGATGCAGCATTGAAAGAGAATTATAGACCAATATCCCTGATGAACATAGATACAAAAATCCTCAATAAAATTCTGGCCAATAGAATGCAACAACACAACAGAAAGATCATCCACCCAGACCAAGTGGGATTTATCCCTGGTATGCAGGGATGGTTCAATGTGCGCAAAACAATCAAAGAGATACACCACGTTAACAGACTGCAGAAAAAAAAAACATATGATTATCTCAATAGATGTAGAGAAAGCATTTGATAAAATACAACACATTTTCATGATGAAAACTCTAAGGAACTTGGGTATAGAAGGAACATTCCTCAATGCAATCAAAGCAAATTATGAAAAACCCACGGCCAACATCCTATTGAATGGGGAAAACTTGGAAGCATTTCCACTGAGATCTGGTACCAGAGCTGGGATGCCCAGTCTCACCAGTGCTATTCAATATAGTTCTGGAAGTTTTAGCCAGAGCTATTAGGCAAGAAAAAGAAATTAAAGGGATACAAATTGGGAAGGAAGAACTCAAACTATCCCTCTTTGCAGATGACATGATTCTTTATTTAGGGTATCCAAAGACCTCTACTAAGAGACTGTTGGAACTCAAAGAAGAGTTTGGCAAAGTAGCAGGATATAAAATCAATGCACAAAAATCAACGGTCTTTGTATACACAGGCAATGCCACGGCTGAGGAAGAACTTCTAAGATCAATCCCATTCACAATAGCTACAAAAAAAATCAAATACCTTGGAATAAACTTAACCAAGGACGTTAAGGATCTCTACGATGAAAATTACAAAACCTTAAAGAAAGAAATAGAAGACGATACCAGAAAATGGAAAAATCTTCCATGCTCATGGATTGGAAGAATCAATATCAAAATGTCCATTCTCCCAAAAGCAATTTACAGATTCAATGCAATACCAACCATAATACCGAAGACATTCTTCTCAGACCTGGAAAAAATGATGCTGAAATTCACATGGAGACAGAATAGACCTCGAATAGCTAAAGCAATCTTGTACCACAAAAACAAAGCCGGAGGCATCACATACCAGATTTCAGAACATACTACAGGGCAGTTGTTAACAAAACAGCTTGGTACTGGTAAAGAAACAGATGGATAGACCAATGGAACAGAATAGAAACACCAGAAATCAAATCAAACATCTACAGCCAACTTATATTTGATCAAAGATACAAAACCAATCCCTGGAGTAAGCACAGTCTATTCAATAAATGGTGCTGGGAAAATTGGATTTCCACGTGCAGAACCATGAAGCAAGGCCCCCACCTTTCACCTGAAACAAAAATTCACTCAACATGGATTAAATACTTAAATCTATGATCCGACACCATCAAATTATTAGCATTGGGGAAACCCTGCAAGATATAGGTACCGGCAAAGACTTCTTGGAAAATACCCCAGAAGCACAGGCAGTCAAAACCAAAATTAACATTTTGGATTGCATCAAATTGAGAACTTTCTGTACTGCAAAAGAAACAGTCAGGAGAGTGAAGAGGCAACCGAGAGAATGGGAAAAATATTTGCAAACTATGCAACAGATAAAAGGTTGATAAGCAGAATCTACAAAGAAATCAGGAAACTCCACAACAACAAAACAAACAACCCACTTAAGATATGGGCCAAGGACCTCAATAGACATTTTTCAAAAGAGGAAATCCAAATGGCCAACAGACACATGAAAAAATGTTCAAGATCACTAGCAATCAGGGAAATGCAAATCAAAACCACAATGAGGTTCCACCTCACCCCAGTTAGAATGGCTCACATTCAGAAATCTACCAACAATAGATTCTGGCGAGGATGTGGGGAAAAAAGGACACTAACCCACTGTTGGTGGGAATGCAAATTGGTTAAGCCACTATGGAAGTCAGTCTGGCGATTCCTCAGAAACCTGAATATAACCCTACCCTACAACCCAGACATCCCACTCCTTGGAATTTACCCAAAGGAAATTAAATTGGAAAACAAACAAGCTGTGTACACATTAATGTTTATTGCAGCTCAATTCACAAGAGCTAAGACCTGGAACCAACCCAAATGCCCATCAACAGTAGACTGGATAAAGAAATTATGGGACATGTACTCTATAGAATACTATACAGCAATCAAAAACAACGAAATCCAGTCATTTGCAACAAGATGGAGGAATCCGTATAACATTATGCTGAGTGAATTAAGCCAGTCCCAATGGAACAAATATATGTTCTCCCTGATCGCCGACAACTAACTGAGTATCAAAGGGGAAACCTGTTGTAGTGAAATGTACACTATGAGAAACAGTGACTTGATCAGCTCTTGTCCTGTTTTTTTCTTTTTTAATTTATTAACTTTTATTTAGCAAATATAAATTTCCAAAGTACAGCTTATGGATTACAATGGCTTCCCCCCACCCCATAAATTACCTCCCACCCCCAGCCATCCCATCTCCCACTCCCTCTCCCATTCCATTCAGATAGAGATTCATTTTCAATTATCTTTATATATAGAAGATCAATTTAGTATATATTAAGTAAAGCTTTCAAAAGTTTGCACCCACACTGAAACACAAAGTGTAAAATACTGTTTCAGTACTAGTTATAGCATTAATTCACATTGTACAACATATTAAGGACAGAGATCCTACATGAGGAGTAAGTGCACAGTGACTCCTGTTGTTGATTTAACAAATTTACACTATTGTTTATGGCATCAGGAATCTCCCTAGGCTCTTGTCATGAGTGGCCAAGGCTACAGAAGCCTTTTGAGTTCTCCAACTTTGATATTATTTAGACAATGTCATAGTCAAAGTGGAGGTTCACTGCTCCCTTCAGAGACATGTACATCCTTCTTTGATGGCCCATTCTTTCCACTGGGATCTTACTTGCAGAGACCTTTCATTTGGGTCCTCTTTTTTTTTTTTGCCAGAGTGTCTTCGTGTTCTGTGGCTAAAATACTCTCATGGGCTCTTCAGCCAGATCCGAATGCCTTAAGGGCTGATTCTGAGGCCAGAGTAATATTTAGAACATCTGCCATTCTATGAGTCTGCTGTGTATCCCACTTCCCATGTTGAATCCTTCTCTCCCTTTTTTATTCTATCAGTTAGTATTAGCAGACATTATTATTGTTTATGTGATCCCTTTGACTCTTAGGCCTATCAGTGTTATCAATTGTGAACTGAAACTGATCACTTTGACTAGTGAGATGTCATTGGTACATTCCATCTTGATGGGATTGAATTAGAATCCCCTGGCACATTTGGGGCAAATCAGCTTGAGCATGTCCCAAATTGTACATCTCTTCCCCCTCTTATTCCCACTTATATATTTAACAGAGATCACTTTTCAGTTAAATTTAAACACCTAAGAATAATTGTGTGTTAATTACAGAGTTCAACCAATAGTATTAAGTAGAACAACAACAACAAAAAAAATCTAAAAGGCATAAACTATGAAGATGTACATCAACAGTCAGGACAAGGATCCAATCAAGTCACTCTTTCTCATAGTGTCCATTTCATTTCTTTTTTTATTTTTAACATTTATTTAATGAATATAAATTTTCAAAGTACAGCTTATGGATTACAATGGCTTCCCCGGCCCATAACATCCCTCCAACCTGCAAGCCTCCCCTTTCCCACTCCCTCTCCCCTTCCATTCACATCAAGATACATTTTTGATTCTCTTTATGTACAGAAGATCAGTTTAGCATACATTAAGTAAAGATTTCAACAGTTTGCTCCCACACAGAAACATAAAGTGAAAAATACTGTTTGAGTGCTAGTTATAGCATTAAATCTCAATGTATAGCACACTAAGGACAAAGATCCTACATGAGGGGTAAGTGCACAGTGACTCCTGTTGTTGACTTAACCAATTGACACTCTTGTTTATGGCATCAGTAATCACCCTAGGCTCTTGTCATGAGTTGCCAAGGCTATGGAAGCCTTTTGAGTTCACCGACTCTGATCATATTTAGACAAGGCCATGGTCAAAGTGGAAGTTCTCTCCTCCCTTCAGAGAAAGGTACCTCCTTCTTTGAAGACCTGTTCTTTCCACTGGGATCTCACTCACAGAGATCTTTCATTTAGGTCATTTTTTTTGCCAGAGTGTCTTGGTGTTCTGTGGCTAAAATACTCTCATGGGCTTTTCAGCCAGATCCGCAAGCCTTAAGGGCTGATTCTGAGGCCAGAGTGCTGCTTAAGACATCTACCATTCTATGGGTCTGCTGTGTATCTCACTTCCCATGTTGGATTGTTCTCTCCCTTTTTTATTCTATCAGCTAGTATTTGCAGACACTATTCTTGTTTATGGGATCCCTTTGGTTCTTAGTCCTATCATTATGATCAATTGTGAACAGAAATTGATCACTGGGACTAGTGAGATGGCATTGGTACATGCCACCTTGATGGGATTGAATTGGAATCCCCTGGTATGTTTCTAACTCTACCATTTGGGGCAAGTCAGCCTGAGCATGTCCCGAATTGCACATCTCTTCCCTCTCTTATTCCCACTCTTATATTTAACAGCAATCACTTTTCAGTTAAATTTGAGCACTTAAGAATAATTGTGTATTGATTACAGTATTCATCCAAAAGTATTAAGTAGAACAAACAAAAAAAATACTAAGAGGGATAACATATTAAGTTGTTCATCAACAGTCAGGGCAAGGGCTGATCAAGTCACTGTTGTGTTTATGTACAATGTAATACTTTATCCATTTTAGTTTTTTCTCTTTGTTTTGTTCTAGTACTATTGGTTGAACCTGTAATTAACACACAATTATTCTTAGGTGTTTAAATTTTAACTGAAAAGTGATCCCTGTTAAATATAAGAGTGTGAATAAGAGAGGGAGGTGATGTACAATTTGAGACATGCTCAATCAGACTTGCCCCAAGTGGTGGAGTTAGAATCATGCCAGGGGATCCCAATACAATCCCATCAAGGTGGCATGTACCAATGCCATCTCACTAGTCCAAGTGATCAATTTCTGTTCACAATTGATAACACTGATAGGCCTAAGAGTCAAAGGGATCACACAAACAAGTCTAGTATCTGCTAATACTACCTGATAGAATCAAAAAGGTAGAGAGTGATCCAACATGGGAAGTGAGATACACAACAGACCCATAGAATGGCAGATGTCCTAAATAGCACTCTGGCCTCAGAATCAGCCCTTAAGGCATTCGGATCTGGCTGAAGAGCCCATGAGAGTATTTTAGGCATGGAAAGCCAAGACACTCAGGCAAAAAAAAAAAAAAAAAAACCTAAATGAAAGATCTCACCGAGGGAGATCCCAGTGGAAAGAATGGGCCATCAAAGAAGGAGGTACCTTTCTCTGAAGGGAGGAGAGACCTTCCACTTTGACTATGACCCTGTCTGAATAAGATCGAAGTCGGTGAACTCAAAAGGCTTCCATAGCCTTGGCAACTCATGACTAGAGTGTCAAATTGTTAAATCAACAACAGGAGTCACTGTGTACTTACTTCTCATGTGGGATCTGTCCTTAGTGTGTTGTCCAAAGTGAAGTAATGCTATAACTAGTACTGAAAGAGTATTTTACACTTTGTGTTTCTGTGTGGGTGCAAACTGATGAAATCTTTACTTAATATATACTGAATAGATCTTCTGTATATAAAGAGAATTGAAAATGAATCTTGATGTGAATGGAATGGGAGAGGGAGCGGGAGATGGGAGGGGTGTGAGTGGGGGAAGCCATTGTAATCCATTAACTGTACTTTGAAAGTTTATATTTACTAAATAAAAAATAAATTACAAAAAGAAAACACTGTTCCATCGACTGATTCAGTCCTTGAATGTGTAAATTGGGGCTAACCAGATAAAATACAGGATCTTGGAACTCAATCCAAATTTCCAACATGGGTTGCAGGAACACAAATAACTGAGCCATTCCAGAGTATGCATTAGTAAGAAGCTGGAATGGGAAACAGAGTTGGGACTTGATCCCATAGTCCAGTATGGAAGGTGGCATTGTGGCATCTTAACTACTGCCCCCAGTGTGTGCTCCTTATACCATATTTTGAAGTTTGTAAGTAAAATTACTTCTAATGTTTTTATTGTTTTTTTTTTTTTTTTTTGGCAAGATGGTATTGTCTTCTCAAGATCTAGGTTTCTATATATCTCTTTTAGGATTTTTTTTTATCTGTATGAATTTGTGATTGAGATTTTTGTAGGGATTGCATTGAATCTGATTCACCTAGGTAGTATTCACATTTTAGCAATATTAAATTTTCCAATCGATGAGCATGGAATGGATTTCATTTTTGTGTGTCTGAGTTAATTTCTTCCATTAGTGTAGTATACTTATTAGAGAATACATCATTCCCTTCCCTGGTTAAGTTTCTTCCTAGTGATTTCATTTAATTTACTACAATTTTAAGGGAGATTATTTTATTCCTTGACTTTTCACATAGTTTGTTTTTAGTGTAAAGAAATGAGGGAGGTTTGTTTTGTGTATTTTTTTGTATACCATGACTTTCTCAATTTTTTAAAAATATCTTTATATTTATTTGAAAGTCAGTATTACACAGAGAGTAATGAGAGGGAGACAGAGGCAGGGGGAGATAGAGAGACAGAGAGAGGTCTTCCATCCTCTGTTTCATTTCCCAGTTGGTCTCAAAGGCTGGAGCTGTGCCGATCTGAAGCCAGGAGCCAGGAGCTTCTTCTGGGTCTCCCATGTGGGTGCAGGGGCCCAAGGATTTGGGCCATCTTGTACTGCTTTTCCAAGCCATCGCAGAGAGCTGGATTGGAAGTGGAGCTGCCAGGTCTTGAACTGGACCCATATGGGATGCCAGTACTGCAGGCAGTGGCCTTATCTGCTATGCCACAGCAAAGCCCCTCTTGGCATCTTAATCTACTTATATAATTATTTTATCCATAAATATATAATGTCACTTACTGCTTACAGTTTTATGCCTTTCATTTACTGTTTATATAATTACTATGGCAAGGACTTCTATTGCCATGTAGAAGGATGTTGGTGACTCTGACAGTCCTCCTGCCTCGTTGTGTGACTGCTGTCCTGTGGGCAGAATGCTGAAGGCAGGCTCCTCTGCTCTCATCCCTCCCTGAGGGGATGCTTTGCATTCTCAGCCTTTTCCCAGTCTTCCTGCGAGCTGCAAAGTGTGTCAGGTGCCCGTCTCCTTTGATTTTTCTTTGCTCTGCAACTGGACACTTGGGGTTCTATAAATACTCTTCCATAATTTTCATGTAGAAAGCTATGCATGGGTTTTAATATTGTTGGCACCAAAATAACTTGGAATTGCATTTCCCATGAACTTTTGAAAAATACCATTTTTAACGCATATGTTAAAGCACACTTATAATTTTACATTTTTGTTTTTCTAATAAAAAGAATATTATGTCTCCATAACTTTCAGAGTATGAGTTACTATCAAGGCTAGATAATTTTCCATAAATTATTCAGATTTTAATTCTATATTCCCTTTCATATAAAGCACTTCATCCAGGAAATTATGAGCCTGGAGCTACCCTAAGGCAGTGTAGAAAGTCTGTGAAAATTTGAGTAGCACAGAGTTGTACTTTCCCACACCAAATACATCAATAAGTTCATCAGAGAATTATAAGTAAGGTGTACCTATTTAGAAAACAAATTCATACATTGTCCCAAGATTTGTCTATCGTCAGTTAACATGTGTGTGTGTGTGTGTGTGTGAGAGAGAGAGAGAGAGAGAGAGAGAATATGAAAGAATGTAAATCTCTCTTCTGGCTCACTCTGTAATTGTCTGCAACAGCTACTGCTAGACTGGGCCACAACCAACATACAGGAACTGTTTCCAGGTATCCAACATGGATAGCCCAGTCTCAGTTACTTGAGCCCTTACCTACTGTATCCGAGGGTGCACATTATCAGGAAGCTGTAACCAGGAGCAGAGCAAGCCATCTAACCATGCAGTCTGATATAGAGTGCTGGCATCCCAGTTGGAACTCTAACCACTACACCAGATGCCTGCCCCCAGTTGCTTTTGATGATAGCATAAGGGTCCAATTTTATTCTGTTTGTGTAAATATTCTCTTCTCCAGCAAAATTTGGAGAAGAGACTTATTCCCATACCGTGTGTTCTGGGCATTCTTGTCAAACTCACTGTCAGTGTATGTGTGAGATGATTTCCTGGCTCTCCTTTTCTCTTCCATTGGTGTCTGTGTCTGCTTCTCTTTCCCTGCCATACGTATGCATATGCTTGCACGTTTCAGGTGTCCATTTGCATACAATCCAGTGTTTCCATCCTCCCACCTTTTTCTTAAGTGCATCTTTAAGTCTAAAATGAGACTCTTGTAGGCAGCCTTTTAACCATTGTATCTCCTTGGATTGTTTGGTTAGGTAGTTATATCCATTCATGATTTACTTAGTTATAGAAGAAGAGTTAAAACGGCCACTGCTTTCTGTTTTATAATTTTTAGCCCCATTTCCCTCTATTAGAGTATTTCTTTCTGATGTATCTTTGCCATCATGTGCTTTGATTCACTCATGTCTCTCCTTCATGTTTTATCTATGAGTATTTTCTTTGTGATGGTCATGCAGCCTGCAGAATCTGGTTATAACTGTCTACTTCAGCTGACAGTAGCAACTTCAGTCACACTAAGTCTGCACTTTGGGTTCTCCCTCATCCACCCTGTGTTATGGATGTCACAATTTTTGTATTCTGTGTCTTTAACAAATGTTTGTAGTTATTGTCATTTATCTTTCGTACAGGATTGAAAGTGATTGGCGTGCCACCCTTGCAGTAGTGCAGTGCCTACTATTGCTTTGTGTGTTTACCTTTGCTCTTGTCCTGTGAGCTTAGCCACGTCATATGAAAGGGTTTCTATAGTGATTCACTGGTATGTTTATGGAGCTAAGTATGAATCCCTCTGGAGGTCTCTTTCCACAATGCAGCACCACAGGGTTCACCCAAGACCCCCCTTCTTGTCTGTCTGTATCTTCCCTTTCCAGAAGTGAGCAGCCCGGCACTCATCAGCTGCCTTCTACCTCCCTGTCTGTTCAACTCTAGAGTCAGTTTTAGAATTGTAAGCCATTCTTCTTCAAGAAACAAGTCATGTATAAATCCATGTTGTATACAGTGTGACTTTTTACACTTTTTGACTACTCCTCATATGCATGTATTGGAATATCTTTGAACCAAAATGTACATACCTTTCAATGTTTTATTGGAACTGTCCAAGGCAATGCTGAATGTCTCCAATGGCAGCCTAGAATGGTTCATAAATGGATCCACACTGCAAATGTCTCCACAATCTTTGCAGAGACTGCAATAATGATTTACACCAGTAGAATACAGTCTTCAAATTATCATTGTACAAGTTTACCAAAATATTCAGTAATGGTTAAAGAATGGCAATTTGATGGTTTTAAAATCTTGTCACTTTATGTTTCTGAGAAAAAATTTTCATCATTGGCTAGAACATAACTGGAGACATCTTTAGGATGGTAAAATACTCATAATGTAAAAATTTCCCCTTTAACCTTATTTAACTGCGCAATCCAGTGGCACTAAGTATATCCCACTGTTGTACAACCACATCCACCACCCATTTCCAGAATGTTTTCTTCTTCCTGCACTGAATTCTGTGTCCATTAAACAAGAACTGTACTTTCCTCCCCTCCATCAGCCTCTGACCACCTTCTGAGAGGAGATTCTTAGAATACCTGTTCTTTTTGGCTGAATGATTTCACTTAGCATAATGTATTCAAGGTTCATGACAGAATTTCCTTCTTGTTTGGTAAGGAAATCTATTTCATCGTTTGTGTAGCCCACATTTTGTTTATACACTCCTGTGGTTGTTGGGTTGCTTCTAATTTTTGACTGTTGTAATAATGCTGTTTTGTGTTTTGGTGTTCAAATCACTGTGTGAGTTCCTGTAGTCAATACTTTTTGGCATTTGTAGGAGTAAAGTATCTGGACCATGTGGTTATTTATGGTAAAGGCTGATTGCATTCATAGTTGGGCAAAGTACAGATCACTGTTGATTTGTTGGAAGTGCTTTGAACTCTCATGAATCTACTTTCTGGATCACACGAGGCAGTGGCAAATGGGATCAATCTCACACTTCCATCTTGAGGGGCCACTCACGCATAAAGCAGATTTGTATCAGCTCATTCTAGTACAGTTTCCCATTATGTATTATGATTGTGCCATATATGCATCAAAGTAAATAAATGCCAGGATAAAGCATAACTCCATATTATACTTTACCCAGACAGCAAATACTGGCTGCCATAATAAAAATGTGGCAACCAGTGCAATAGCTCATTTAGTGAACTGCCTTTCACTGAATAATTTAACATCTATTGTTCTCCCAACGATGGATTTCACGAAGGTAATTAGACGCTTTTCAGTACAGAGGAACACGCAGGGACTGACTGTGGCATAGCTGTTGGCCACAATAAAATGCATACAGCAAAGAATTGGGTCATGATTGAACATGAGTCTTGAGGCAGAGAAAATGCAGTCCAAAATGCATATGACCATGAAAAAGCTCATGAGCACCAGAATGGTCTGGGTGGCCCTTTGCTCAGGGGAGGCTCTTGGAGAAAGGCTGGTGTCACGCAGGTGCTGGGACTTCCTCCTGTGCCTGCACAGCAGAATCACCATGTATCCACTGGAGAGGGCCATGATCCCTACTTGAACGACTTCTCTCAAGATTGCCAATGTGGAAAATGTTTGCATTAGGAAATAGCTCATGGGCAAAACAGAGCAGGATTTAGTGGCATACATCAGACTTTGTGAGGTCCCATTGGGAGTGGCAGTGATGGAGATTATGAGGTGACTGCTGATGGACATAGAGAACACGCATAGGACAAGAAAGGAGCATAGAATGCGTTGTGAAAATGCCTGCTTGTACTTGGCCAACCAGGAGCTCCTGGGGCTGAGGGTGATGGCCTGGAGGACACAGAGCAGGCAGGATGTGTACAGGGAGAGGGCCCGCAGCACCCGGTAGGAGAAGAAGACTGCTTTACATGTGACGTCATCCCAGGAACCCTGAGATCCAAACATGTCCAAAGCCTGGCTCACCACAATCATCAGCATCACTAAGTGGATGAGGGCCAAGAGACCAATAGTCAAGTCAATGGGCTTTGGTCTGTGCTGGAGAAAGTAATTGAGGACATGGAAGAGAAGAAGGAAGGCATTGGCTGAGACCCCAATGGAAATTTCAGTATAATAAATGAATCTCATCTCATTGCTTTTGTAAATTTTATAATTTTTATTCATATTATAGGTGGAAGAAGTATATAGCATGAGTCTGAGGAGAAAAAGAAGAATAATTTTTCATCAAATTTATTAGCACATTAATCTCTTTCTGCCAAAACTCTTGTCATCCTCAACATATGGAGATCAACCCCATGCATCTTTCCACTCTTTGAAACTGAAGTCTACCTCACAGCCACACCCCTGCCTCCAGGCCACCTCTCCTTTCTCATGGTTGGGTCATGTTTGTCATCGCTTGGTTCCAAAGTGTATAAGCTTTACTTTTCATGAAATATTACCATAGGGCCATGTGTTTGGAGTGGCTGTTAAGGCAATATTTGGGATAGTTACACCCCGTATCATAGTGCTGAGGTTTAAGCTCTCTCTGTATTCCTCCTTCCTAGAAAAGTGCTTTATAGGAGGGGTAAGCGATGGCACACATGGCTGGCTCACTTCCACCCATGTCAGAGACCCAGATTGAGTCCCTGATTGCTGAAATGACCTTGCATGCTCCCGGCCTCTGTGGACATTTGAATGGGGGACTATATGTTCTCTTCCCACCTGAATCACTGTGTTTCTCATATAAACAAAATCATTTTTAGAAAATGCCACATGCCATGTAAACATCCTTATTATAGGTTTACTTTTAGCTTTTTAAGGGCACAAGTGATGTCTGATTTGATCTGCATCATCTTAAAGAGTCAGGAACAAAGTAGAATCTACAACATTGATTGTAATGGAATGAAAAAGACGGTGTAAAAATAACACATACATAGAGAGTCTCACCAGCTTAGAATGCAAAGAATTCGTTAATTTACATGCTGTTTTTTGGTGTATTTATGCCGTACCATGTATTCCTATTTAATGTATCCATGGAGCAAAGTTGTTCAGAGTGCACTCTGGTGTCTGCCTGCTGGGTTTATGTCCCTGGGCTGCCCTTCCCTCAAGTGTGACCTTCAGCCATCTGTGAGGCTGAGATTGCTCAGGTCCTCCACCGAGTATGCTCAGTCTGAGGTGTGCCCTGGATCTTTGTGCTACCTCGTGTGAAGAAAGATGAAGTGCACATACCAAACGTGGAAGTGGATCAGGAACGCAATGACATCCTAGAGATGTTAATCTCGGAAATGTTTCTTGTTATGCAGGTCCTCATAAATGTGATCTAGGGGCTTCCTGCAGTTCTTTAATGAATGATCAACTCTGTCTCTGCCTGGAAGAGAGAAGACAAAATACAAGAAAACAGAATATTTTAACAATATTGGTTAGAGGACTCTGATGCAATTTAAAGTCTTTTCTCTGAATCCCCAAGATAGCGACACTTCTTAACAAGTTATTATCATCTTGTCAAAGCTGTGAGCAGAGTCTAGTTATCAACACTTAGGAAGATCTTCTCATCGTTACTCACACATGTAGAATGTGGGTGTTTAATGGGACCCTGGGTGGAGCAGTTTCAGAGACATTGTATTTTAAGAGAGTCCATTAAAACTAGAAATATAACTTCCATATGCTCCAGCTTTCTGGCAACTGGGGTATATCCAAGAGACATGAAAACCTTCTATCAAGAGTTACCTGCACCCCCGTGTGTGTTGCAGCACTGTCATAATTTCCAACAGATGGAATCTTTCAAGATGAGAGTTATCAAATGAATGGATAAAGAAAGTGTAGTATACTCACACAGTGATATATTTTCAACAGAAAACAATGAAATCCTGTTAATGTCAGAGAAATGCGTGGAACTGGAAGACGTCGTGTTAAGTGACATAAAGCCCTGTAAAAATGATGAACACCCTCATTTGTGAAAGCTAGCAGCTCAGTCTCAACAGAGAACAGTGGTTAGTAGAGGCTGGGAGTCCTGGGGGAAGAGCAGAATTTGGACACCAGGTGCCAAACCAGAGTAAGAAGGAAGGAATTAGACCCTGGTGTCGCACAGCACATGCGGCTGACCATAGCTCACTGTGCCCTGCTGTGTATGTCTTGAGCACATAGAAGGAGATGTTCCATGGTTCCTTCAGACCTGAGGTCACTTCGTGGGCAACCATCAATCAAACTGATTCCACTTTCACAGTGCATTTAGAAGTCATCTGTAGCCCATAAGTAATTACAATTGTTCATAAATTTTTGCGATTAAAATATTTCAATAATAATGTCAAGGAAAGTGAAGTGGAAAAACAATAAACCCAGATATATGTCCCCAAGCCTTATGGGTCATATATGATTCCAAGCAAATTGCTCTAAATGGAATTTTTCTCTAACATTACAGATGGCATATGCCTAGTTTTTTGTACTTATCTTCTATGAGTAAAATATAAACAAATAACATTTTAAAATAATACTTTTAAATAGATGAATATTAACAGTTCATAAAAACATTAAAAATGGCTGTGAGATTACATTTCTTTGAAATATAGCTTTAGTTCAATTCAGTTTAATTAGACCTTTGACTTGCACCCATAGTGAGCTCATCTCACTGGGGTGCTTGCGCTAAACATCTGGGAATCAAGAGTGTTTGACTCTAATTCCAGTGTTGCTTAAGACAGAGCAGTGCCACAGACACCAGTGTTTTAGGAGGAGCAGGAGTGTACACAGCCCAGCAGTGTGAAGGAATAGGTAGAAACACAGCTTCCGTGAGTCCTTGGTTTAAGACCACTGATGCTCTTTGCTGATGGTGAAAGTCCACAGCAGGACAAGAGGAAATGGAACTCCTTCTCCAGGGTGTTGAGCAGGGACAGTGGCACAGTTGATGGCATCACAGGCGACAGCTGTGCTTTCCTCCAGGAGTGCCGGCACAGACGTGGAAAGCACTTCTCACCAGAGGTGTCCACATGATGGACCACACACCCTCTATCAGCGAACCCCACATCTAATATGTATGGCTGCACTGTATGTAAATGTTATGTGTGGTTTGTAGTAATATCATCACTGAAGCATCACTCTGGTGAACAGGAACCTTCAAAACACAGCTAAGTTGAATGCTCAGAGCGAGTCCTCTCCCAGCTCTGCCTCTTCACATGCACACCTGAACAACACAGTGGGCTCTATGGAATCAGGATACAGGACAGCGCTCTCTGCCACCAGCAGGGTAATCTAGGATGCACCCCCCAACATGGCTCCTAGGGATGTTGGTGCAGAGACAGGACCTGGGTGCAGATGCTGGGGCATGGTGTGATGCCTGTCCATCATGTGTCAGTACTCGCTCAGCCTCTCATGCATGAAGGGGCAGCCTTCAGTGTGTGCTTCCCACAGAGCTGCACTCCACCATCATGACTGGTGGTCCTCGCTACGGTCACCTTCTGTGTGTGACAGTGAGACTGGATGAGAGGGCATGGGGAGGTGACACTGGCCATGCTCCATGCATGTGGGTGTGGGACTGGGTGGTAGCACAGCCCACTGTCTCTCACAGAGCATTTCCAGCTGGGAAACTCTGAGGAGCCCTGGGGGGAGTGGCGGGCAGAGCCATGAGGATGACCTCATCCCCACATAGTCCTCGGTGCTGTGTACTGAGATGCTGGGAAATGCAGGAGCCCTGGGATGTGAGGGAGAAACACATGGAGAACACTTGGACAAGAAAAGGCAGCTATTTTACCATAAATGGAGGTGAGAATTAACCACTGTTTTTGTAGCTTAAAGGGTTGTGGAGCACAGCTCAGGTTGGCACATATAGGCAGAATATTTACAATGCCCATATTATTAATCTATCTTGAGAAAGGTTAGGCAAAGGAAAGGATCATGTGAAAGTGCAGAGAAAACACTCAGGAGTTCAGCACAGACGCTGTGCTGTCCTTACCAGAACCAGAGCCCTGCAGCCAACTGCTGCCTGCTGCCCCTGAGTTGGAACGAGAGCCCTGAGCACCTTTCTGGCTGGATGGCAGTGGCTCTCCTTCATCTGCACTCACCCTCTGTCTGTGTGACAAGGGCAGGACATGGCATCAGGTTTTCCTGAACATGGAAAGTGCATGAAAAGCTGTCCTTTGAGAGAAATCTGAAACCTAAGCCAAGACCTGGGCAGGATCAGGTTCAAGTCCCTAGCATGTTTGTGCTTTTGGAACGAGATCAGTCTCCTCCATTGCTAAAGAATTGGGAGGGGTCTGCAAAACCAGACTGCAGAGAAAGACTGATGGATGCGGATCCCAAATCCACTGCAGCTCTTTGAATTTGCCCTATTTCCTGTTTTGAGCTGAGAGGTGGAAGCATCCATCACTTTCCCTTGTTTTTAATGTTTTCTGGAATTGCAATTGCAATGCCTTGTCCGTCATTGTCCTCGCACTGGGAGAGCACAGGCTGCAGGTTGTTATCCTGTAGTCATACAATCTGTAATTACAACTGCACAAAGAAACTTTCCTGAGAAGATACTGGTGTATATCTCACAGGGATGTGAGGTTACACTCACTTCTTGTTCAGGATGCAAAATTTGCTTTTTAATCATCAGAAACTGCAGCAATCACTTAGGCATAAGAGTTCCACTTGATTCATGAAATTGAGAAGGGCACATCTCATTACATTAAATAAAACAGTTGTTAACACCAGTTCCCAGGTCACGTGTATGAACCTTAGTTACACTTCAGTTTAAGCTCACAAGGTGCATAATATGTAGCGTGAGTACTGCTACAGCAAGTGTAAAAAAGCGATTGTAGTAAGAAACACGAACAGATACCTAAAACTAACCAGGTTCTGTGAAAAATCATTTATGTGTAGGTACCTGGACATCCAAGGGCTGAATGACCTGAGAATCAGACATCCCAAGTGCATCGCACAGGGGCCTCCTCTAGGCTGAATAGAGCTGATGGCCCCAGTGAAGTCCAATACCCCTCACCACTGCCCAGTTCCCCCATCAGTCCCCGTCTGAGGCCCCACCACCCCTGGTTCCCACGTGTGTAGTAAAGAGCCACTCACCAGGCAGATGTGTGCAGGGGATTCTGTGCACCTGAGAGGAACCTGCAGTTTTAAGGGAAGGACGTCTGAGCTCATCTCTCTGCAGGCTGTCATTTTTGCATCTGCCCAGAGGTGACAGATCCCACTGTGGAGCTCAGATCATGGAGTCCCCAGAAGAACACATCACCTGTGTCCTCATGTCCTTTATTCCCTCCTGCACAAGAGGAGTATGGGGAGAGCTGAGCTCAGAACTTCTTCTGATTCCCTGACACAGGAGTGTGAGGGTCAGAAGGGACCAACCCTGTAGATGACATCAGGTTCTCTCTTGTGATCCTGAGAGCAGCTTAGTGCCTACCCCCTCCACACTGCAGCACCCTGGCCTCCTGTGAGGCCACAGTGCCACCGAGGTCCTCTCCACCCATTGTGTGATGGCATCCTGTCCCCAGGGCCACCCTCACCTTGTGCACCTGGCTCCTGGCCATTTCTGGGCCTGTAATTCCAGTATAACAGGCTCTCAGCTTCAAAATTCAAACTGTGACTCTAATTGTGAACATATATTTAATACAATTTACAGAGTGTGCTATTTTCATAAAGAAATGGCAATGCAAAGGGAACCAAATTACAGTTCAAGAACGGAACACTGTATCAGGTCCAAAATCTGAAACTTGGGATGGTGGCTGTAAGAGGACAGGACACCGAGCAGAAAGCTTCAATCACCTGCAGCTTCTTTTTTTTCTTTTCTGCTCTCTGCTTTGGTAGTAACACCCAGGTCTGGCTCACACTCAAGGGGGAGGGTGTTAAATGCCCCCTCCTTGCTGGGGCTCTGTCTGCATGCATGATTTTGTCTTCTTCCCTTAATTTATTTGTGTGCAACTTTTCTTTTGCTTGTTATATCTGTATGTGCTCATATATTCACCTTTCCATGTCATTACCTTTATTGCTCCAATGGTTTCCTGCCTTGGCTGTCATGAGTTCTTTCACCTACATTCCTGAGACTTTGTCAGGCATCCATATATTTTGCCTGGGGATCACTTTCTTTCTAATGTAACATGTCCAGGCTCCTGTTTTGTTTACCTTGTTAGTCCTAGAGTCTGCTATTTCTGCCACAAGTCAGGTTTCTTTTCCATCGTGATTAGCAGGGTTTGCATTATTTGTGGTGCTTGAGTAAAATGAAAAGCAGCAGTCCTTATTCAAGCAGAGAACAGTGGAATTGGTGTTTAAAACAGCAAATGCTGACTTGCAATGGTGCTTTTTATTTGCTCTTCAATACTATTTTAGATAATAAAATATTAATATTAGCATGAATTTTCACATGTATCTTTTATTATACTGTGTCAATTTTAAATAAAGTGTAAGAGCATGGAATGTGCATCTGGAATCTAAATTTACGCAAAGCATAGTTTGTGGTCTTCACATTCACATGGATTTTATTCATGCCAGGACATTGAAAGTGCTACAAAAATAAAAAGAATTCAACTGTCTACTACACCTTGATACACAGGCACACCACCAGTCAACCCTGCCCTTGGCTTATTGATGGTAACAAAGACTGAAAGGAAAATTAAGATGATTGATTGTGCTGTATTTCCCTTTCCTTCCATGTCTTTGGAATAAGAGTTTGGGTCATTCGGTGATATAACAGGCTTTAGAGAGAAAGAGATAGAGCTCCTTGGTCACAGGCATTTCTCGGGCTGCGTTGCCTTCCTTCTGCATTTGAACCAGGTTCTGGTGTGAGCCAACAGTGTGAGCTCCCTGACTATAAAGATTTGCTACCCTCCTTGTTTTCTTCAACAGAAGATTTAGGTTGTATCTTTTTTTAAAATACATATTTATTTGATAGATTTACACAGAGAGGCAGAGGAAGAGAGAGAGCGAGTGAGCAAGAGAGTGAGTCTTCCGATCCACTGAATCACTCCCCAGATGGCAGCAAAGGCTGGAGCTGCACCAATCTGAAGCCAGGAGCCAGGAGTTTCTTCCAGGATTCCTACATCGGTGCAGGGGCCCAAATTCTTGGGCCATCTTCTACAGCTTTCCCAGGTCATACTAGAGAGCTGGGTCATAAGTGGAGCAGCCTCAACTCAAACCAGTTCCCATATGGAACAATGGTACTGCAGGTGGTGGCTTTACCTGCTATGCAACAGCTCTGGCCCCTTCAGTTGTATCGTTACACTGATGAACTTTGAGTTGATTTTTGAATTGGAGGAGAGGTTGTTGTTGAGCTGCCATCTTCATATGGGCATCCAGGTGTCTCAGTCCCATCTACTGACAAGATGTCCTTTCCTCATAGTGATTATGGCGTCTTTGTCAAGTATCAGTTGTGTAGATGCATGGATTCATTCCTGGGGTTCTGCTCTGTTCCACTGTTCTGTTTCTGTTTTGATTCCAGTACCATTCTGTCTTGGTTACTATAGCTCTGTAGTCTACTTTAAGTCATGTTTTGTGATGCCTCTAGCTTTGTTCTTTTTGCTAAAGATTGCTTTGTTTTTTGGGGGACTTTTGCCCCAAAAATATAATGATATTTTAGACTTGTTCTTTATAGTTCTGTGAAGAATGATACTGCTATCTTGATTGGGAATACATTGTATGTGTAAACTGTTTTGAGTAGCATGGGCATTTTAGTATAAATTCTTCCCACTCGTGTACATTGGAGAACTCTCCTCTTTATTGTGTCTGCAATTCATTTATCAGTGTTCCATAATTTTTACTGTCGAGATATCTCAAATTGATGGCTAAATTAACGCCTAGATGTTTTACTATTTTTAAATCTATCATTTCCTTTGTTTTCATCAAGTTCATTATATGCTATAGGTTTTTCATGTTGATGTTCTATCTTATGACTATACTGAATTTGTTTATCACATCTAGTAGTCTTGATGGAATCCTTGGAGTTGTATATATGCCCACACCACTTATACAAGGGTAATTTGCATCCCTACTTCTTTATTTGCATATCCTTTAATCCTCTCAGTTTCCTAATTGCATTGGCTAAGACTTTCAATTAAAAATTAACTAGGAGTGGTGAGGATGGACATTCTTGTCCAGTTCTAGATCACAGAGGAAATTCTTTCAGCTATTCCTCACTCAGCATAATATAGGTTTCACATATGAAGCCCTTTTATGTTGTGATATAATCTTTCCATACCTACATTGTTGACAGTTTGGTGATGAGTAGAAGGTAAATTTTATGAAATATTTTCTGCATCAATTGAGATGATTAACTGACTTCATGCTTCACTCTGTTGATGTTAATATTATATTCAATAGTTCATGTATGTAGAAGCATTCTTGGACCCAGAGGATAAATCCCACTTGGTCATAATGGTAGCCTTTTGGATGTGCCGTTGTGTTCAGTTTGCTAGTATTATGGGGAGGGTTTTTTTTTTTTTGCATCCGTGTTCATCAGGGATATTGGCCTATAAATTTTTGCTTATTTCCATGTCTGCTATTGGCATCATGATTACACTGGCTTTGTAATGAGTTTTGATCTCCTTTCGTGTAACTTTTGGCAGTAGTTTGGGGGAGAATTGATGTTAGCTGTTCTTTAAAAGCTGGAGCAATGCAGCAGTGAATCCAGTTAGTCATGTTAGACTTCATTAATTCAATCTCATTACTCATTATTGGTATTACCCATTGGTATTTGTCTTCATGATTCATTTTGGTAGGTAATATATTCAGAAATTTATACATTTCTCCTAGGTATTTGATTTGTTGTTATACATAACTGTCCATACTATTTTAATCACTGAAGTATCATTCAGTTGTAACATCTCCTTTTCCTTCTGTGGTTTTGTTTGAGTTCTCTGTTGCTTGATTAGTCCAGCTGAAGGTTTATCAATATTGTTTTGGTCTTTTAAAAAATCAGCTCATTTTGATTGATGTTATGTATTATTTTCTTAGTCTCTTTTTTTAAAATTTCTTCTCTGATCTTTGTTTCTTCCTGCCTCCTCATTGCTTTGTTCTTGCCTTTTTGGTTCTTTGAGATGCTTTTGTAGATTGCTTGCTTGAAATCTTTTTGAAAAATTTACTGGAGCAAGTTACAGAGAGAGAGAACTAGAGACAGAGAAAGACCCACATACACATACATACTGGGAGCTCTTCTATCCTCTGGTTTGTTTCTCAAATGGCTAATAATCCAGGGCTGAGCCCTGGTGAAGCTAGGACCCAGGAGTTTCATCAGGTCCTCCGTGTGGGCAGCATGGATCCATGTATCCGGGCTATCTCCTGCTGCTTCTCCAGGGTTTGCCCGGAGCTGAATCAGAAGTGAAGCATCTGGGGCATAAAACAGCGCCAATAGGGTTGCCAGCATCATCGGCAGCTGCTTTACCTGCTACACCACCACACTGGCCCCTTGAAATCATTTTTTTAGTCCATTTTGTTTCCCCCTTAGCATTGCTCTAACTACATCCCATAAGTCTTTGTATGTTGTGTTTTAATTTTAATTTCAAGAATGTTTTTAATTTTTTAACAAATCTATCAAAAAGAGAATAGATTTTATGTATTCATAGATATAAGTCTGAGAACATAACCAGAGTTCACTCCCTTCCCCTCTCCCTCCTGCAGTCCCCTTTCTTAATTCCTTTCTCCTTTATTCTTTAAATTTTGCAAAGCCTTATTTTCAATTTATTTTCATCTCAGACTGAACCTACCACTAACCATGATATTCAACAAGTAAAAAGTAAAAGACCACTGTCTGCAGGAGTATAGACTGGGACTAAAAATAATAATCAAATCATAAGTTCTGTTTCAATTTACACATCTGTATTCTTTATTAGCTACCAAATATCAGGTAAAACATGATATTGTTCTTTTTTGTCAGGTCTTACTTCACTAAGTGTAACAGTTTCCAGTTGCATGAGGCTTACAGTTGTTATTTCACTGAGTAGGTTTCTTTTGTTTGTCTTTAGAAAATTTTATTTAAGAAATATAAATTTCAAAAGTACACCATACTGATCCGATGGCAGGAGCCAGGTACTTCTCCTGGTCTCCCATGGGGTGCAGGGCCCAAGCAGTTGGGCCATCCTCCACTGCACTCCCTGGCCACAGCAGAGAGCTAGGAAGCCTCTTGAGTTCACAAACTCTGACCTTATTTAGACAAGGCCATAATCGAAGTGGAAATTCTCTCATCCCATCAGAGAAAGGTACCGCCTTCTTTGATGGCCTCTTCTTTCTACTGGCTTTCCATGCCTCAGAAATTCTCATGGGCTTTATAGACAGAGATGAATGCCTTAAAGGCTTCTCCTGGTCTCCCATGCAGGTGCAAGGCCTAAGCACTTGGGCCATCCTCCACTGCATTCCTGGGCCATAGCAGAGAGCTGGCCTGGAAGAGGGGCAACCGGGACAGAATCCAGTGCCCCCAGAGTGCTCTTTAGGGCTTTTGCCATTCTATGAGTTTGCTGTGTATCCCACTTCCCATGTTGGATCATTCTCTCCTTTTTAATTCTATCATTTATTATTAGCAGACACTGGTCCTACTTATGTGATCCCTTTGACTCTTTTTTTTAACTTTTATTTAATGAATATAAATTTCCAAAGTATGACTTATGGATTACAATGGCTTCACCCCCATACCGTCCCTCCCACCCACAACCCTCCCCTTTCCCACTCCCTCTCCCCTTCCATTCACACAAGATTCATTTTCGATTATCTTAATATACAGAAGATCACCTTAGTATACATTAAGTAAGGATTTCAACAGTTTGCTCCCACACAGAAACATAAAGTGAAAAATAATAGATGATTTTTTTAAATGATGATGAAATCAGATCAGACCTGTTGTCATGTTTAATCCCAGTGAGAGTCAAGTTGGGAATTGATAATTTCTTTCTTTTTTTTTTTATACAGAAGATCAGTTTAGTATGCATTAAGTAAAGATTTCAACCGTTTGCACCCCCATAGAAACACAAAGTGAAATATATTGTTTGAGTACTCGTTATAGCATTAAATCTCAATGTACAGCACATTAAGGACAGAGATCCTACATGAGGAGTAAGTGCACAGTGACTCCTGTTGTTGACTTTACCAATTGACACTCCTGTCTATGGCCTCAGTAATCTCCCTATGCTCCAGTCATGAGTTGACAAGGCTATGGAAGCCCCTTGAGTTCTCTGACTCTTATCTTGTTTAGACAAGGTCATAGTCAAAGTGGAGGTTCTCTCCTCCCTTCAGAGAAAGGTACCTCCTTCTTTGAAGACCTGTTCTTTCCACTGGGATCTCACAGAGATCTTTCATTTAGGTTTTTTTTTTTTTTTTTGCCTGAGTGTCTTGGCTTTCCATGCCTGAAATACTCTCATTGGCTTTGCAGCCAGATCTGAATGCCTTTAGGGCTGATTCTGAGGCCAGAGTGCTATTTAGGACATCTGCCATTCTATGAGTCTGCTGAGTATCTCGCTTCCCATGTTGGATCACTCTCCCCTTTATTTATTCTATCGGTTAGTGTTAGCAGGTACTAGACTTGTTTATGTGCTCCCTTTGACTCTTAGTCCTTTCATTATGATCAATTGTGAACTGAAATTGATCACTTGGACTAGTGAGATGGCATTGGTACATGCCACCTTGATGGGATTGAATTGGAATCCCCTGGTGTCGGGGACCACGCAGCATGTGACCTCTTAGTTGAGAGACAGGGCTGGACAGGCCAGACCTGATAGTACTGATAACGCAACCTTGTGTGACCTTGTGCCTTAAGGCCTTGTAACCTTTCCCCTACTTGCACTAGCATTGCAGCTACAAGATAAGCCCACCCTCCTTCCCCCTCCCGATACCCTGCCTCGATGATATATAAGTGTGTGGTTGAAAAATAAAGTCGCAGCTTGATCGGCACCTGTCTTGCTGCCATCCTTGTGTCTCCTGTCCCTTTCATTTCTCCTTCTAGGTGCTCGGCCCCAGTTGCTGTCCCGCGGGACGGGACAACTGGCGCCCAACGTGGGGCTCGAGTGTGGCCCTTGGGGTTCGAGTGCCTGTAAGATTGGAGGAACGCCGCCTTCCAGGAGGAAAACTTGGATCCAAGTGATTGTGCGACCGGCTCGGAACTGCCCACCCGAGATCATTAGCATCGGTCGACGCTGCGGAGTGAAGACGGCGCAAGGTAAGTGACAGCCATGGGACAGGCATTATCGTCACGGGAAATGTTCATTTCAGGTCTCAGGGAGGCCCTCAAGACACGAGGAGTTCGGGTTAAAAATAAGGATCTAAAGGCATTTTTTGAGTATGTAGAAAGATTGTGTCCCTGGTTCCCCAAGGAAGGAACAATTGACGAGATCAAGTGGGAAAGAGTTGGAAGTTGTTTAAAGGATTTTCATGAGATCTTTGGCCCTGCAAAAGTGCCTATTACGATTTTTTCATATTGGAACCTGATTAATGACATTCTAAAAACCCGTCACCTAGATAAGACTATTGATGCCCTAGTAAGGGATGGTGAGGAGACGTTACAGCAATCCTCCCGACCTGCATCTAAATGCCCATCTGTCATTCTAGATATACCCTCCACTGATGATGACCCCAACAATAAAATTAAAGAGTCCACTTTAGCCCCTACCAACGAAGCGAGCCGACTATATCCTGCCATCCGAGACAAATTAGATTCAGATGAGGAAGCTGCCCCAGAGGAAGAGGTCGTGCACTATCATAATTCCAATTGGCCCCAAAATGTTAAAAATCCCCCGCCATACAATACTCACCCGCACCTTCCCATTTGTGCCCCCGCTCTCTATGACTTTAACCCTCCTGTGCCTGACTTGTCGGCCTTGCGACAGTCACTTCAACAGAGACGAGAGCACATCCAGCTCCTTAAGGAAATAAAATCCCTTGACGAGGAGCTCCGCCACCTTGCCTTAGAGCAGCCCCTTCCAAAACCTAAACAAGGTAAAGTCAGGTCCAAAACCCAACCCCTTCTAGCTTTCCCTGTAACCAGGAGGCAAGCCGGAGGTCATTCTGAGCCTGCTGCTGATGGGGAAAATGAGGCTGAGGAGAATTCGCCCCACCACTCTGAGGAAGATAGTGAGGAACCTGGGTCGGAGGAGGAAGATCAGGTCCCCAATCAAGGACCTGGTAATGGACAGCCGCCACCCTATAAAAAACTTAGTCTCAGATTTATTGAAAAACTTAAAACTGCTTGCACCCAGTATGGTCCCACTGCCCCGTATACTCAGGCCTTATTGGAAAGCCAGAGTGCCCGGTGGCTTACACCTAATGATTGGGACTTCCTCGCCAGAGCTGCTCTCAGCGGAGGTGACTATGTCCTGTGGAGGGCTGATTATGTTCAAATTTGTAAAGAAATAGCCCAACAAAATTTTGCTAAAGCTTCATCTAAAAATTGGACCCTCAAAAAACTTTTGGGAGATGCCCCGTATAATTCCAACAATTCACAAGCCCAGTTCCCTGATGGACTTCTGGCGCAAATTAAAACTGCCGGACTAGGGGCTTGGAGAAAGCTCCCTCAAAGGGGAGCAGTCACTACCTCTTTGGCTAAGATTCAGCAGGGGCCCGACGAGCCTTATAGTGATTTTGTCTCGCGCCTTAATGTTGCAGCTGAGAGACTAGTTGGCCCAGGAGAAAATGGAAGTGCATTTGTTACGCACCTCGCCTTTGAAAATGCCAACCCAGCTTGTAAAGATATTCTTCGGCCTCATAAACATAAGGGTGATCTTTCAGACTATGTGAGGCTCTGCGCTGGTGTGGGATCGGCCCATGCCATGGGCTTGGCAATTGGGGCCGCACTCAAACTGACGCAAAATCCCTCCAAGGGGACCTCCACTTGCTACGCCTGTAAACAGCCTGGACATTTTGCCCGCGAATGTCCAACTGCCTTATCAAACAGGCCCATGGCCCAAGGCGCGGCTCCATCTCCTCCAGGTAGGCCGCTCCCCTCCACCCCATGCCCCCGATGTCATAGGGGTTATCACTGGGCAAATGAATGCAGGTCAAAGACTAATTCTTCAGGCCAACCCCTCCCTCCTAGTGTGCCGGGAAACTCCCAGAGGGGCCAGCCCCTGGCCCCAGTTTCTCAAAGGACAAACCCTGGGGCAGTACGGTTTGTCCCTTCCCAGCCTCAGGCTCAGCAAATACCTCAACAATTGCTTCTCTCCAACGAGCAACCCCCGGTAGCGCAGGACTGGACCTCTGTGCCGCCTCCGATACAATATTAGATTCCACCCAGGGCCCACAAATTATCCCTACAGGGGTGTGGGGCCCCTTGCCTTCGGGTACCTGTGCTTTTATTCCTGGCCGAGCATCAGCCACCCTTAAAGGCATTCAAGTTTTTCCCGGTATTATTGACGGTGACTTTACCGGGGAAATAAAAATCCTAGCAGCCGCTATCAATGGAGTAGCTGCCGTTCCACAGGGCACCCGTCTAGCACAACTGGTTCTTCTGCCTTTAATTACTGGAAGTACATCCTCAATTTCTTCCAGGCCCCGAGGCATTACCCCTTTGGGCTCCTCGGATGCTTATTGGGTCCAGCCAATTACAAAAAATAGGCCTGTGTTAACCCTTACTATTGAAGGAAAGGATTTCAAGGGCATTTTGGACACAGGGGCAGATGCCACGGTCATATCTCAAGATCATTGGCCCGCCCATTGGCCACTGACCGCATCTCTCACCGATTTGCGAGGTATAGGCCAGTCCAATAACCCCCAAGTCAGCTCAAGGGTATTACGCTGGAAAGATAAGGAAGGCAATCAGGGCACTGTGACTCCTTTTGTATTACCAGGCCTTCCTGTTAACCTGTGGGGACGTGACATTCTCTCCCAAATGGAAGTTATCCTGTGCAGCCCTAATGCTGTGGTCACACAACAAATGCTGCGCATGGATTATGTGCCTGGCACAGGACTTGGAAAAATGAGACAGGGCATAACTCAACCTATTACAGCCCCCTCTAAAACAGATAGACATGGGCTCGGATATTCGGATTTTTAGTAACGGCCACTGGCCTTCCTGTACCCCATGCAGATAAAATCACATGGAATACTCAAACTCCTGTTTGGGTGGATCAGTGGCCGCTTACTCAAGAAAAGCTAAATGCCGCTACAGCGCTTGTACAGGAGCAGCTCGCGGCTGGACACCTAGAGCCTTCCAATTCTCCCTGGAATACGCCCATTTTTGTCATAAAGAAAAAATCTGGTAAATGGCGCCTTTTACAGGATTTGCGCGCCGTTAATAAGGTCATGGCACCCATGGGTGCCCTCCAACCTGGCATCCCAACCCCCGTGGCCATCCCAAATGGTTATTACAAAATAATTATAGATCTCAAAGACTGTTTTTTCACTATTCCTCTACACCCTGATGATCGTCCTTATTTTGCCTTTAGCCTCCCCCGTGTTAATTTCCAGGGACCGATGCAAAGATTTCATTGGAAAGTCTTGCCCCAGGGAATGGCCAATAGCCCCACCCTTTGTCAAAAGTTTGTAGCACAGGCAGTGGACCCGGTTCGTTTACACTGGCCGCACATTTATATTCTACATTATATGGATGACATTTTACTGGCGGCTCAAAACAAGTCAGACCTACAAGATTGCTTTACAGCACTTTCTAAAGCCTTTCTTGCCCTTGGTTTACAAATTGCTCCTGATAAGGTCCAGTTACAAGACCCCTTTACCTATTTAGGTTTAAAATTACAACAGGATTTGGTTTTTGTGCCCCGCATCCAGTTCCGCTTGGATTGCCTCCATACCCTTAATGATTTTCAAAAACTTCTAGGAGATATTCAATGGCTCAGGCCCTATTTAAAAATATCTAATAATGTCCTTTTGCCCCTCAATGACATTCTGCGAGGAGACCCAGATCCCTCTTCCCCCCGCGAGCTCACCCCTGCTGCGGGAGACGCATTAAACCAAGTAGCGCAAGCCATCAGCCAACAGTTTGTTTCACAGATTTCTTATACTCTCCCCCTGCTTTTTGTAGTTTTAGCCACACCACATACGCCCACTGGAGTTTTTTGGCAAAAATCCCTCATGCCCAAAAAAAAGGGTCAACCTCTTTTCTGGGTTCATCTCCCCATTTCCTCATCTAAGGTAATTGCAGTATATTTGTCTCAGGTTGCTTCAATAATCATCAAGGCTCGTTTCCTTTCCCGCCAATATTTTGGAAAAGACCCCGATGTTGTAGTAGTGCCATATACCCGAGAACAGACCCAGTTCCTTCTTCAAACTTCTGATGACTGGGGAATAGCCATGTCAGGATTTATGGGAGTCATTGACAATCACCTCCCTGATGACCCTGTGTTACAGTTTGCCCAATCCTATTCCTTTATTTTCCCAAAAAATACAAAAAGTAACCCCATTCCAAAGGCTGTTACGGTGTTTACAGATGGGTCCTCCAATGGAATGGCTGCCTTCGTGGCAGATAACCGTTCCCACGTATTTAAAACATCTTATCAGTCGGCTCAGTTGGTTGAGCTGTATGCCATACTTCAAGTCTTTACACAGTTTTCCAGTCAGGCTGTAAATATTTATACCGATAGTGCATATGTAGCTCACTCCATTCCGTTGCTTGAGACTTCTCCTTTTCTTAAAACAACTTCCAACGCTATGCCCTTGTTTATACAAATTCAAAAGCTAATACGAGAAAGACAACAGCCCTTCTATTTGGGACATATTAGGGCACACACAAGCCTACCAGGGTCACTCTCAGAAGGTAATGCCCAGGCAGATGCTGCTACAAGGCTTACCTTCCCCACAACTGTGGGATCAGTGCAGGAAGCTCAGAACTCAGAAGGTAATGCCCAGAGAGATGCTGCTACAAGGCTTACCTTCCCCACAACTGTGGGATCAGTGCAGAAAGCTCAGAACTCAGAAGGTAATGCCCAGACAGATGCTGCTACAAGGCTTACCTTCCCCATAATTGTGGGATCAGTACAGGAAGCTCAAAACTTGCATAGGTTACATCACTTAAATGCTCAATCTCTCCGTTTGTTTTGTAAAATTTCACGAGAACAGGCTCGTGAAATAGTCAAAAAATGCCCCTCATGTGTTACAAGCCAACCTGTACCGCATTTGGGAGTCAATCCGCGTGGTCTTCTCCCTAATCAACTGTGGCAAATGGATGTCACACACTTCCCAAAATTTGGCAAACTAAAGTATCTCCATGTCTCTATAGACACCTATAGTGGCTTTGTCTTTGCCTCCCCCCACACAGGAGAAGCTGCTAAGGATGTTATCTCGCACCTTATCACAGCTCTTTCTGTACTGGGAAAACCTGTTAAGATTAAGACAGACAATGGTCCTGCTTATGTCAGCACTAAGTTTAAACAATTTTGTGAGGCGCTCCATATTAACCACATTACAGGAATTCCCTACAATCCACAGGGACAGGGAATTGTTGAAAGAGCCCATCAAACACTAAAAACTTGGCTCACTCGGCTTGAAGCCACTTCCTTGTCTTTTGCCTCTCCCCGCGACCGATTGAATCATGCGCTCTTTGTGCTAAACTTCCTGACCTTGGATAATAATAATCATTCAGCTGCGGACCGTCATTGGCACCCTTCCCCTGATACGGCTCCGCCTATGGTAATGTGGCGAGACCCCCTCACCAGTAGCTGGCACGGCCCAGATCCAGTACTCATTTGGGGACGTGGCTCAGCCTGCATCCTGGACCAAAAACAATCGGCACCAAGATGGCTACCTGAAAGATTAATTAAACAAGTTAATCCGCCAATTCCTACAAATAATGATGTTGTTCCAGAGCCTGTACTTGGCCCTGAGAACGCCTTTTCTTTATACCCACAGGAATGAAAAGACCCGGCTGGACGCTACTGGGACTCATTACAGGACTCCTTATTATTGCTGGAATTGTTGCCATTGTTGCTATTTGTGTATCTTATCTTCTCTCTATTCTCTCCTCCCCTGCTACATTTCCTGAGGGCTCACTGATTAACCCCTCCAAAGGGCCCTAATACAATGGCCCTCAGCCTTGCTCTCCTGATGATGGCAATCTACACCATCCATTGGGCTCCACAAGTCTTTGCAGGGCTTGACAACCCTCAGGGCATTCAAAAATACCTTCAACAGCATCACCCTTGTACCTGCTCAGGGGGCATAATAGTATCCTTCCCACGAACCCGTGGCCGTGGCCGTGCTCAAAAGCCGCATTTTACACAAGACTGCGGAGATAAAACTGCTTATCTGACCGTCCCGGGTTCCCGATGGTTCTGTGTTCCCAAACCTAAGCTAGACTCTTACCGCACTGGGGATCAGTGCCCATCAGAGTGCAATAAAACTATCCATTACTCCGTGCACTCCTCCTGTTATACACAGTATCAAACCTGTAATAAGGGAAATCAGCGTTTATTGTTTGCCGTTATATCAGGAGATTATGAGGGAACGTTCGGAGGAGAGTTGTCCTCTTCACGCTTCAGCTCCCCCTCCTGCCCCACTAAGGGACAAGTAGCCTGCTGGTACCCTATAGCCCCTGTGGGAGTGTCTGACGGTGGAGGCCCTCAGGATACCCTTACTAAATTAAAAACACAAAAGGTACTCGAAACTGTATTTGAAAACCTTTACCCTTCCCTCCAATACCACCCCCTGGCTAAAGTTCATTCCAGAGGAAATAAAGACTTGGATGTCAATACCATCGATATCCTTACCAACACCCATAAACTGCTTAATCTCTCTGCCCCAAACCTTGCAAGAGACTGCTGGCTCTGTTTACGCCAGGGACCCCCCCTTCCTCTTGCCATTTTTCTACCGCTTAATAATACCCTTGAGTTCAATAGCTTCTTGGGCCACCCCCCTATGCAGCCCTTTCCTGTTCTTCCTGTCCCAACGGAAAATATCACTTGCCTTTATAAACCTCCCAACAACAATCCCTTCGATATCGATGTAGGCCTTGCTCCTTTCTGTACAAGTAATGTAACAGTAAACTACCCTCTTTATGCCCCTAATTCCACCGTTTTTGTATGTAGGGATAATTTAGCTTATACCATTTTACCAACAAATTGGACCGGTAATTGCATGCATGCTATACTTTTTCCTGATATAGAGATTATCAATGGAGATACCCCTGTTCCTATCCTCTCCCTTGATTATATTGCAGGGAGACAAAAACGAGCTATTCAATTTATTCCTTTATTAGCCACATTGGGAATTTCCTCAGCTATGGTTACAGGATCCACAGGACTAGGAATTGCGGTCCACAAATATAGAGAATTGTCCCAACAACTTATTAATGATGTGCAGACCCTATCCACCACCATTCAGGACCTTCAAGATCAAATTGATTCCCTAGCGGAAGTGGTTCTACAAAATCGTAGAGGCTTAGACTTGCTTACTGCTGAATGGGGAGGTATTTGCTTGGCTTTACAGGAAAAATGCTGTTTTTATGCTAACAAGTCCGGCATTGTTCGTGATAAAATCAAGACACTTCAAGAAGATCTGGAGCGTCGTCGACGTGCCATGGCTGAAAATCCCTTTTGGACTGGATGGAATGGACTGCTTCCCTATTTGCTACCGCTTTTAGGCCCCATTGTTGGGTTGCTTGTTGTGCTATCTATAGGTCCTTGTCTCCTCAATAGGCTGATGACCTTTATCAGACAACAAGTAGATAATTTAGCAGCCAGACCAATTCAAATACATTACCAAAGTCTGGCCATGGAAGATCCCATGGAAAACGTTATCTCTCTCTCTGGCCGGTGAAGTCTGGCCAGTGAGGTCACAGTCCCTCCAACAACTGACTCTCCCCTTCGGTCTACTGCTGCCCCAGTAGGGAGCCCAGGAAGGGCCCCAGGCCTATCAATAAAATGAGCAGTAAGCCAATGACGGGCACCTTCCCGGAACCTCACCCACCTAAGACAGGAGTCCTTGGGGACTGGCAAGGATATCCAATGACGGGTAAGAGGTGATGGAGCCCCGGGTCGATTCCTAAGACAGGCACTGCTCGCTCATCATGCTTGGCCTAACCGGTAGCCATTTCTGTTTAATTGATAAGAAAGGGGGATATGTCGGGGACCACGCAGCATGTGACCTCTTAGTTGAGAGACAGGACTGGACAGGCCAGACCTGATAGTACTGATAACGCAACCTTGTGTGACCTTGTGCCTTAAGGCCTTGTAACCTTTCCCCTACTTGCACTAGCATTGCAGCTACAAGATAAGCCCACCCTCCTTCCCCCTCCCGATACCCTGCCTCGATGATATATAAGTGTGTGGTTGAAAAATAAAGTCGCAGCTTGATCGGCACCTGTCTTGCTGCCATCCTTGTGTCTCCTGTCCCTTTCATTTCTCCTTCTAGGTGCTCGGCCCCAGTTGCTGTCCCGCGGGACGGGACACCCTGGTATGTTTCTAACTCTACCAATTGGGGCAAGTTAGCTTGTGCATGTCCCAAATTATACATCTCTTCCTTCTCTTATTCCCACTCTTATGTTTAACAGGGATCACATTTCAGTTAAATTTCAACACTTAAGAATAACTGTGTGATAATTACAGAATTAAACCAGTCATATTAAGTAGAACAGACAAAAAAACTACTAAGAGGGATAATTTATTAAGTTGTTCATTAACAGTCAGGGCTATGCTGATCAAGTCACCGTTTCTCATAGTGTCCATTTCACTTCACTTAGTGTCCCTTTTTCCCCACATCCTCGCCAGAATCTCTTGTTGGTAGATTTCTGAATGTGAGCCTTTCTAACTGGGGTGAGGTGAAACCTCATTGTGGTTTTGATTTGCATTTCCCTGATGGTTAGTGATCTTGAACATTTTTTCATGTGCCTGTTGGCCATTTGGATTTCCTCTTGTGAAAAATGTCTGTTGATGTCCTTGGCCCATCTCTTAATTGGTTTTTTTGTTTTGTTGTTGTGGAGTTTCTTGATCTCTTTGTAGATTCTGGTTATTAACTGTCGCTCCCCGTCTTCGTGGAGGAACAACACAGGACCCTGCATTGTTCTTTTGTCTGCTCGGCCCTTCCCGGGTTTGCTGCTGGTTCTTCCCGGGTTGGCTACCAACCCTTCCACCTCCGTGGAAGGGCGGTTCCCCCTAGCCACTTTCCCCACTTCCGCGGGGGAGTGGCACACAGCCGGCTGGCTCTCTCGGGGGCTGCTCAGATGTTCCTCAGGTGTTCCTGGTGCATGTTGTCTCTCTCCTCCTTTATAGTCCTCTTCCACCAATCCCAACTTTGCTACCCACATGCCGAGTATGCTGCTCTCCTCCAATCAGGAGCAAGATCAGCTCCTGCAGCTCAGTCAATCAAATTGGCGAGAGGCAGCTGCGTAGAAGTTGTTTCCTCCTCTCCCAGCGCCATATTGTGGGAGAGCAGATGCATAGAATAAGTCTTAATTCCAGTAACTTAGTCTAGTCCGAGTTGCTCCCCACAATTAACCCTTTATCTGTTGCATAGTTTGCAGATATTTTTTCCCATTCTGTCGGTTGCCTCTTCCCTTTCCTGACAAAGGCTGTTGATTTTTCTGCATTGATTTTATATCCTGCTACTGTGCCAAACTCTTCTATGAGTTCCAGTAGTCTCTTAGTAGAGTTCTTTGGATCTCCTAAATAAAGAATCATGTGTCTGCAAAGAGGAATAGTTTGAGTTCTTCCTTCCCGATTTGTATCCCTTTAATTTCTTTTTTTGCCTGATGTCTCTGGCTAAAACGTCAGGAAGTATATTGAATAGCAATACACATACACACACAAATACATATATTTTATTTTATTATTTTAATATTTTATTTTATTATTATTATTATTTTTTGACAAGCAGAGTTAGACAGTGAAAGAGAAAGAGAGAGAAAGTTCTTCCTTCCATTGGTTCACTCCCCCAAATGGCTGTTTTAGCCATTGCACTGCGCTGGTTCAAAGCCAGAAGTTAGGTGCTTCTCCTGGTCTCCCATGCAGGTGCAATGCCTAAGCACTTGTGCCATCCTACACTGCCTTCCTGGGCCACAGCAGAGAGCTGGACTGGAAGAGCAGCAACTGGCACAGAATCCGGTGCCCTGACTGGGACTAGAACCTGGGGTGCTGGCACTGCAGACAAAGGATTAGCCTAGTGAACCGTGGTGTCAGCCTATTATTTTATTTTTAAAATAATACCATTATTTATTAATATCATACATAAATTTATATGTGAGCATATGAAATAGAGAGAGCAAGAGTGAGAGAGAATGAATCTTCTATTCGCTGGCTCACTGTCTCAATGCCTGCAAAAGCCACTGCTAGACAAGGTCAAATCCAACAGTTAGGAACTACTTCCAGGTATCCAACTTGGATGGCAGAGACCCAGTTACTGGAACCCTTACCTACCATACCTGAGGGTGTAATTTAGCCAGATGTTGGAATCAGGAGCAGAGAAAGACATCAAACCAGGCACTGAGGTACAGAGCGCTGGAACACTAACCACTACACCAGATGCCTAGCCCCAGTTGCTGTTGTGGATAAGATAAGGGTGCAGTTTATTCTGTTTGTGTAAATATTCTCTTCTCCAGCAGATTTGGTGAAGGGGCTTATTCCCATACCGTGTGTTCTGGGCACTCTTGTCAAACTCACTGTCAGTGTATGCCCCAACAGCTCCTCTTCTTTCATTGAGGAAATTGAGAATAAAATCCTACCCCTTAGAAAATAATCTTCAAATCACTGTTCTGCACATATGTGTGGTAACATTCTAGAACTCCTTGAAAATTACATGTTCACACTTCTACACCCTTGACAGTACTCTTCTCTATAAATTCAAAAAGAAGAATAATTTTATGGTTGGCAAGAAGGTACTTGGAAATGTTTTATTATAAATATGCACAACAAAATTTGACCATTTTAAACATTTTTTTTGACAGGCAGAGTGGACAGTGAGAGAGAAAGACAGAGAGAAAGGTCTTCCTTTTGCCGTTGGTTCGCCCTCCAATGGTGGCCGTGGCTGGCGCGCTCCGGCCGGTGCACGGCGCTGATCCGAAGGCAGGAGCCAGGTGCTTCTCCTGGTCTCCCGTAGGGTGCAGGGACCAAGAACTTGGGCCATCCTCCACTGCCTTCCCTGGCCACAGCAGAGAGCTGGCCTGGAAGAGGGGCAACCGGGACAGAATCTGGCACCCTGACCGGGACTAGAACCCAGTGTGCCGGTGCCGCAAGGCAGAGGATTAGTCCATTGAGCCACGGCGCTGGCCCATTTTAACTGTTTTTAAATGTACAGTTGAGTGGCATTAAGTTCATTCCCTCTTCCAAGGAGCTTCACCTGCACCATCTCTGGGACTTGTTCCTCCTGTATCCACTAAACCATCCCCTCTTCCCTCATCCTCTGTAGGTTCTGTCTCTGTAAATCAGGTTACTCGAAATTCCTCCCTGTATAAGTAGACTCATAGAATATTTGTTCTTTTGTTATGGACTTATTTCACTTAGCATAATCTTAGGGAAATTCATCTAATAGCACCATGTAGCAGAGTTTCTTCCCTGGATAGAGCTGAACAGTACTCCATTGTATGCACTGCACCTCATTTTGTTCTGATAGTCATATGGTTATGGACGTGGGCTTGTTACCACTGTAAAAAAAGTTCATTTTTTATTTATTTGAATGACAGAATTACACAGAGAGGAGGTATCAGAGAGATGGGGGGAGAAAGAAGGAGGGGGGAAGGGAAGGAGAGAGCGAGGGAGGGAGGGAGGGAGAGGGGGAAGGAGAGAGAATATGAGAGAGAGAATATGAGAGAGAGAGAATGAGAATCTTCCAACTGTTGAAACACTCTTCAAATGGCCTAACAGCCACGGCTGGGCCAGGCCAAAGCCAGGAGCCAGGAGCTCAATCAGATTCCCACATGGGTGACAGGAAACCAAGCACCTGGGTCATCATCCACTGCCTTCTGAGTTGTGAGCAGGAAGCTGGATTGGAAGCACACACAAGGGCCTCTGATATGGGCTGTGGGCAGTTTAACCTGCTGCTCTGTGGTGTCCACCTCTTTTGACTGTTATAAATCAGGTTTCCATGGGTTTTGGTATACAGATAACTGAGTCCCTACATTCAGTACTTTTAAGAATATACATAGGATTAGAATTGCTGCAATATATAGTAATTTAGAGTAATAAACAGTTATATAGCTGGTTAGGTGAAACACAGATCACCAAGAATATTGAGTTATTAAAAGTGCTGCAAATGTCCATGTACCTGTAAGTCTGTGAGCTACCCCAAGCCATGACACGTGAGATCCACTTCATCAGTCTCTCTTTAGGAGATACTCAGAAATATTAGGTATGTCAGAGAGGCACGTGGCACAATTACCTATTACTCATTGGCCATGCACATCTATCAAAGTAAGTGGGCTTAATGAGAAAAGGTTAGCTTCCTAATGTCATTGAATCCAGAAAGCACACGCTGTATCCTCCGATTAACGATTTTGAAACCAATGTGTTGGTGCATCCTGAGAGAATTTATCCACCACTGAATAATCACACAATAACCACGCACAGATTTCAGAAAGGTGATTATTCGTTTTTCAGTGCTGATGAGCACCAGTGGGCTGACTGTAGCATAGCCGTTGATTACCAGCATGTGGACACAATGGAGAGTTGGGTCATTGTTCCATATCGCTCTTGAGGAGTAGACAATGTAGTCCAAAATAGACATGAATATGAAGAAGCACAGGAGCAGGAGAATGGTACAGGTGGCCCTTTGCTCTGGGGTGGCTCTTGCAGAAATCCTAGTGCTGTGAAGGTGTTGGGACTGCCTCTTGTGCCTGCATAGGAGAGTCACCATGTACCCACTTGAGACGGCCATGAGCCCTGTCACGAAGACTTCTCAGAAGGTCGCCAGCATAGAAAACATATGCCTAAATAAATAACTCATGGGCCTAATGGAGCAGAATTCAGTGGCATAGATTAGACTGTCTGAGGTCAGGTTGGGAGTGGCAATGGTGGTGATTATGAGGGGACTGCTAATGAAGACATAGACAACCCACAGGAAGAGGAGAGAACACAGGCTGTGATGCGAGGGCATCTGCTTGAACTTTGCCAGACAGGAGCTCCTGGGGCTGAGCGTGATGGCCTGGAGGACACTCAGCAGGCAGGTGGTGCACAGGGAGAGACCCCGCAGGATTCGGTACAAGTAGAAAACTGATTTACACATGACGTCATTCCAGAAACCCCGAGACCCAAAAATGTCTGTGATGAGGAAGCCCATGATTAGCAGCATCACTAGGTGGATGAGGGCCAAGAGGCCAATGGTCAGGTCCAAGGGCTTGGGTCTGTGCTGGAGAAAAAACGTGAGGATGTGGAAGAGAAGAAGCATGGTGTTGGCGGAGACCCCAATGCCAACTTCAGAGAAAAGGGTGTATCTTATGTCACTGGCGTGGTCCTTTTTGTTTTTATTCATCTGGTAGGGAAAAGAATAATACAGTAAATTTCTGAGGAAAACAGCAAGAAATATTATTTGTCACAAATATTAGTACCTTCACGAATCTCAACTAACACTGCTGTCATTATTGAAACCTATGCATCAATCCCAGTACTTCCTGTTCTCCCTTCATTAGTCAAGTCCACCTCAGACCTTCCTGGAGCCACCCCTACCATCTCCTTCATCCCTCCACATCCCAGCTATGGCTGGGTCATGGGTACCGTGGCCAGCTCCCACAGAAGCACACACTTTCCTGTGCATTAAAAACTGCAACATGTTACAGGTAGCAGGAACACATTCCAATGTCTTTTTCTAATAATGTGGAGTCAGGGTGGTAAGTAGAACCACAATTAAAATCAATTCAATCTCATTCCAATTTAAGGTTTTAATTGAAGGACTTGTGTCTGAATATAAAAAAAAAACCCTTTAAGATAGGTCTCCATGAGATCCCAAGGTTTCATCTCCCCTTCAAATAAGCAAAGATGTTTTCTAGACTCAAGATTTCCAGGAGTAAAAATTACACTAGAAAATGAGATGATGACATACTGGTGACAGTTTCCTCTGGAATATGTGTATGAGATTTTATTGAACCCCATAAAAAGAAGTTCTGTAACACTGCAAAATATTTCCAAAGATATATTTAAAAAGAATTATCATTTGACAGTAGAGGTATGTGGCACAATTATGTCATGGCTCCTTGGACCATGTGGTTCCATCATGTAAGGCACGAAAGAGAGGCAGAATGCTGATTTCCTGAACATGAGATGCCACAAAACTCTTCAGAACTCAGGTGCCTACTTTGTTAAAGTCTGACAAGTGTGGATTTTTTTAAGGTGAAAATGAACAGCATGAGAAAAAGTTAACATTTTTCCAAAGTAATGATCAGGTGGGTAGCAGGATTTGTTGAGCTCGTTTCAGATTGCCTCCATGGTCCTTCAGGAAGACTGATGGTAAATTATTAATCCAGGGCCCACCGCCTTCAAGCTTCATGGATCTCTGGCAGTTGCCGTGCTGATATTCTGTTATGTCTGTGTACTGCCATTTTTGTGTGTATGTTTTATGCAAGGTGAAAAAATATCATGCTAATCTTTAAACGAAAGTGCCATGCTGTTTGCCAGAGTGGCTATACAACTTCACATTTCCACCAGCACCATGTGAGCTTTTCACTTCCTCTCCAACACGTCGTCTGTCAGTATTGTTTTTAAAGTCAGAGAGAGGCATTTGATGCAATTTGTAAGAGACCACTTGGAATGCCCACATCCCAGGTCAGAGGGCCTGGGTTTGAGTTCCAGCCCTGCTTCTGATTCTAGACCCCTGCCAATGCACACCCTGGGAGGCAGCAGGTGAAGGCTTAAGCAGTTGGATCCCTGCCACCCTCATGGAAAACCCATATGGTGAGTTCTGAGCTCCTGGCTTTGGCTTGGCCCAGCCTCCTCCATTGTGGGCATTTGGGCAATGAACCAGTAGATGGAAGATTGCTCTCTGTGTCTGCTCTCTGCCTTTCAAACTGATAAAAACTTAAACACTTGTTTTAAAAGTAATTACTTGAAATAGATTCACATTATCATTTAATAACTAATATTCAGGATAGTTCTAAAATTACCTTAAGTCATTTAATTTTTGTGAAATAGAGACCTTGTGTGTGTTAAGTTTAACTGATTCTTGAAGCCTGAACCTGGCAAACACACAGCGTGGTAAAACCCTCCAAGTAGTGTGTTTTAATCTCTGTGAATCAAGGCTGCTTGTATTATGTTCAGTGTCACTTAGGAAGCTACTGCTGCAGATGTAAGTGGTTTAGGTAAAGCTGCAGTGTACCAGTGACATGAATTTGTAATAATATTCAGGAAATCTTTGCTTGGGTGAAATATTACTTTGAAAACACTGGAAACTTATTTTTTTAGTGGTGAAATGCCACAGTAGAAGCAGGGAAAAATTATCTTGATTTCCAGAATATGGATTAAGGATAGTGACAATTTTGTTAATCACAAAGAGCAACTTAACTTTCCTCCAGGTATTGACAAGAGAGACACAAAATAGTTCTCCAGTCTTCTGTGTCCAAAGATTGGATCACACAAGACAGCACCAGAGAAACCCCTCAGATACACGTTGCTTAATTCTACTAAAACAGCATCCAGTGTGTGAGCATTGTAAGGGTATATCACTCTTTCTGTGCTAATAGATCATTTCTACTAGAGACCACTCTGCTGAACATGGACCCTTTAAACAAATGAACTGAAACAATGCTCTTAGCAGGTCCTCTCCCAGCTGCTCCTTGTCACACGCACACCTGACCAGCACAGTGCAGTCTAGGAGATCAGAGGACAGGGCAGGGCTCTCATCCATCAGCAGGGTGAGCAAGGAGACCCTCCTCAAATAAGGTTCCCAGGTGTGCTGAGCCTGAGAAGGTCCTTGGGTGTCCTACAGTGCCACACACCAAAGTCACATAATGCACTGTGGAGAGTTAGGTGCCTTCAAGGGACTTGGCATTTTGTACCTATGACGAACGTCCCACAAAGACTTCTGAAACAGGCTGTCTGCAGAAGCCACCTTGGGGAAGGGAAACGTAAGTCCATGTGACAGATGAGAAAAAGAAAGACACAGGGCAAAAGGATTTTCAAAGAAATGGAATATTCACTCCCGAGAGCTGAAAGTCAGGGGTGGGTGGTCTTGGAAGGAAGAGGATGCAGTTAAGACTCTTGTGTTCCCAAAAGCAATCACTCCAGAACTTCTGTAGTCTTTGATCACCTACATCATGGGCTGCCTTGTGAAATGTGAGAACATACAATGGGCCCCAAAGCAGGGACCAATGTCCAGGTCAATGCACACCACCTGGGGGTCAGTAGAGAAGTGGATGGTGCAACTGGAGGAGGAAGCCCCTCAGCAGACCCCAGGGCAGGCCCAGGTGCCTGTGGCCTTGTGGATGTGTGGGAACAGGGTGATGGAAGGTAGGGAGGATGCCTCTGCTATCTGCAGCCTGTGTGTCAGCGTTCACAGGGTTGAGACGATGTGCAAATTACATGATTTATGCCCAGTGCTAAGCAGTACCTGTGCAGCTGAACGTCCATGAAAGGGCATACTTTGGCTTGTCATCCAAGAACTCAACCTGGCCATCATGAGATCCCAAGCCTCACTCTCATCACCTTCCTTATGTTACTGAATAGATGGACGAGAGGGAACTGGCTGGTAGGTGAGAGTGAGCAGGCTTCATGCACATGGATGTGGGGCTGAGGTTAAACAGCAGCAGCTGACTTGTGGCACAGCTCCAGCTGGGAAGCTGAAGAGCTTGGGGTGGGATGGAAGTGGCTGGCACATCCAGGAAGGCGACATCATCCCCACTCAGACGTCAGGACTGTGTGCAGAGATGCTGTGAAATACAGCACCAAGGATGTGAGGATGGAACAGGTGGAGAACCTTTGAGCAAATGAATGGCAGCTAACTCTGAGAACTGTAGGGGTGGGAACCGGCCATTGTTTCAGAATTGAACAGATTGTGAAGCACAGCTCAGTGGTCACTCTGGTGGATAGAATGTTCACAATATCCACATTTTAAAACCTGTCTTGAGAGAAGTCAGGAAAAGGGACCTGCATTAAGGTAGAGGGACAGGACCCCCATGGAGCTTCCTCTCAGACGCTGTGCTGTCCTTACCTGGAAAGGAGATTCCTGTGGGAGACCCTGCTCCCTGGGCCACCCGAGATGCAACGAGGTCACGTGCGGGTTTCTGGCTGAACGGCATCGTCTTTCCTTCATCACCATACTCTCCTTGTCTGAGTGACAAGTGGAAGACACAGGTTCACATGCAGGAAGAGATGTCACTTGGCAAACATTTGGAACTTCAGCCAGACGCGGGCAGGGTGAGGTTCAACTCACGTGCATGTTCCCCCTCACAGAGTAAGTTCAGTCTCTGACTGCTAAGGATGTGGGAAAAGAGGCATTTTAAAAAATAAGTTAATTTTAAATTACTAGTACATAGAGAAAAGATGAATAAGCAGAAATAATCTCTCACTGCACCTGTTGGAATTTAGACAGCTCGGTTTCTGGAGCTTTGGAGGGGAAACTGTCAGCCTCTCCCCTTATTTTTTTAATAGCAACGTCATTGCAGCTTTCTGTGCTTGTCCTCTCATTGGAGAACTGCAGGCTGACACAGCACTTTCTTACAAGCTGGCACTATTCCTTTGTAGTTTCTAGAACTCAACCTGAGAATACAAAGGCTTTCAGGGGAACTGCTGGTAGATAACTCGGTAATGCGAGATCCCACCCCAAAAATGATATTTTGAACAAATACATTTTTCTTAAGAATATGAAATTATATTTTAACTACTATAGGAGTTTAACTTCCTATACAAGTTACATAAGTCAGTAATAGTTCCATTCAACTTATGAGAAGAGAGAGGCAATGTGAAGTATTTGTACTAATAAGCTAAACTTAAAACATCTGTTCCCTGGCAATGAGTAGTTGTATGAATAACTAATATTTTAGATTACAATCTGTAGATAACATAATAATATACAACTTGAGTATCGACAGCAAGTTAATGAAAGTCATTTTGATGAGAACAAAGTTAAAATCTAATATCACTTTCTTTGAAAATTTTGATGAATTTGGACTCTTAATTAAAGGACTAAATAAGAAGCAAACTTCCCTATTGCATTACAGAGGGATCTCCTCTGCTCAGAGCAGGGCAGGTGGGGCTGATGTCTCCTCCGAAGCTTCCACACTCCTCAGCATGGCCCAGTTTCCCCCCACAGTCCCCTGCACAGAAGCCCCATCTGCCCCCGATCCCAAATTATGGGGCAAAAAACCACTTACCCACTCAGACGTGTGTAGGGATTCTGTGCGCCTGAGAAGAACCTGCAGTCTTTTAAAGAAAGGATGTCTGAGCTCATCCCTCTGCAGGCTGTCACATTAGCATCTACGGTGGTGACAGATCCCACTGGGGATCTCAGAACACGGAGTCCCCGGTGGAACATGTCACCCATCTCTTCATTGTCCTTGATTTCCTCCTGCATAATTACAACCTGGGGAGAGCACTGCTCACAACTGTCCTGTGCGTGAACTTTCTGACGTGTTGTTGAGTTTGATTTGCTAGTGTTCTGTTGGGTTTCTGCCTCTGTGCTCATTAGCATATTGGTCTGTAGTTTCCTTTTGTTGTTCTTGCTGTTGTGTCCTTGTCTGGTTTCAGAATCAAAAGTGAGTTTGGTAGGGTTCCACCCCATCCACTATAATGGAATAGTCTGAGAAGAACTGAGGTTGGTTCTTCCTTAAACAATTGCAGAGGTCAGCAATGAAGCCATCTGGCATTGTGCTTTTCTTTGTTGGGAGACTGTTCTGTACTGACCCAACCTAATTACCCATTACTGGTCTGCTCCATTGTTCAATTTTGAGAAGTTATATATTTCCAAAATTTGTCTACTTTAAGTTTTACAATTTGTTGGTGTATAGTTTTCCATAATAGCTTCCAATAATCGTTTGTATTTCTGTGTCCATTTGTATTTCTGATTTTGAAAACTGTCCATTTCTTAGCTGGATAGGTTGCTCTGTTTTGCTGTTGCTGACTTTTTTGTTCCTGATATCTTCTGCAATTTAACCCTTTGTCAGATAAGTAGCTTGCTACTATTTCTCCCTCTTTTTCGATGTCTCTTCACTCTTGATTCCTTTGCTGGGCAGAAGCTTCTGAGTTTGATATAATCCCATTTGTGTAGCTTTTCTCTAATTGTCTGCATTTTTTGGCAATCCTAACTCACTCCTCACCCTCCAACATGCCTATACCAATGTGTTGAAGGGTTTCTCAATATGTTTTATTCTAGAAACTTTAGAGTTACAGGTCTTAAATTTAGGTTTTGATCATCATGAGTTGTATATGGTGAGGTAAGGTTCTTATTTAATTCTTCTGCATATATATATGGATAAACACATAGACACACACACACACACACACACACACATCCAGTTTTTCCAGTACCATTTATTGAAAAGTCTATTTTTTCTCCAATGTATGTCCTTGGCAACTTTGTTGATTAGCCATATGTACGTGCATTCATGTCTAGGTTCTCTATGTGATGGCTTTTATGCCCCTGACCTGATGTTTAATGAGTGTAGCTTGGAATATGCATTGAGATCAGGTACTGTGATGCCTCCAGCTTGGTCTCTGCCCCACCCCCCCCCGAATTATTTGGCTATTCTGGCTCTTCTGTGTTCCATGTGAATTTTAGGATGCTTTTATGTAGAGATTTCATTGATATTTTGATATGGATTACATTGAAACTGTAGATTGCTTTAAATAATATGGACATTTAAAAGGTATTAATTATTCCAATCCATGGACAAGGAACATCTTGTCTTTTTGTGTGTCTTTGATGATTTATTTTATCAGCATTTAATGATTTTCATGATAAACATCTTTCATTTCTTTGGCTAATTGTATTTCTAGATATCTAATTTTTAAGCTATTGTAAATTGGATTTATTTCATTCCTTTTCAGCAAGATCATTATTGGTACTGTGTCGCTCCCCCTCTTCGTGGAGGAACGACACTGGACCCTGCGCTGTTCTTTCGTCTGCTCGGCCCTCCCCGGGTTTGCTGCTGGTTCTTCCCGGGTTGGCTACTGTCCCTTCCACCTCCGTGGAAGGGCGGTTCCCCCTGGCCACATTCCCCACTTCCGCAGGGGAGCGGCACACCGCCGGCCGGCTCTCTCGGGGGCTGCACAGGTGTTCCCCTTAGATGTTCCTGGTGCATGCCGTCTCTCTCCTCCTTTATAGTCCTCCTCTGCCAATCCCAACTCGGCTGCCCACACGCCAAGTATGCTGCTCTCCTCCAATCAGGAGTAGGTCCTACAGTTTATTGGTTGAACTGGAGGCAGCTGTGTAGAAGCTGTTTTCTCCTCTCCCAGCGCCATATTGTGGGAGAGCAGATGCATAGAATAAGTCTTAATTCCAGTAACTCAGTCTAGTCCGGGTTGCTCCCCACAGATCCCCCTTTCTTTTTATTTTTTGGCGTTGATACGCGCCTGTCTTCGGTGTCCCGCGGCACACACTCTGCTCTACTTGCTAGAGTTGCCACAGGTTCTTACAAGTCCTATCAATCAGGCAAACCGAATCTGGGTCCTCTCTTCGCCATGTTATGAGGAGGTTTTTAGGCACTGATGCATGCCTGTGTTCGGTGCCCTGCAGCGCCTGCTCTACTCTGCTAGAACTGCCTGCAGGTGCTTACAAAACCTATCAGGCAAACCGAATCCAAGCCTTCTCAGCGCCATATTGTGGGGAGGCTTATTGGTGTTGATTCGTGCCTATCTTCGGTGACCTGCAGCTCATACTCTGGTCGAGCCGCCTGTTGGTGCTTACCGCCCTAATCAGGCAGACCGAATCCAAGCTCTCTCATTGCCATGTTGTGGGGTGACTTATTGGTGTTGATAACGTGCCTGTCTTCGGTGACCTGCGGCGCATAAGCTGCTAGCCGCCCGCAGGTGCTCATCGCCTCACTAATCAGGCAGACCGAATCCAAGCCTTCTCATTGCAGTATTGTGGGGAGGCCTTTCTATTTCTCTATTTCTCTATCTCCGGGCATCCCTATTTCTCCCATTTTACTTCTGTCTGCCAACATTCCTATTTCTCTCATTTTACTTCTAAACTTCTGTTTCTCTTATCCCTGCGGCTTCCCGGTGGCGCTCGCCCCGAGGCTGCTTCTCGGCACCTCGCCCCGCGGCAGCTTCACGGCTCTGCGCGGCTTCCCGGCGCCTCGCCCCGCTGGCAGGTTCCCGGCTCTGCGCGCACGCTCCGCGGTCTCCACGCACTTCGCGCCCGCACCACGGCCTCGCGCCAGCCCCGCGTTCCCTATCTATTCACGCCCCGTGCTCTCTCTGCACGCGGCGGCTTCCGCGAATGTTTCCGCCACCACCAGCATTCAGTCCAAGTTCCCCGGACTAACCTGGCGAATTCCAACCTGGCGGCCCACGTCTCTGCTTCTGGTTCCAGATCTTCGCCTCTTGCTCCCCGGGGTGACTTGAAGAATTCCAAGATGGCTTCCGTTTCCGCCTTGGCCTGCACTCGTGGCTTCATCCTCCCTAACATTTTTCTCTACCCAGTATGTTTCCCTAAGTTTTCTTCCAACAATATTCCTCCCTCATTTCTCCTGGCCTCTCCCCACAGTCCGTATCCAAGTCTAAGTTTCTTATAGGTTTCACTTTCACTTTCAACCTGCAGTCCGTATCTGAGTCTAAGTTTCTTCTTGCTTTCACTTTAAATCCTAACTTCTTTCCCACAGTCCATATCCGAGTCTCTGCCTAGGCTTTCAATAGCTTCTTCCGGCACCTAGGCTCTTTGCTAGTCTCTCTCTCCGGTATTTTCCCACTTCTTCCCATTTCTTCTCTCCTAGGTTTTCTATCCGTCCTGGGTTTCCTATCTGAGTCACGGCACCATTATGTCGCTCCCCCTCTTCGTGGAGGAACGACACAGGACCCTGCGCTGTTCTTTCGTCTGCTCGGCCCTCCCCGGGTTTGCTGCTGGTTCTTCCCGGGTTGGCTACTGTCCCTTCCACCTCCGTGGAAGGGCGGTTCCCCCTGGCCACATTCCCCACTTCCGCAGGGGAGCGGCACACCGCCGGCCGGCTCTCTCGGGGGCTGCACAGGTGTTCCCCTTAGATGTTCCCCTTAGATGTTCCTGGTGCATGCCGTCTCTCTCCTCCTTTATAGTCCTCCTCTGCCAATCCCAACTCGGCTGCCCACACGCCAAGTACGCTGCTCTCCTCCAATCAGGAGTAGGTCCTACAGTTTATTGGTTGAACTGGAGGCAGCTGTGTAGAAGCTGTTTTCTCCTCTCCCAGCGCCATATTGTGGGAGAGCAGATGCATAGAATAAGTCTTAATTCCAGTAACTCAGTCTAGTCCGGGTTGCTCCCCACAGTACTGTAAAAATGTTATTTTTGTATGTTGATATTGTATCTGACTTTACAAGATTGGATATCAGTTGTAACAGATTTTTTAAAGATTTATTTATTTATTCGAAAATTATGCAGAAAGAGGAGGGGGGAAAGAAGGAAAGAGGGAGAGAGGGAAGGAGGGGGAAGGGTGGGGGAGGGGGAGAGGGAGAGAGGGGTCTTCCATCTGATGGTTCATTCCTCAATTGGCTTCAATGGCCGCAGCTGTGCAGATCCCAAGCCAGGAACAGGAGCTTCTTTTGGGTCTCCCATGTGGATGCAGGGGCCCAAGGCTTTGGGCCATCTTCTGCTGCTTTCCTAGGCCATAGCCGAGAACTGTAGAAGAAGTGGAGCTGCCAGAAATCAAACTGGTGCCCATATGGGATGCCAGCACTCTAGGCGGTAGCTTTACCCACAGCACCATAGTGCCAGCCTCTCTAAATAGCTTTTTGATGGAGTGTTTAGGTTTTTCCATGTACAAGATCATGTCTTCTTCAAACACACATATTTTGACCTCCTCTTTATCAATTTTGATGGCCTTTGTTTTTGTATTCCCTAACTGCTCTTGCTAATATTTCAAATAATATTTTGAGTAAGAGTGGTAAAAGAGGGCATTCTTGTCCTGTTCCAGGTGTGAAGAGTAATGATTTCAGCTTTTTCTCCACTAAGTATGATATGGGCTGTGGATTTGTCTCTTGTATCCTTTATAAGTTGGAGGTAGGTTCCTTATACACCCAATTTGTTGAGAACGTCTATCATGAAAGGATACTGAATCTTATCAGGTGCTTTTCTGCATCAGTTGAAATAATCATATGGTTTTTGTTCTTCATTCTGTTGATGTGATTTATTATGCTTAATTTGTTAGAATGTTGAGATAAAGCCAAGTTGATCATGATGTAGATCTTTTTCACATAGCAGTAAATTGGGTTTTCTAATATTTTGTTAATAATGTAAGCACCTCTGCGCAACCATTCATCTAAATAATGATTTAAAAGTTCATGGAAAATGAAATTAAAAGATGAAATTATTCTGCTGAAAAGCATTTTGAAATTCATGCATATGAGAATAGTGCAAAAATTTCATGAAAATATATCTTATGAAAAAACTATGCAATGATTTCAAACATATTTTGCAAATAAACACCTTACAATTCCTTTTTCCATGAATTTAAAAAAAATTTCCCTTGTGTGCTATATTCTCTTCCAGAATTCAGTGTTGGAGTCAACTTTACAGAATTATAGGGAGTGAGAGTGGGGGAGAGGATGGTTTATCAGAGACTAATTGAGATACTTTTAAAATAAGATTTATTTATTTGAGAGGCAGAGTTACAGACACAGAGAAAGAGAGACAGAGAGGTGTTCCATCCACTGGTTCACTCCACAAATGGCTGCACCAATCCTAAGCCAGGAGCCAGGAATTTCTTCCAGGTATTCCACGTGGGTGCAGGGGCCCAAGTACTTGGTCCATCTTCTGCTGTTTTTCCAGGCCATGAGCAAGGAGCTGCATTGGAAGAGGAGCAGCTGGGATTCAAACCAGTGTCCATATGGGATGCTGGCACTGCAGATAGAGGCTTATCCCACTGTGCCACAGAGCCAGCTCCTGAGTGATTTTTTTTTTGCCTCTGGTATCTGCTCTACTCTCTGCTTTACTTTTAATGTCTATAAAATGGCATTGCCAATGGCTTCCTCTTGAAATAATCAATTTCTAGGCTGTGTCTGTCTACAGGAAGCACACAGGGATCTCTGTGCCCCATGTGCTGCATGTCCACACACAAATCTCTGATCTCCACAGGGCATCACCCCCAGCCTCCATGCCACCATGAAAGTGTCCTGCATCTTCCTTCCCACCTTTCACACCTATGTATGAATAGTTTATTGGAGTCTGGCTCACTTGTTAGCTTTGAGCTGTTTGATGCAGTGATTGGGTCCATTTTGCACAAATTTATGCTTGGAATCCTTGCTCAGTAGCTGCCATGTGACCAGGGTTGAAGGATATATTTGTATGACCAATACATGAAAAATTATGAAATACCAAAAATTCCAGAACCTAGGAGGAGTAGGGAAGAAACACAGAGGAGCAGTTAAAGTCAGAGAACAGAACATTGGCTAAAGACAGGACAGTTTGATCATCAGTAAGGAAAATATGACAACAAATTGAAGCACTATTCTTAAATCTAAGAGTTCATAAAGAGAAAAAATCCTCACAGATCACTTTAGATGCTGCCAGGAAAGAAATGAGATGCTGTAACTGAAAACCAGGACTGCACAGGATGTGTAGACACACATTTAACACACAGGCGCTCTTCATCATCACAGACGTGGCACAGTGGGCTAAGCCACCCCTTGAGAGGCCCACATCCTCCAGCACACTGCGGTCCCTCATTTTCCCACTCTGAAACTTGTTGTTACCGCTGATGCTGCTCCTCTGGAGAACAACAGGATTTGCTTCCACTAGGTTTCTCTGGAGCACCTTGCTCTTTCCTCTTTATCTTGCTGTGGACTCACAGCCTGAATGGCTGCCAGGTGAGCCTGAAGAACCAAGTTCTGGTGGCGGAGGCATCGCTCCCGTCCTGCAGCCCAGCAGCCTCCTGCGTGCTCACTGGCAGCTGTGCAGGGAAGTTTAGTACAGATCAAATCTCCCTTCTCCTGTCTGTTCAGATGTTGTATCTCTCCTTGGAGTCAGAATTGGTCGTTTTTGTGTTTGTAGGAATGTGTCAGTTTTACGTGGGTTGTCTAATTTGTTGGCTTGCAGTCCCAGTGGCCCTACATACAGTTCTGTAGACTTGGTGGTGTGGTCCTCACATGCACCTGTCCCGAGTGGCCCTACTTACAGTTCTGTAGACTTGGTGGTGTGGTGTTCACATGCACCTGTCCCAGTGGCCCTACTTACAGTTCTGTAGACTGGGTGGTGAGGTCCCTACATGCCCCTGTCCCCATTGGCCCCTACATACAGGTCTGTAGACTTGGTGGTGTGGTCCATACATGCCCCTGTCCCCATTGGCCCCTACTTACAGTTCTGTAGACTTGGTGGTGTGGTGTTCACATGCACCTGTCCCAGTGGGCCCTACTTACAGTTCTGTAGACTGGGTGGTGAGGTCCTTACATGCCCCTGTCCCCATTGGCCCCTACTTACAGTTCTGTAGACTTGGTGGTGTGGTCCTTACATGCATGTGTCCCAGTGGGCCCTTCTTACAGTTCTGTAGACTGGGTGGTGTGGTGTTCACATGCACTTGTCCCAGTGGACCCTACTTACAGTTCTGTAGACTGGGTGGTGTGGTCCTCAGATGCACCTGTCCCCAGTGGCCCTACTTACAGTTCTGTAGACTAGGTGGTGTGGTGTTCACATGCACCTGTCCCCAGGGGGCCCTACTTACAGTTCTGTAGATTGGGTGGTGAGGTCCTCAGCCTCTTTTCCTATGCAGTTTTTTGCATCTTCTCTTCCTTCAGGCATTTCAGGTCAAAACCTGTCAATTTTGCTGATGGTCCCTAGGAATCCAGCTTAGTTTTGGGTACCTCCTATGTCTCCCTCTCTTGGCTTCGTCTGGTTCCACTCTGCTATATTTCTTCTTTCATTCTGTTAGATTTGGTTTTGGTTTTCCTCTTTCTAAAACTCCTTAAGGTGTAAAGTTAGATTATTAGCTTGTGAGCCTTTTTCCTTTCACTGCTGGCTTTCACAGCTGTAAGTCATCGAATTGATCCTTTTGTTTTAGGCACTGGCATCCCCTGTTTCTAGAGACATTTTTCTTTAATAAAAATACACTTTGTGTAGTACCTGAATGTAATCTGCAGGAGTGACATTGACACTTCAAGATGAGAGGATTATTTTTTTTTAATTTTTTTAACTTTTATTTAATGAATATAAATTTCCAAAGTACGAATTATGGATTACAATGGCTTCCCCCCCATAACGTCCCACCCACCCGCAACCCTCCCCTCTCCCACTCCCTCTCCCCTTCCATTCACATAAAGATTCATTTTTGATTCTCTTTATATACAGAAGATCAGTTTAGCATACATTAAGTAAAGATTTCAACAGTTTGCTCCCACACAGAAACATAAAGTGAAAAATAATAGATGATTTTTGAAATGATGATGAAATCAGATCAGACCTATTGTCATGTTTAATCCCAGTGAGAGTCAAGTTGGGAATTGATAATTTCTTCTTCTTCTTCTTCTTCTTCTTTTTTTTTTTTTTACAGAAGATCAGTTTAGTATACATTAAGTAAAGATTTCAACACTTTGCACCCCCATAGAAACACAAAGTGAAATATATTGTTTGAGTACTCGTTATAGCATTAAGTCTCAATGTACAGCACATTACGGACAGAGATCCTACATGAGGAGTAAGTGCACAATGACTCCTGTTGTTGACTTTACCACTTGACACTCTTGTTTATGGCCTCAGTAATCTCCCCATGCTCCAGTCATGAGTTTCCAAGGCTATGGAAGCCCCTTGAGTTCTCCGACTCTTATCTTGTTTAGACAAGGTCATAGTCAAAGTGGAGGTTCTCTCCTCCCTTCAGAGAAAGGTACCTCCTTCTTTGAAGACCTGTTCTTTCCACTGGGATCTCACTCACAGAGATCTTTTTGCCAGAGTGTCTTGGCTTTCCATGCCTGAAATAATCTCATGGGCTTTTCAGCCAGATCCGAATGCCTTTAGGGCTGATTCTGAGGCCAGAGTGCTGTTTAGGACATCCGCCATTCTATGAGTCTGCTGAGTATCTCGCTTCCCATGTTGGATCACTCTCCCCTTTATTTATTCTATCGGTTAGTATTAGCAGGTACTAGACTTGTTTATGTGCTCCCTTTGACTCTTAGTCCTTTCATTATGATCAATTGTGAACTGAAATTGATCACTTGGACTAGTGAGATGGCATTGGTACATGCCACCTTGATGGGATTGAATTGGAATCCCCTGGTATGTTTCTAACTCTACCATTTGGGGCAAGTCAGCCTGAGCATGTCCCAAATTGTACATCTCTTCCCTCTCTTATTCCCACTCTTATGTTTAACAGGGATCACATTTCAGTTAAATTTCAACACGTAAGAATAACTGTGTATTAATTACAGAATTAAACCAGTCATATTAAGTAGAACAGACAAAAAAAACTACTAAGAGGGATAATGTATTAAGTTGTTCCTTAACAGTCAGGGCTATGCTGATCAAGTCACCGTTTCTCATAGTGTCCATTTTACTTCTGGAGGTTTCCTTTTTGGTGTTCAGTCAGTTGTCACCAATCAGGGAGAACATATGGTATTTGTCCCTTTGGGACTGGCTTATTTCACTCAGCATGATGTGTTCCAGATTCCTCCATTTTGTTGCAAATGACTGGATTTCGTTGTTTCTTACTGCGGTATAGTATTCTAAAGAGTACATATCCCATAATTTCTTTATCCAGTCTACTGTTGATGGGCATTTAGGTTGGTTCCAGGTCTTGGCTTTTGTGAATCGTGCTGCAATAAACATTAGGGTGCAGACCGCTTTTTTGTTTGCCAATTTAAATTCCTTTGCGTAAATCGAAGGAGTGGGATGGCTGGGTCGAACAGTAGGGTTATCTTCAGGTTTCTGAGGGATCTCCAGACTGACTTCCATAGTGGCTTGACCAGTTTGCATTCCCACCAACAGTGGGTTAGTGTCCCTTTTTCCCCACATCCTCACCACCGTCTGTTGTTGGTAGATTTGTGTATGTGAGCCATTCTAACCGGGGTGAGGTGAAACCTCATTGTGGTTTTGATTTGCATTTCCCTGATTTCTAGTGATCTTGAACATTTTTTCATGTGCCTGTTGGCCATTTGGATTTCCTCTTTTGAAAAATCTCTATTGAGGTCCTTGGCCCATCTCTTAAGTGGGTTGTTGGTTTTGTTTTTGTGGAGTTTCTTGATCTCTTTGTAGATTCTGGTTATTAACCCTTTATCTGTTGCATAGTTTGCAAATATTTTTTCCCATTCTGTTGGTTGTCTCTTCACTCTCCTGACTGTTTCTTTTGCAGTACAGAAACTTCTCAATTTGATGCAATCCCAATAGTTGATTTTGGCTTTGACTGCCTGTGCCTCCCTGGTCTTTTCCAGAAATTCTTTGCCTGTACCAATATCTTGAAGGGTTTCTCCAATGTTCTCTAGTAATTATGGTGTCAGGTCGTAGATTTAGGTCTTTAATCCACATTGAGTGGATTTTTGTGTAAGGTGTAAGGTAGGGGTCTTGCTTCATGCTTCTGCTCATGGAAATCCAGTTTTCCCAGCACCATTTATTGAATAGACTGTCCTTGCTCCAGGAATTAGTTTTAGATCCTTGATCAAATATAAGTTGGCTGTAGATGTTTGGGTTGATTTCTGGTGTTTCAATTCTGTTCCATTGGTCTATCCATCTGTTTGTGTACAAGTACCATGCTGTTTGATTACAACTGCCCTGTAGAATGACCTGAAATCTGGTATTGTGATGCCTCCAGCTTTGTTTTTGTTGTACAAGTTTGCTTTAGCTATTGGAGGTCTCTTGTGCCTCCATATGAATTTCAGCATCATTTTTTCTAGATCTGAGAAGAATGTCTTTGGTATCTTGATTGGGATTGCATTGAATCTATAAATTGCTTTTGGGAGAATGGACATTTTGATGATGTTTATTCTTCCAATCCATGAGCATTGAAGATTTTTCCATTTCTTGGTATCCTCTTCTATTTCTTTAAGATTTTGTAATTCTCATCGTAGAGATCTTTAACGTCCTTGGTTAAATTTATTCCAAGGTATTTGATTGTTTTGTAGCTATTGTGAATGGGATTGATCTTAGAAGTTCTTTCTCAGCCATGGCATTGCTTGTGGATACAAAGGCTGTTGATTTTTGTGCATTGATTTTATATCCTGCTACTTTGCCAAACTCCTCTATGAATTCCAATAGTCTCTTAGTAGAGGTCTTTGCATACCCTAAGTAAAGAATCATATCGTCTGCAAAGAGGGATAGTTTGACTTCTTCCTTCTCAATTTGTATTCCTTTAATTTCTTTTTCTTGTCTGATGACTCTGGCTAAAACTTCCAGAACTATGTTAAATAGCAGTGATGTGAGTGGGCATCCCTGTCTGGTGCCAGATCTCAGTGGAAATGCTTCCAACTTTTCCCCATTCAATAGGATGCTGGCTGTGGGCTTTTCATAAATTGCTGTGATTATATTGAGGAATGTTCCTTCTATACCCAATTTGCTTAGAGTTTTCATCATGAAAATGTGTTGAATCTTATCGAATGCTTTCTCTGCATCTATTGAGATAATCATATGGTTCTTCTGCAGTCTGTTAATGTGGTGAATCACATTGATTGATTTGCGAATGTTGAACCATCCCTGCATACCAGGGATAAATCCCACTTGGTCTGGGTGGATGATCTTTCTGTTGTGTTGTTGTATTCTATTGGTGAGAATTTTATTGAGGATTTTTGCATCTATGTTCATCAGGGATATTGGTCTGTAATTTTCTTTCAGTGCTGCTTCTTTCTCTGGCTTAGGGATTAAGGTGATGCTGGCTTCATAGAAAGAATTTGGGAGGATTCCCTCTTCTTCGATTGTTCTGAATAGTTTGAGAAGAAATGGAGTTAGTTCTTATTTCAATGTCTGGTAGAATTCAGCAGTGAATCCATCTGGTCCTGGGCTTTTCTTTGTTGGGAGGGCCTTTATTACTGTTTCAATTTCTGTTTCAGTTATGGGTCTATTTAGGTTTTCTATGTCTTCATGGTTCACTTTAGGTAGATTGTATGTGTCCAGGAATCTAGGTTTCCCTGTTTGCTGGCATACAAGTCCTTGTAGTAGTTTCTGATGGTTCTTTTTATTTCTGTGGTGTCTGTTGTTATGTTTCCTTTCTCATCTCTGATTTTATTGATTTGGGTCTTTTCTCATCTTTTTTTAGTTAGTTGGGCCAATGGGTGTCAATTTTGTTTATTTTTTCAAAAAACCAGCTCTTCGCTTGGCTGATTTTTTGTAATTTTTTTTGGATTCAATCCTGTTAATTTCTTTTCTCATTTTAATTATTTCTCTTCTCCTACTAAATTTGGGTCTGGTTTGCTGCAAATTTTCTAGGTCCTTTAGATGTGCTGAAAGCTCAATTTTTGGTGCCTTTCCAATTTCTTGATATAGGCCCCTATTGCTATAAACTTGCCTCTCAATACTGCTTTTGCCGTATCCCATAAGTTTTGATATGTTGTGTTGTTATCCTCATTTACTTCCAGAAAGTTTCTGATTTCTCTTTTGATTTCTTGAATGACCCAGTGTTCATTCAGGAGCATGTTGTTCAGTCTCCATTGGTTTGCATACTTTCTGGGGTTTCCTGAGTTCCTAATTTCCAGCTTCATTCCACTGTGGTCTGAGAAGCTGCATGGTATGATTCTAATTCTTTTAAATTTGCTGAGACTTGCTGAATGACCTAGTATGTGATCAATCCTAGAGAAGGTTCCATGCACTGCTGAGAAGAATGTAGAATCTTTAGATGTAAGATTGAAAGTTCTATAGATATCTGTTAGATCCATTTGGGCAATAGTGTCGATTAAATCTGCTGTTTCCTTGTTGATCTTCTGTCTGGATAATCTATCAATTTCTGAGAGTGGAGTATTGAAGTCCCCCAGTACTATTGTATTGGAATCTAAGTCTACCTTTAAGTCCCTTAACATATCTTTTAAATAGACCGGTGCCCTGTAATTAGGTGCATATACATTTATAATAGTTACATCTTCCTGTTGAATTGAACCCTTAATCATTATATAGTGCCCCTCTTTGTCTCTCTTAACAGTTTTGTATTAAAGTTTATTTTGTCTGATATTAATATGGCTACACCTGCTTTTTTTGTTTTTTTTTTTTTTTTTTTTTTGTTGGCATGGAATATCTTTTTCCAACCTTTCACTTTCAGTCTGCATGCATCTTTGTTAGAGAGATGTGTTTCTTGTAGGCAACAAATAGTTGGGTGTTGTTCCTTAAGCCAGTCAGCCAGTCTGTGTCTTTTAACTGGACAGTTCAGGCCATTCACATTTAATGTGACTATTGATACATAGTGACTTTGCCCTGCCATTTTCCCGGAGATATATTCTAGTATATGCTTTGAGCTTCCCATGCTCTTTTACTGGTAGGTGTTCTTCCTTTCCCTTCTTTCATATTGATGGCTGTGTTTCTGTGTTTCTGAGTGTAGCACATCTTTAAGTATCTTTTGCAGGGCCGGACGAGTGGCCACAAAGTCTTTCAATTTCTGTTTGCTATGAAAGGTCTTTATTTCACCTTCATTCACAAATGAGAGCTTAGCAGGATATAATATTCTGGGCTGGCAATTTTTCTCTCTTAGCACCTGTGCTATGTCTCGCCATTCCCTCCTAGCCTGTAGTGTTTCTGATGAGAAGTCTGCTGTGATTCTGATTGGAGATCCTCTGAGAGTAATCTGACGTTTCTCTCTTGCACATTTTAGGATCTTTTCTTTCTGTTTCACTGTGGTGAGTTTAATTACAACGTGTCGTGGTGAGGATCTCTTTTGGTCATGTTTACTGGGGGTTCTATGAGCTTCCTGTACTAGGATGTCTCTGTCCTTCTGCAAACCCGGAAGGTTCTCTGCTAGTATCTCACTAAAAAGGCCTTCTAATCCTCTCTCTCTCTCCATGCCTTCAGGAACTCCTAGAACCCGAATGTTGGTTTTTTTAATAGTATCCTGTAGATTCCCAACAATATTTTTTAGATTTCTAATTTCCTCTTCTTTGCTTTGGTCTGACTGTATCCTTTCCTGTTCTCTGTCTTCTAAGTCTGATATTCTCTCTTCTGCTTCACCCATTCTGTTTTTAAGGCTCTCTAATGTGTTTGTCATTTGATCTATTGACCTCTTCATTTTGATGTCTCTTCACTATCACACTTTCCTGTTCTACTAGTTTCTGCATTTCATTTTGATTCTTCCTTAAAATTTCATTTTCATGAGAGAGATTTTCAATCCTGTCCAATAAGGATTTCTGTAGTTCAAGGATTTGCTTTTGAAAACTTCTAAATGTTCTTATCATAAATTTTTTGAAATCCGTATCTTGCATTTCTTCTATCTCATCATCTTCATAATCTTTGCTTGGGGTCTTTTGTTTATTTGGAGGCATCATAATGTCATCGTTGATCTTGTTCCCTCGATTTCTGTGTTTATTGCTTGGCATGGTTAATTCTGTTTCCCTCACTGTGAGTTTTTTTTTTTTTTATACCATGTCTGTGTTAAGTGGACTGCCTGCTGTTGGAGGAACCTTGGAGGCTTGAGATGGGTGTGGCCTGAGAGCTCTGCTTGGTTCTTCAGGGTTACAGGTGTGCAAAGGTGACACGCTCAGGTTATGCGTGGTAAATCTCTCTTTATTTATGTATTCATTTATTTTATTTTATTTTATTTTTTATTCGGGAGGTAAGTAATATTGCAAGGCTGAGCAGAATGGATGGTATTTAGCTTCAGCTGGCTTCTACCCAAAGAGTCTGTGCAGGCTCGGTTTCTCCTGTGGACTCCCACTGGGTTGCCTAGGCTACTGAATTGTAGCCTTAACTCTCCCCTTTTATTATGTATATCCCAGCTCTTTGTCTCTTGCTGGCCTTTGCAAGGTTGGCAGAGAGTGGAACTTGTCTGTACCAGTATGCCCCCACCTTTTTATTTATTTATTTATTATTTTTTCCTTCTCTCCTGTGGTCAGTCTGTTGAACTTTCCCGCTTCAATGCCCGCTTCCCTCTAAAATTCTGTCCGCCATTTCCCCGCAATGTCTCCGGTTACTGAGCTCACCTCCGCTTCCAGCGCCGATGTGTGGACTCGGAGCCCTGGGCGTCCCTCCTCTACCCGAGAGGATTATTTTTAACTTTATTTTAATGAATATAAATTTCCAAAGTACAGCTTATGGATTACAATGGCTTCCCCCCACCCCCATAACTTCCCTCCTACCCGCAACCCTCCCCTTTCCTGCTCCCTGTCCCCTTCCATTCACATCAAGATTCATTTTCAATTCGAGATGAGAGGATTTTAACATTCCTTGTCTGGATTTTGAGGAGCGCTGGTTTTTTGTTGTTGTTGTTCTGTTGTGTTTTCCCGCATACTATTTCCTGAGCCCTTATGAGTATGAAGCTAACTGAAAATACATCTTTGTAAATAAAAATTAAGAATGGGAACAGGAGAGGGAGAAGGAAGAAGGGTGGGAGGGAGGGTAGGATGGGAAGTATCTCTGTGTTCCTGAATCCATAGGTATGAAATACATGAAATTTGTATACCTTAAATAAAATTTAAGAAAAAAAAAAACCACGCCTGCTTATTTTTTTCTAAGGAAAGCTGCGGTTGTTACCGTGGCATTTACACAGGTAGGGCAGATGCGGTTAGGAAGGGCTATCAATTCTGGGCATGCTCAGATGGGCGCTCTCGCCTTGGCCCCCACGCACACGTGAGCGAGCCTGGGCGCAGAGCGCGGCGCCGAGGTAATTTGAAGGCCAGAGGCCTTGGGAGCCCAGGTGCTGGGGCAGGCGCGGGGCTCTGCTGGGCTGTGGGCCTAAGCTCCTCGCCCGGCGCGGTGACCTTCTCTCCACACCTGACCCTGGCTTCGCGAAGCCGCCGCCTGGAGGAGACTGCGACCTTCTGGGAGCACTGCGTCCCGGCCTCCGCGGGACGGCCTCAGAGATGGGGAGGACTGGTGCTGTTTGTGCGGCACCCGGCGGAGGTGCCCGGGTAGGTGGCGATGACCCGGCGGGCTGGCGGGCTGGTGGCGGGGTCGCGCGGGCCGGGCGGGCTGCTGCATCGCGCAGGCCGGGCGGGCTTCGGGCACAGTTTCGCCTGCAGCCTGGGCTCCGCGCCGCCACGCGGGCAGCGAGCTGGGACCGGGCTCTCGCGGCCCGGGGCGGCCTGGGGGCTCAGCTCCCTGCTTTGCGGCTCCGGGGGCAGGGACGCGGCCTGGCGACACAGATTGCGCGTTCTTGGCTGTGCCACGTCTGGACCAGGCCGAGGTGTTGACTTTCTTTTTTTTTTTCTTTTTTTCTTTTTTAACTTTTATTTAATGAATATAAATTTCCAAAGTATGACTTATGGATTACAATGGCTTCCCCCCCCCCCATACCGTCCCTCCCACCCACAACCCTCCCCTTTCCCACTCCCTCTCCCCTTCCATTCACATCAAGATTCATTTTCAATTATCTTAATATACAGAAGATCAGCTTAGTATACATTAAGTAAGGATTTCAACAGTTTGCTCCCACATAGAAACATAAAGTGAAAAATAATAGATGGTTTTTGAAATGATGATGAAATCAGATCAGACCTATTGTCATGTTTAATCCCAGTGAGAGTCAAGTTGGGAATTGATAATTTCTTTTTTTTTTATTTTTTATTTTTTTTTTACAGAAGATCAGTTTAGTATGCATTAAGTAAAGATTTCAACAGTTTGCACCCCCATAGAAACACAAAGTGAAATATATTGTTTGAGTACTCGTTATAGCATTAAATATCAATGTACAGCACGCTAAAAACAGAGATCCTACATGAGGAGTAAGTACACAATGACTCCTGTTGTTGACTTTACCACTTGACACTCCTGTCTATGGCATCAGTAATCTCCCTATGCTCCAGTCATGAGTTTCCAAGGCTATGGAAGCCCTCTGAGTTCTCCGACTCTTATCTTGTTTAGACAAGGTCATAGTCAAAGTGGAGGTTCTCTCCTCCCTTCAGAGAAAGGTACCTCCTTCTTTGAAGACCTGTTCTTTCCACTGGGATCTCACTCACAGAGATCTTTCATTTAGGTTTTTTTTTTTTTTTTTTTTTTTTTTTTTTGCCTGAGTGTCTTGGCTTTCCATGCCTGAAATAATCTCATGGGCTTTTCAGCCAGATCCGAATGCCTTTAGGGCTGATTCTGAGGCCAGAGTGCTATTTAGGACATCTGCCATTCTACGAGTCTGCTGAGTATCTCGCTTCCCATGTTGGATCACTCTCCCCTTTATTTATTCTATCGGTTAGTGTTAGCAGGTACTAGACTTGTTTATGTGCTCCCTTTGACTCTTAGTCCTTTCATTATGATCAATTGTGAACTGAAATTGATCACTTGGACTAGTGAGATGGCATTGGTACATGCCACCTTGATGGGATTGAATTGGAATCCCCTGGTATGTTTCTAACTCTACCATTTGGGGCAAGTCAGCCTGAGCATGTCCCAAATTGTACATCTCTTCCCTCTCTTATTCCCACTCTTATGTTTAACAGGGATCACATTTCAGTTAATTTTCAACACTTAAGAATAACTGTGTGATAATTACAGAATTAAACCAGTCATATTAAGTAGAACAGACAAAAAAAAAACTAAGAGGGATAATGTATTAAGTTGTTCCTTAACAGTCAGGGCTATGCTGATCAAGTCACCATTTCTCATAGTGTCCATTTCACTTCAGGAGGTTTCCTTTTTGGTGTTCAGTCAGTTGTCACCGATCAGGGAGAACATATGGTATTTGTCCCTTTGGGACTGGCTTACTTCACTCAGCATGATGTGTTCCAGATTCCTCCATTTTGTTGCAAATGACTGGATTTCGTTGTTTCTTACTGCGGTATAGTATTCTAAAGAGTACATATCCCATAATTTCTTTATCCAGTCTACTGTTGATGGGCATTTAGGTTGGTTCCAGGTCTTGGCTTTTGTGAATTGTGCTGCGATAAACATTAGGGTGCAGACTTTCTGTAGTTCTGAAGGCTTGGGTGGCGCGGAGTGAGGTCGGTGGGCTCTGCTGCCAGCGTCACGTGGGTTTTGGGGCGCAGTGGCCAGGAGTCTCGATTCTTTAAAATGGTCACACAGTGAGGGGATGGTCGCTTCTAAAATTCGCTTTTAACAAGCACGGTTTAATATTCCATGTATTTGAGAGGGAGAGCAGGAGGGGGGAGGAGTTGAAGGAGCCACCATCCCCTGGCCATATCCTGCAATGTTCCCAAAGACCTGGGTGTGGGGCAGCCAGGGCCTGGAAATGCAGTCCAGGTCTCCCCCGTGAGTCGCTTGAGCCATCACAGCTGCCCCCAGGTCTGCGTGGGCAGGAAGCTTGGAGTCAGCAGTCCACGCTGCCCTCCAGAGTGGGACACCCGTGTTGACCACCAGGCTGAGCACCTGCTCCTTGGCTCCGAAGTTCCCACGGAGAAGGTCTGTAACTGGGTAAATTCCCCAACCTAACTGAGAACTTTGCCTGCTGCGGTTGCATTTCAGGATATTTAGGAATTGGTTCCCAATAGGACAAAACCTTTTGATTGCTAGATTCCCAGCCAATGCCACTGACTTCTCCAGGTGAAAGGGCTTCGTTCAGACAGGTGCGTCTCATGGGGTGTGCTCCTGTGGCTGGGTTACTAGTTACAGCTCCTTTTAGCCTTCAAAATGCCTATGATACGTTTTGGTATTACAGAACCGCATTTCAAGCAAAGAGCTTTATTTCTGTTAATGTGTTTTTAATCGTCTTTCATTGTGCTATTATAATCACTATAGCTTTGCAGTATATTTTAAGCCACATACTGTGCTCTTTGTTCTGTTGGATTGTTTTTGCTGTTGGGTCTTTCATGCATCAGTGAAGAAGCAAAGTGACTCCATTTTAAAACAATAAAAAAAGCAGCCTCTGTTACCCATAGCAGACCTGGGTCCTTGTAAAAGCAGGCCTTCAGGCATTCTGGAGATATCAAAGCTTACCAGGGACAGGTAGCTTGGTAGACCAAGGACAGCAAAGCAGAGATTGCTAAAGAAAGTCACTCCCTGCGCCCAAAGCTTCCGTGCTGTTAGCCCCCGCTGTAACTCCCTGTACCCAGAGCTTCCATGCTGTATGTAACTCTTTTTTCCTGCTGATGTAGCCCTTTTTTCCTTTAAAAACTCTCCCAAAGACAGGGGCCTCACTGGGGCCTCACTCCTTCCTCCGCTGTGCCGTTCGGTTGGATGGAGTCCCTGTCGTGGCTTGTACTCCCAAATAAACCTTGCTTTTGCAGTTTGGTGTGATCGAGTCTCTGGGGGTCTCTGCGGGGATCTAATGATCTGGGAACAACCTATTTTTTGGTGCCCAACATCAGTAGTGTTTCTGGTTTTCTGGAATGTGCCCTTGGTAATTTGATGGAGACTGCATTGTGTCTGCATGTCAGTTTATATAATACGGACTTGTAAATGGTACTTACTCTTCCATTCCCTGCATATGGGAAGTTGTTCTATTTCTTCATGTCCTCTTCAATGCCTGTCACTAGTGATTCATAGTTGTAATTGTAGAGATCTTCTGCAGTACATTTGTTTTACAGTAAATTTGTTGAAAATTATTATCTTTTTAAAAGATTTATTAATTTGAAAGCAAAGGTAAAGAGAGGGAGAGACAGGAAAAGAGAGCTCTTCCATCTGCTGGTTCACTCTTCAGATGGCCACAATAGTCAGGGCTGGAGCAGGCTGAAGCCAGGAACCAGGAGCTTCATCTGGGTTTCCTAGATAGGTAGCAGTGGCCCAAGCACCAGGACCATGTTTCGATGTGTTCCCAGGGACATTAGAAGGAAGCTGGGTAGGAAGTGAAAGTAGCTGGGGTATGCACCAATGCCCATACATGATGCCAGCATCACAGGTGGTGGTAGTTTTATCTGCTACACCGTAACATGGGCCCCTTAATTATATTTTAATGACTATAATGATATCTGCTCTATCACTTCTCGGCCTTTTGGCTAAGATCAAGTGTAGCATCTGCTCTATGGTGATGTCTTCTCCCTAGTTCTGACTGGTGATCCATTCCTTTCTCCTATGTATTGATTCTAACAAGGATTTTATTTTCATCCTTGTAAAGATGATTGGCTTAATTTCTCTGTCAGTTTTTGAAAGTAGAAGCTCAGATAACCATCCAGAGACTGCTCTTTGTTGGAATATCATTTGATATTATCTATTTTCTTCTATGCAGTGCTTAGGCATCACACACATTGTGACATAGGTTTGCCATTTCGGGTCATTTACACAATTTCTGATTTCCCTTGGGATTGTTAGACTGCTGTGTTTTTTAGAAATGCACAGATTCATTCACAAATGTTTGAGGCTTCTCAGGATTCCTTTAGTTACTGATAGCTATTTGATTACCTTGTAGTTAAAGAATCTCACTTGTGTTAGTCAGACATTGAGACTTAGAGCTGGCTGCAGGACCAGAACATGGCCTATTACCACAACTACATATCTCATCCCAGGTTAGGTGTCCCAGCTTTAAGTGAATGATATCAATGCATCGGCACATGCTGCAGCAGCTCTATGTGTCAGATGACAACAGTGACTATGGGGCTAAAATTTCCTTAAAAGTAAACAAACTGAGCATTTTAGTGGTTGCCTCCTACTTGCTGCCAAAGATCAAAGAGGTCATTTTATATCTGATGAGAATATTGAGTGATGAGACAGTGGTGCAGTGGGTAGGTGTGATAATGAAAACCCAGGTGTGCTTTTTCTTGAACCTAAAGCAGGTCAGCGAGTGCTGGACCTCATGGTGGTCATGCATCATCTCAACTCCTGTTTCACTCACGCTGCAGATGGGAGAACAGCTGTGCCCTTGCCTCCTTCCTTTGTATTTGAGCTCTGTCACTCACAGGGCCACAAGCACCTGCTCTGGGTCCTGTGACTGGGTCAATTCCCCAGTGTTTCCTATGCCCCTTTCTTGTCCTTCTATCCTGTGTATGTCCTCAGATCACATCTCCATCTTGAAAACTCACATGTGTTTAGTCACTTAAAGTTTGTAACTCAAGACAAGCTCTAGTTATTATGCATCTGATTTGAATTGGACTCTTGGGTTTACCCAATACTTGTTGTAGGGTTAAGTTACCTATTTTTTACATGTCAACATGCAACAACATAAGTAGTTTAACAGAAAAAACCCTGAACTCCATAAATATCTGTGAACCTGGAGAGCACATCTTGTACACAACCATTAATCATTTTGAGGTCAAATATTTACTCATCTAAAGACATGTTAATTATTGAACAGTTTTTTAAATATTTAAGGTATCCAGATTTCATGCAATTTCCATGTACAGATTCAGGAACCTAATGATAATTTCCACCCTATCCTCTCTCTCACCTCTCCTCCTACCCTTCTTCTCCATCCTCTCCAGTTATCATTCTTAAATTTAACAAATATCTACGTTAGCTTTATACTTATATGTCAAAAAAACACTAAGTAGAGTTCAACAAATAGTATGAAGAAAAAAACCACTGTTCCTCAAAGTCGAGAGAAGGGCTACGAAAAATTATTGAATCTCAAAGTGTAAATTTCACTCCTGTAGATGACATTTAAGTACTGTATTGGTTATTCCAGATCAGGGAAATCATAAGGTATTTGCCTTTTTGGGACTGGATTATTTGACTAAGAATCGTAGTTTCCAGGTGCATCCATTTTGTTGCAAATGACAGGATTTCATGGTTTTTTTTTTTATTGCTGTGTAGTGTTTCATAGTGTGTATGTATCATAATTTCTTTATCCAGTCTTCATTTGGTAGACATCTGGGTTAAATGTATATCTTGGCTTTTGTGAATTGAGCTGCAGTGAACATAGGTGTGCAGATATCTCTTTAATATGCTGATTTATCTTCATTTCGTTAAATTTTCAGGGGTGGGATGGTTGGGTCATTCAACATTGGTTGTATCAGTTTACATGTCACCAGCTGTGGAGTAGGCTACCTTTCCCACCACATGCTTGCCAGCCTTATTTGTTTGTTGATGTCTGTATGACAGGCATTTTAAATGGGGTGATGTCAAATCTCTTTGTGCTTTTCATTTACATCTCCCTGATGGCTAGTGATCCTGAGCATTTTTTTATGTGTCTTTTGGCCATTTGAGTTTTGCCTCTTGAAAAAATACTTACTTAATTCCTTTACCCATTTCTTGGCTGGATTGTTGTGTTGTTGAAGTTGAGTTTCTTGAGCTCTTCATAGATTCTGGATATTAATCCTTTTTCAATTGGCATGTTGGCAAATATTTTCTCCCATTCTCTCAGTTGATTCTTCACTTTGCTGAGTATTTCTGCAGTGCAGAAGCTTCTTAGTTTGATGTAATCCCATTTGTTAATTTTGACTTTGACTTCTTCTGGCTCTGTGGTCTATTCCAATCAGGACATTGGCATAGGAAAAGACTTAAGAGTTTCTCCAGTGTTCTCTAGTAATCTGGTGGTAGCAGGTTGTAGATTTAGGTCTTTGATTCACTTTGAGTGGACTTTTGTGTAAGGTGGAGGTCCTGCTTCATTTTTCTGCATGTGGAAATCCAGTTTTCCCAGCACGATTTGTTGAAGAGACTGTCCTTGGTCCAGGGAATAGTTTTAGCTCCTTGTTTGAATATAAGTTGGGTGTAGATGCTGGATTGATACCTGGCATTTCTGTTCTGTTCCATTGGTCTATGTAGCTGTTTTATTTTAACTAGTACCAGGCTGTTTGAATTAGAACTTCCTTGTAGTAAGTCTCAAATTTGGTGTTGTGATGCCTGTTGCTTTGTCTTTGCTGTATAAGATTGCTTTAGCTATCCAGGGTCTCTTGTGTTTTCATAGGAATTTTACCATTGGTTTTTCTAGATCTAAGAGGAATGTCATTGGTATTGTGATTGGGGTTACATTGAATCTGTAAATTGCTTTCAGCAGTATGCACACTTTGATCATACTGTTTCCTCTGTGCTTTGAGCCCTGGACTCTGAGAGGCTGAGCACACCTCAGCGTCAAAGATGGGTGCTGAGCCCCTGTCAGTCCTCCAGCCAGGCTCAACATTAGTGGGGAATGTGGATTTTTTTTCATCTGGTAAAATCCCTGGATCACATGCATGCAGAATACCAGCACGACCCTGCTTGTTTCACAATCATGTTGGGCATTTACAAGAGTTTCTTCAGCTGGGACTAACATTGGAAAGGTTGCCTCTCCCCATCTGTTGCCAGATGAGTGCATGGGAATTGCTGCCATTGCCTGTGCTGATGAGATGGCGACTGTCCCTGAAGCAGCTGCTTCAAAATGGCACCCACCCTCTGGCAGCTGGTTGATGTACGCTGTTGTTAGGGTTATGGGAAGAGAGAGATGTGCCCCTATTCTTCTCTGCTGGTTGAGTAAGAACTGTGTTCCCCTCAGGGCTGTGGACTGGACTCCAATTGGAGTCTGCTGTGTCACTGTAGCTGTAACTACAGTAGCCTGGGCTACTACCATCTGATCTCATCTTGATCTCCAGAGCTGGTGCTTTCTGCAGCTCAGGGCTATTGGGTTCGTTTGTTTTGTGCATGCTTGTTGTGGTGCCTGTGCAGCCTGCACACAGATCCACAGCATCGCTCTTCCTTCCACAGAATGTACACTGTGGTTGTCCCTCCAACTATCCCATGAGAATGAACAGTCTCCACTTTTTTAAAAACCATTTTCTCCTAGCCTAGAAAAGGCTTCCCTGTTCCTATTCTTTCTTGAAATCAGGCATTAATGAAAAATTAAACACTTGCATGCCTTTCCAACATGGATTTGAAAAACTGGATCATTTGCTTTTCACTACTGATGAACAACAAAGGTCCAGTGGTGGCATAGCCATTGCACACCAACAAATGGATGCACAGGCAAACTGGGTCACTGTTCCACCACATCCCTGAGAAGGAGTACACAATGCAGTCCATCAAGTACAGGAGCACAAAGATGACATGAGCAGCAGGATGGTCTGGGTGGCCCTGTGCTCTGGGGAGGCTCTTGGAGAGAGGCTGGTGCTGTGAAGATGCTGGGACCACCTCTTGTGCTTGCACAGGGAGTCACCATGTACCCACTTGAGACTTCCATGAGCCCTAAGAGGGAGGCATCCCAGAAGATCCACAATATGGAAAATGTGTACCTGGAAAGTAGCTCAGGGCCCAAAGATAGCAGGATTTAGTGACAAACATAAGACTGTGGGATGTACAATTTTTTGGTGTCAACTGTGGAGGTTAAGAAATGAGCGCTGATGGACAAATTGAAGACCCATAGGAAGAGAAACCCAGACATGTTTTGATGTGAGGATGTGTGCTGAAACTTTGCTAAACAGGAGCTCCTGGGGCTGAGGGTGACAGCCTGGAGGACACTCAGCAGGCAGGTGGTGCTCAGGGAGAGGCTCCGTGTCACCTGGTATGAGTAGATGACAACTTTACACATGATGTCATCCCATACCTCCTGAGACTCAAAAATGTCTGTGGCTATGACCCCCACAGTGATCAGCATCAGCAGGTGGATGAGGGCCAGGTGCCCAATGGTCAGGTCTGTGGGCCTGGGCCTGTGCTTGAGAAAGAACGAGAGGATTTGGAAGAGAAGGAAGGCGTTGGCTATGATCCCAATGCTGACTTCAGGATAAAAAACATTCCTTACGGCAATAAAACTAGAAAATAAATCTTTTTGCTCATTTTTAAAGGGGAAAAACATAGAGTAAGTCTGTTGAAAAAGTAAGAAAAAAATGGTTAATCTCGAGTATTACTTCATTTATCAGTTGTGACCACAGCTACTGTTCATGGAGATATCTGGATTAATCTCTGTACATCCTTTTTCACTTGGGAATACTTCAGTCTACCTCAGACTATCTTGGAAGCCACTGTGTTCCTAGCTGCACACCTGCCCATCATGATTGGAGCGTACAGCCCTTTCTGGACTCCCACAGGACCTGGACAATAAAGTGGTCACTAGATTAAAGGTTGTTTCATGATTTTTACCTTACTTTTAGTTTTTCACCTGAAGGGCAGTGAGTTCCTTCCCTTTGCATCTGCAGAATCCTCATAAAGTTCTGGATCCACAGTAGGAATGAACTCTCATAAGAATTTTAGGAAAGTAGGAATGAGATATTCATATGCAGTAAGTGGCAAGGGTCTGTCTATGCATGGAACTGTCTTACGTCTCTGTTAGGTTTATATTCAGTTATTTCCAGAGAAATTTTCTTAACACTTGAGAGTTAACATAAATGTGAGTTAGTGTGTGCTCTGAATTTAATTGTATCACCTGACGTTCACTCAACATGTGATGCTCTGTATGGGTAAGCGTGTCCCTTATTAGAGATGCTGTGTGTGCAAGGGTGTTACATATGTGTGTGAACAGGTGCAGGTCCTGTTACATACGTGTGAGAACAGGTATATGTCCTGTTACATACATGTGTGAACAGGTGCAGGTTCTGTTACATATGTGTGTGAACAGGTGTAGGTTCTATTACATACGTGTGTGAACACGTGCGGGTAACAATAGTCTCTGCAGAAACTGCAGGCACTGCTGTCCCTGTGATGGTCTCCTCCTCTCACCTTGAGAGAGTGCTGTCCCCTCATATTTTTTAATAGAAAGCTTTTATTTAATAAATACAAATTTCATAAGTGCACCTTTTGGGTTATAGTGGTTGTTCTCTAATTTGCCTGCTCTGTCCTTGCCTGGAGGAGCAGGGTCTGAACACCTTCTGTTCCATGGTTCCTTCCTGCTCCATTCCTGCCTCATAGAAATCACAGTGGATATGTTCACAGTCTATGTAGACGGATGATTCTTTTCTACAGAAATGATGATGGGACAAAGTTCTAAACAGTCTTTTGTGTCTTTCCTGTACCTAAAAAGAAACTCAACTGTTTACTATGTATCTATTTCACATAAGCTAGGCAAAATATTCTGATAGTGTTTTAAAATAATAACATTTAATAAAAAATAATTTAAGGTAATGCTTTAGAAAATTGCATAAAATTACTAGGAAAGGAAAATCTCCTTTTTCTCTCCATCTCTCTGTAACCCTTCCTTTCAAGTAAATTAATTAATCTTTAAAAACCATCAAAGTTCTATACTTCTATTTTCTTATATGTTGAAATATTTGAGAATTTCCTTTAAGTTATTGGAAATAGGTATAAATGTTTAAAATCTTGTTGTTTTTTTTTAAAATTTGAACTACATATATATGAAAGGTCTTTAAAACTTAAAGTGCATATAGAATATGTATAGATTTCAAAATATTCTGTTTAACCAAAATATGGTTACCTTTTAATTCTGTGGTCCTCGCATGCTTTGAAGTTCTCTTGGGTGTACTGTGCTTTAACTCAGATTTAAAAATATAACTGTATCTGATATAAGTATGGACATATAATATTAGAACACTGATCTGCCAGCTTCCTCATTATTGGTAAGTTGGGGTTGGTGGACAACAGAAGTTGAGTGTTTGTCAGGGGCGTGTGTAAGAAAAGGCAGGACAGATGATGCCACAAAGTAGGGATCATATCAGGAAGTACCATTCTCATGGATCATTCTTCAAACCACTGGAAAAGCCTTGCTTTGCCTATGGACGAAATTCCCCAGAAGGAGCTGAAAGACATCTCCTTCTTTCCCAGGGTAGTGATCAGGAAGAAGACACATTTGGATGCATCCAGGGTACCCACTGATGGTGTCTCTGTGGAGGATCAGGAGAGACGGCTGAAGACAGGAGTGTTCTCCCCCAGCTGTGACCTCACAGTGCTGAGTGCACACTGCAGCTGTCATTGCCAGATGTTTACATTTTTATTTTATGCACTCATTGAAAGGAAGCTAAATATATCTAATACCTGGTACTGTGTTATTTTATGAGAAAACATTCCTTAAGATGTGAACATTTCAGAAAAGAAAGTGTAGAAATGCTGTCAGCTAGTTCTCCCCAGCTGTGCCTGCTCACACAGCCCTGAGTAGCACACATGGAGTAGGAGAGTAGAGGATGGTACAGAAGTCTTTGCATAGCAGGAGAAGCCAGTAGACCCTCCTCCAGCACAGCTCCTAGGAATGGCAATGCTGACACCACACCTGCTCTCCTGATGCACCAAGCCCAAAATCTATTTTCCACACAGGAGACAGCAACCTGCCCTCAGAGAGACCTGAAGTTCTGAATACAGTGACATAAAGCACAGGCAAATCCTGTGGAAGAAAGTCCTGCAAGAGTTCTCATTCGCACAGGTTGCACCATGGGAGAGGAAGGGAAAGGCTAAGTGAGCAGGTTAGGAGAACAAAACATGCACAGAATAAGAAAGTCAACAGGAAGTCAGCATTTCACTGAATGCTCACTGCCAGGAGTTGGCAGAACTGATTGTGAAGTCTGATGCTCCGTGAGCAAATTAGCAATGTTAGGACTGTGTGCCACCCCAGTAAACAGCAGTCACTTCTGACACTGCATTTACCCCAGTCAGGCAGTCTTACCACACACTGCACCATCAGATGGGCCAGGCACAAGGTGTTACTGATCATGTCAATGCACCCGAGCCAGTGAACAGGAGAGAACTGGCAGTGGTAACAGGATGAGGAAAACCCTCTGCAGGCCCCAGTGCGGGCTTTCTGCCTAGGAGTTAATAGGTGGACAGAGACAGGGTGAGGGAGGAAGAGAGGGAGGGTGTGTCAGTTCTGTCACCTGGAGCATAAGCGTGGTCCTGCATCTCTCTCAGGACTGTATTAATGGATATGAACTAGGATTCATGTCTGCTCATTCTAATGTACCTTGGATATATGAGAGAGCTCACCTTTGTTGTTACCATAGTTTGTCTTCACCACATGGTCGACATAAAAGCTCTCTGGTGGGTGGCACTGACCACACATGGTGCATGTATGTTAGGGACTGTGTGTGTATGGAGCTGCATGTTCTCTTCGTGTACAACTCGAGCTGGAGGGTTATGAGATCTATGAAAAAACAGCTGACAGCAGCCAGCAGAGGCAAAGTTCTCCCAAATTATCCTCCTAACAAAAAAGAATGATTACTTAGCATTTTTCTGTTCTAGTAAATCATGATATGTATATAGCAGGCACAACATTTCTTGTATCATCAGTATATCAAATTGGGGGAAAACTTAATTCAAGCATGGACATCAAGGAATATGAAACTATTTCTTTTAGAATTTCTTCCTAACAAAATTTCCTCAATATTTTATTAAATGTTAAAAGTTTAGTTTCTACTTTTTAATTTTATATTAACTTTTATTTAATAAATATAAATTTCCAAAGTACAGCTTTTGGATGATTTCTTCAGTATTTATCATCAGTGATACACGAGGACTTTTTCATGGATAGAGTAGTTATTAGGACACTTATTTCTGACATACTGTTATTCTAAAATTCAGAGAAAGGGAGAATTAAGTGTCCTATCTTCATCACTCCATTGTCATTCAGTGTAGTGGAGCCTCATTTCCCCATCCTCTGGTTTGGACTTGCTGCACATCCCGAGAGCTGACTTCATCAATCTGAACTGTGTGAAATTGCAGCCAGGACAAGAAAGCCCTCTGTGAGAACACACTGGGAGGAAGCAGAGGGATAACTTTTATCAAACATTCCCATTTGCTAAAAAAGGCTTAAGGTACTTTTCAGGACAAACTTTAAAGTGGTGTAAAATGACAGCTCAGTGTCCTGCAGATGAAAGAATAAAGCTGATAACTGAATGGAAACTGAGAATTCCACTTGTCCCGCGTGAGGTGTGGTTAGAAACAAGAACTGTCGTAGTAAGAAAATGGTTGGAAAATGTGCACTTCGTCAAGAGATAAACCAAGCTAGTGGATGTCATGTCACGGAAAGAAATGAATGTGAAACTGAAATTGATCAGTTGACTGTTTCATATGGAAAAATGTGCTAATTTTATGGGTTTCCAAATTAAAAGAGCAAATATCCCGAGAAGTAAATGTTCTCACTGGATCAGAGAGAACACTGCTGAGCTGTGGAGGACTGTTGGAGCCCACGTCTCCTCTGAGGCTGCTGCAAACTTCATTGTAGCCACATTTGCACCCATTCATACCCTGCCTAGGAACCACCGCACCCTGATTGCCCATCCATGGAATAATGAGCCACTTACCCAGGATGACAGCTGGGGGATTCCATGCACCTGAGAGCACCCTGCAGGGTTTTAAGGAAAAGACTCTCTGATCTCATCTCTCTGTGGATCTTCATTGTGGTTTCTGGGGAAAGGTGATGGATCCCACTGGGAGCACAGAACACAGAATCCCCAGTGGAACCTGTCATCTGTCTCTCCATTTTCCTGTATTAACCCCTGGATAATAGCAATCTGGGGAGAGGTGAGCTCAAAACTTTCTTCTGAGTTTCCTGACACTTGAGTGAGGGTCAGAAGGGGCCCAGCCCTGTAGACAACACCAATTTCTCCCAGTTTTATCCTGAGAGCCCCTTAGTCCAAACCATTCAACAGCACAGTGCCCCTTCCCCTGGCTGAGAGACCCCTGGTTTCCTCCATGACTTCCCTGATGCTGAGGGTCCCCTCCATTCAGTCTGGGGGTGGCCTGGTCAAGGCATCCATTCATACACACAGCACCTGGTTTCTGTGTGGCATTAGACACATATTCTATGATATCCAAGCTCTTAGTTTCAGTTTTCAAGCTCTGTCTCAGATCAACTAAGATAGAAAAAGATCTACGATGGCAGTGGGTGAAAACAAATTCCTTTGGAGACAGTTTTGTTTTTTGGTGACCTAGTGACCCCTGCTGTGTCCCTGTATGTGATGCAAGTATGCAGCCCCTGTCTGGTGATGGCCCAGACCCTGCAGGAGACAAAGCTCACACTCCTGCCCTCCGTGCACCGTGTGGCTGATGTGCTGAGAAGTCCATGCCCTGAGCCCTCCAGGGCAAGGAAAATGAGGACAGAGTGATGATGGAGCAGAGTGGGGGAGCCAGGATTCCCTGGCATTGAAGGAGCCCCAGGCTTTAGATGTGATTGTGCTCCCAAAATAGAGATGTCATACAGTTTTATCTGAAGCAACCCTGTGTTCACGTATTTAAATTTGTTAGGAAGGGAACACTTAGAAAAGTGTCTGTTCAACAGTTCAGTGCATTAAAAGCAAAATGCCCAGGAAACAGTGTTGCTCACCCAGCTTGTCCACCAAGCAGAGCAGTGAGACTGTGGGTTTAATACAACATGTGTCCATCCATAGCCTGGGATCACTTGGGCTGTGATGGGTGAGATCCACCACCCCATTCTGCCCTGGCCTTTTCTGATCAGGGATATGGCTCATTAGGTCCATGGCTGCTGACCTGACAGACTCAGTGGCCATGGAACCCATAGGCGTGGTGACCCCTATGCCAGGCATGAAGTCCTGTTCTCCCTCTGCACATCCAGTTGACTCAGCAGCTGGCTGAGTGGGCTTTTACTCCAACAACCACCTGCCAACAGTAATTATTAGAAGCCTACATTGGCTTATTTTCGAGTTTGGACAGTTTTTTCTCTGTCACTCTGCTTTTTGAAAGGTTGAATGGCTTTATAGCTTACTATGACATACATGGCTGATAGCAAATTCCTCATTGCAAGACTATGATGGAGCAGACAGAGGAGTGAGCACCAGGACATCTGTGGGCTGAAAATGTGCTCACAGATGAGCACCACAGTGCACCTGCTCCAGTCACCCATAGCCTTTGGGCAATCTGGACGAAGTTTTCTTAAAATTGTGTATTTTCTTAATTTGAAAGGCAGAGAAAGATCTGCCGTCTACTGGATCACTCCTCAAATGCTTGTAATAGTTTAGGCTGGGTGAGGCAGAAGCCGGGACCTGGAACTCAGTCCTTGTCTCCTTTGTGGGTCACAGGGATCTACTTGCATGAGCTGTCACCTGCTTCTCAGCAGGAAGCTAGAATTGGAAACAGAATGCGAACGCAAGCCCTGTTTTTCTGACATGGGTTGCAGATGTCCCAACTGATTTCTTTTTTATTTTCATTTCAAAGGCAGAGTTACAGAGAGGGGGGATACGGAGAGGGGGTGGTGCTAGGGGAAGGAGGAGATCAGTTGGCTGTATATGTGTATTTTCATTTCCATGGTCTGTCTTCTCTTCCACTGGTCTACCTGTCTGCTTTGATTACTGCAGCTTTACAGTACCTCTTATGATCAGGTAATGTGATGCCTTCTGCTGTGTCCTTTGCATTCAGGAATGCCTGACTGTTGGGGCCTTTCATTCCTACTTACACATTTAGTAATTTTCTTTTTCTAGTTCTGGGAAAAACATCAGTGTTACCTTAGGGAGTGGGTTGAATCAATAAATCAGTTTGTACAGTATGGATTTTTCTGATATATATTGCTTAAATCCATCAATTCTTTGTATCCTTTTCACATTCATTTGCCAATGTAATATAGCTTTCATTGTAAGGCCTTTTATACCTAAGATTTATGCTATTTTATTTTTTGTAGTGTGTGGAAATGGTATTGTTTACTTTTTCAGATAACTTGTCATTCATGTGTAACAATGATATTGATTTTTGTACAATTACATAATATCCTGCAACTTGCTGTATTTCTGAGTTTTAACTGCTTTTGGTGGTGTGCATAGGTTTTCCATAGATAATGTCATGTTATCTGCATGCGTGTGCACACATATACACACACTTGAAAAGTTTTTGAAAAATGGAATTCAAAGTTTGTTTTTGCTGAAATCCATGCATTGCTTTTGTCACGTGCTTTTCTGTGAATGTTTTGAACACCCCTTACAAAGCTGCTCTGAATATCTACCTACACATTTGTTTGAACCCATCTTCTACTGCTTTCACAGGCCATAGCAGAGAGCTGGATCAGAAGAGGAGAAGCCAGGGTTAGAACCAGTGCCCATATGGGATGCAGGTGCTTCAGGCCAGGGCTTTAACCCACTGCACCACAGCACTGGCCCCGATAAAGTTGTTTTTTGAAAAATATATTTATTATTATATAAAGAGAACAGATTTCATTGCAGTTCTTAGATGCAAGTCTAATAATATAATGATAGTTCTTTTCCTCTCCTTCCAATTTTTTTTGAAGTTTTGCATTAACATTTTCAGTTTACTTTACAATCGTGGGCTTACTGCTCCACTAAATGAAGAGTATAGCAAAAGTGAAAAACAGAAAGACTTGTGCTAAGCAGGAATATAGGCAAGGGCTATAAATAGTAATTAGATCCAAGATGTCAGTTTCACTCATATATGTAATGTTTTTCAAGGGCACTCCATATGTTAGCTACCACATATCAGAGAATACTGGTCACATTAGTCTTTTCGGATTTGATATTTCACTAAGCATAAAAGCATCCAGTTGCATTAATTTTCTTGTAAAAGACAAGATTTCACTTTTAAGGCTGAGAAGTATTCAATCGTGTATATGTAACAAATGTTCCTTACCCAGTCACCAGTGTATGGACACATAAGTTGATTGTGTGTCTTAGCTATTGGGAATTGAGCTGCAGGAAACATTTGCATGCTGATTGAATGTCCTTTCGGTAAATTCCCAGGAGTACGATAGCTGGATCATGTGTTAGATAGATATTCAAGTCTCAGAAAGTTCAGTACTGTCTTTCATACTGTTTGTACTAGTTTACATTCCCACATATGGTTAATTAGGGTATATTCCCCCCACCCCATGTCCTCATGAGCATTATTGCTTTTGATTTCTACCGTTGGGATTTTGATTTGCATTTCTGTGATGGCTAGTGATCCTTGGCAGTTTTTCATGTGTGTTGGCCAGTTGGATTTCATCCTTGGAAAATTGTTCATGTCCTTTGTCCATGTCTTAACTGGATTGTTTCCTTAGTTGTCGTTGTTGAGTTTGTTGAGCTCTTTCTATATCCTGCATATTGATCCTTTATAAGATGCACAGTTTGAAAATATGTTCTATTCTGTTGGTTGCCTCTTCACTTTGTTGAGTGTTTCCTTGGCTATACAGAAGCTTCTTAACTTGAAGTAATTCCATTTGTCTATTTTTGTTTCTGTTGCCTGTGCTTCTCTGGTCTTATCTAAAAAGTCTTTGCCTGGGCCTCTATATTGCATCATTTTCACCTATTACTTTGATGGTTTCAGGTCTTGGGTGTAGGTCCCTTGATGCACTGTGAGTTGATTTTTACATAGGATGTAAGGGAAGGGTGTTGTTTTCTATTTCTGCATATAGAGGTCCAGTTTTCCAACACCATTCGTTAAAGAGACTCCTCTTTGTCCAGAGAATGACTTCAGCTCATTTGTCAAAGGTTAATTGGCTGTAGGTACATGGAGTAATTTCTCGGGTTTATATGCTGTTCCATTTGTATGTGTATCTGTTTTTGTGTCAGTCCCAGCCTATTTTGATTCTGACAGCCTTGTAGTATCTCTTGAAATCAGAAATTGTTATGCCTTGGTTTTGTTTTTGTGTTTTAAGAATGCTTTAGCTTTTTAGGGTTTCTTTTGTTTCCATATGGCTTTTAAAATTGTTTTTTTCCAGATCTGGGAATGTTCTCAGTATTTTGATTGGGATTTCACTGAATCTGTAAAGTGCTTTGGGTTATATGGACATTTTGAAGATAGTCTTCCAACTCACAAGCATGGAAGATTTTTCCATTTTTATGTCTTCTAATTCTTTCTTCAATATTTTATAATTTTCATTTTAGACATCTGTCATATGTTTGGTTAAATGCATCCCAAGGAATTTAAATTTTTTAGCTACTGAGCCTGCAGTTCATTTCTCAGTCATGACATTTTTGTGTATACAAATGCTAATGATTTTTGCATGTTGATTTTATAACCTAAAAGTTTTCTAAACTCTCTTAGGAGCTCTAATAGTTTCTTAGTGGAATTTTTTGGTTCCCCTATATTTAGGATCATGTCATGTGCAAACCAGAATAAATCTATCCATTTGTACATGTCATCTGCAAACCAGGATAAATCTATCCATTTGTTCTTGATTTTCTAATTTGTAGCCACATGCCTGGTTGTAATATTTTCTGATAATTTTTATTTCTGTAGTATCAGTTGCAACATCTCCTTTTCAGCTCTGATTTTATGAGTTTGGATCTTCCTTTTGTGGTTAGTTGCACAAATGGTTTATAATTTTGTTTTTTTTTTTAAACCACCTCTTCATTGTGGCCATTTGTAGAGTCAATCAGGGGATTGGATTCCTCTCTTTCTCTGTCTCTCCTTCTCTCTCTTTATAACTTTGCCTTCCAAATAAATAAGTAAATCTTTTAAAAATAAACAGAAAGAGAATAAACTTGATGTATTCCATAGATAAAATTCTAAGAAGATAATTGTATTTTCCCCTCCCTCTCCCTCTCCTCAGTCATCTGTCGTTTCCCATAACTCGTGCAATAAGATACTTATAAATTCACTTTATAATCATAGGCTTAAAGCACCTCAAACAATAATGTTCCACAAGTAAAAAGTGGAAAGACCACTATTTGACAAGAATTTATACAGTTGACAATAATCAGATCACAAGATGCCAGTTTCTTTGTTATACTCTCTTGTATTCTATATTGGCTACCAAATATCAGAAAACATTTGTCTTTTTTGGACCAGCTCATTTCACTATGCATCACGGTCCCCAGTTGGATCCATTTTGTTGTGAAAGACAAAATGCCATTCATTTTTATGGCTGAGTAGTATTCCATTGTGTGTGTGTGTGAGAGTGTGTGTGTGTGTGTGTATATATGTGTGTGTGTGTGTGTGTATATATATATATATATATATATATATATATATATAAAACTTGTGTTTTCTTTATCCAGTCATGAATTGGTATTTATCTTGCTTGATAACATATCCTAGCTTTTGTTAATTGAGCTGTTATAAAAATGTGGTAGAAATTACTCTTTGGTATGCTGATTTTATCCTCTGTGGGTGAATTCCAGCAGTGTGATGGATGGATCATAGATATTTTTTCTGATTTGTAAGGGTTCTCAACTGTCATCCAGAATGGTTGCACTAGTTTCTATTCCCACCAACAACAGATTAGGGTACCTTTTTCTCCAGCCTCCTGTCCTCATTGATTATTTTTTAAGTTTTAGATGGTAGGCGTTCTAACTGGGGTGAGGTGAAATTCTGTTGTGGTTTTTGCTTGCATTTCCCTGATAGTGATCCTGGGCACTTTTATTAATGTGTTGGTTGGACATTTGTGCTTCATTCTTTGAATAATGCCTGTTCATGTCCTGTGCCCATTTGTTAACTGTATTGTTTGTTTTGTTGTGAAATATAGTTTCATGAGTTCCTTATACATCTTGTATATTAATCCTTTATTAGATCCTTAGTTTGCAGGTATTTTCTCCCACTCTTTTAGTTGCCACTTCCCTGTGTCAAGTGCTACCTTTGCGTGGCAGAAGCTTCTCAGCTTGGTGTAATCCCATTTGTCTGTTTTGGCTTTTAGTGCCTGCTTCCAGGGTCTTATCCAAGAAGTCTTGGCCTGTGGCAATGTATTACTGAGGTTCCTCATGGATTTCCTGTAGTATGTTGGCAGTATCAATCATGTATTTAGATGTTTGATCCACTGTGAATTAGTTTTTGTATAATGTGTAAGGTAAGGGTCTTGTTTCATACGTCTCTTCAGCACCAAGTGTTGAAGAGACCATCCTTTTTCCATGGATTAATTTTAACTCATTTGTCAAAGATTAGTTGTTTGTAGATAGATGGGTTAATTTTTATTGTGTTCCATCAGTCTACATGTCTATTTTTGTGCCAGTGCCAGGCTCTGTGGATTATAACTGCCATGTAGTATGTCTTGACATCTGTTACTGGGATGCCTCTGGTTTTGGTTTTGGTTTTTAGAATTGCTTTAGCTGTTCTGGATCTCATATGTTTATATATGAATTTAGGATCATTTTTCCTAGGTCTGAGAAGACTTTCTGTGAAATTTCGATCAGAATCACTTTGAATCTGTAAATTACTTTGATTACTATGGATATTTTGATAACGTAAATTCTGCTAGTCCATTAACATGGAGGTATTTTACATTTTTATCTTCTAATTCTTCCCTTAATGTTTTATAATTTTCGCTTAATAGGTCTTTGACTTCCTTGGTAAAATGTATTTGACTACTTAAATTTGTGTAGCTTGTGCATTGTTTTGACTTTATGAGTTCTTACTCATCCCTGGTATTCTTGGTGTATTCAAAGGCTGTTGAATTGTATGTGTGGGTTTATATAGTACATTTGGCAAACTGTCTTATGAGCTCCAGTAATCTCTTAGTGGAGTCTTTTCATTCCATGATGTAGAACCAAGTCATCTTCAAACACGGATGATTTGCCTTCCTCCCTGTTAATTTGTATCCCTTTGATTTCTTTATCTTTCCAAATGACTCTTTCTAAAACTTCGAGAACTATATTGAATAGTAGAGGTCAATGTGTAGGCCTCCTTTTTTGGTTCTGGATCTTAGTAAGGCGATGGATCCAGCTTTTCCCCATTCAATGTGATGCTGGATGTGGATTTGGCAAAAATTGCCTTCATTGTGTTGAGGAATGTTCATTCTAAACCCAGCTTGCTGAAGACATCTATTATGAAACAATGTTGTATTTTACCAAATGCTTTATCTGCATCTATTGAGAATCATAGGGTTTCTAAAAAGTTGTTGAGAATTATTTTGTGGCCTATTACATGGTCTTTCCTAGAGAATGTTTCATGAGCTGATAAAAAGAATGTGAATTCTATGGCTGTGGGGAGAAATGTTCTGTACATATGAATTAGATCCATGTACTCAGTAGTGTATATTAGCTCTGTTGTTCCTTTGTTGATGTTTTTGTTGTTCCTTTGTTGATATTTTTGTCTCGTTGATCTATCCATTTATGAAAGTAGGGTATTGACATCTCATTATTATTGTTTGGGGTCATATGTCTCTCTTTAGAACCAGTAGTGTGTGTTTTAAATAGCTGCAGAGGTAGGGAGTGGCTCTATGGCAAAGTAGGTAAAGCTGCTGCCTGTGGTGCTGGTATCATATATGGGTGCTGGTTCAATTCCTGGTTGCTACCCTTTGAATCCAGATCCCTGTTAATATGCCTGGGAAAGCAGTAGAAGATGGCTTAAGTACTTGGGTCCCTTCACCTGTGAAGGAGATCCAGAAGAAGCTCCTGGTGTTGGATCAGCACGGCTCTGTCATGACCATTTGGGGAGTGAACCAGTGGTTGGAAATTGTCCCTGTCTTTTCCCCTGCCCCCATAATTCTTTCAAATAAATAATTCTTTAAAAAAACAAATAGCTGATGTCTCTAGAATTGGATGCATATACATTTACTGTAGTCACATATTCACACTGAGTTGTTAAATAATAACCTTCTTTGTCTCTTATTTCGTCTTTTTTTAAATTTTTTTTTATTTTTGACAGGCAGAGTGGACAGTGAGAGAGAGAGAGAGAGAGAGAGAGAGAGAGAAAGGTCTTCCTTTTCCGTTGGTTCATACCAGAGTGGCTGCTGTGGCCGGCACACCACGGCTGGCACACCACACTGATCCAAAGCCAGGAGCCAGGTGCTTCTCCTGGTCTCCCATGCGGGTGCAGGACCCAAGGACTTGGGCCATCCTCCACTGCACTCCCGGGCCACAGCAGAGAGCTGGCCTGGAAGAGGAGCAACCAGGACAGAATCCGGCGCCCCTACTGGGACTAGAACCCGATGTGCTGGGGCTGCAAGGTGGAGGATTAGCCTGGTGAGCCACGGTGCCAGCCTCTTATTTTGTCTTTTTTTTTTTTTTTTGATAGGCAGAATGGACAGTGAGAGAGAGAGACAGAGAGAAAGGTCTTTCTTTGCCGTTGGTTCACCCTCCAATGGCCACCGCGGCCAGCGTGCTGCGACCGGCGCACCACGCTGATCGGATGGCAGGAGCCAGGTACTTATCCTGGTCTCCCATGGGGTGCAGGGCCCAAGCACTTGGGCCATCCTCCACTGCACTGCCTGGCCACAGCAGAGAGCTGGCCTGGAAGAGGGGCAACTGGGACAGAATCCGGCGCCCTGACCGGGACTAGAACCCGGTGTGCCAGTGCCGCAAGGTGGAGGATTAGCCTAGTGAGCCGCAGTGCCGGCCTTATTTTGTCTTACAGTCCATTTTGCCTGATATTAAGATAGATGTTCCTGGTAGTTGATTTTTATGTTCATAGAATATCTTTTGCCATCCTTTGACTTTGAATCTGTGTGCTATCTTTGATGGTGTAGCGTGTTTCATGCTGACAGCATATACATGGATCTTGCTTTTATATCCATTTAGCCAGTTTCTGTCTTTTAATTGGAATGTCTAGTCCATTTATGTTCAAGGTTATTAATGATATGTAGTGAATCAGTCTTGGTTTTTCCAGTAACAATGCTGCTGCTTTTGATATGCTTTGTACTGTTATGACAAGGCTTTCTAACTTCATATTCTTTCATGATGTTGGTTATTTTTCTGTTGCTGTGTGTCACAGATCCTTCAATGTCATTTGTGAGGCTGGTCATGTTGTAACAAATTCTTTGAATTTTTTTCTTCACTGGATACAAGTTTTTTTCTGTAGGGTCTGGGACTATATTGCTCCATTCTCTCCAGTCCTGTTGGGTTTCTGATGAGAAACCTGCCATCTAATTGGAGATCTTTAAACGTATATGGTATTTATTTCTTGCACACTTTAGGATCTTTGTGTTTTACTTTGGAATGTTTGAATATATTGTGTTGTGATGAAGATCTTCGCTGAACATTTCTACTGTGGGTTGAAATTTTCTTCCTGTACTTGGATATCCTTATATTTGTTCAAATTCAGGAAATTTTCTGCTGTTATTTCACTAAAGAAATATTGCAATTCATTTTGCTTTTCTACTCCTTCAGGAATGTCTCAGATTTGCACTTTTTCAAAAGATTTTATTTATTTGAGAGGAAGAGTTACAGAGGGAAGGAGAGACAGAGAGGTCTTCCATCCACTGGCCCACTCCCCAAATGGCCACAGTGGTCAGACCTGAACTGATCAGAAGCTAGGAGCTTCCTCTGGATCTTTCCTGTGGGTACAGTGGCCCAAGTATTCAGAACATCCTCCACTGCTCTCCTGCAGGGAGCTGGTTCAGAAGAGGAGCAGCTGGGACCAGAACCAGCACCCACATGGGATGCTGGCACCACAAGTGGAGGCTTTGCCCACTGAACCATAGCATGGGCCCCAGAAACATATGTTTTGTCATTTGATGGTATCCCGCGGGGATGGAACATTGTCCTCGGTTTTTCTCTTGCTTTTTTCTGATGAAAGAGTTCAATAGCTTTGTCTATGTTTTGGAAATTCTTTCTTCTGCCTCACCGAGCTTTTCCTCCCTGGAAATGTAACATAAGGGTTTGTGGAGTGCCTCGGGCTTTTACTTGAGTTCCAGGGTGTGTGTGCTAGGTAGAGGCAAGGATTTCTAGCCACCTTCTGTGGGTGGGCTAGGATCTGGTGTGACACAAACGTTGGGTGTGCTGGAGCACCTGTGGCTACAGTGAGAGGTGGGAGGTGATTGTGGAATAGATTCATGTGTGCCCAGTTGCAGCCCTTCACTGTGCTGGGTGAATTGGCTGATTCACAGTCCAGAGTAACCTCATGGTGCCAGCACAACCAACCCACCCAGGCACACAAAAAACACAGAGCACAGGCTTACTCCATTTTCTGTCCCTCAGCTCTTCGGCAAGTTCTGTCTATAGCATGCAAGGAGCCCATATTTTTCCACAGACTGGTGAGGTGAGCAGGAAATCAGCTACAACTCATTTCTCTCTCAGCTACATAACATAAGCCTAGAACTCACGTCGTCATGAGAGTGCAGGGGCGCACTCTCCACACTGCGAGCTCCCCCATCCCGGCCCTGGCATCACCATAACTACCCATTGTTCCTCAGTCAGGACAAAGGGCAGATACACATCCACATCAGTCCATTGTGTCTGGTGCGTTGGTGGGAAAAGGGTGGGAGGCTACGAGGCCTCCCTTTCAAAGAGCAAAGTAGATGGCAAACCCCTGCCAGCTCCCAAGAATGCACTTGAAGGCAATGGGGACTGCGGAATTCTCCCTCATTCAAACATAGCCAGAATCAGGGGCTGCGGCAGCTCCTCTCACCCAGCCACGTGAAGATGGTGCTTTCCCTACAGTTGTTTTCTCTTCAGTGCCTTCTCCACTGAACGTGTCTCTCAATCCCCTGATAGTGACCCATCCTTTATTGCGCCAATGTCTTTCTGTGGCTGAAGTCAGTGTGGCTTTACTCTAATGTACCATCTTGGGTCTCACTTAACTCCATACATTTAAATGAAACCAGAAAGCATATTCTATAGGCAATCAATAGTCATTTGAACATCAACATATTTGCTCAATGAAAGAAGTGAAATTTATCAGTGAACAATTGAACACTTACTTTCCTTCCCCCACATGTATTTGAAAAACTGGATCATTCGTCTTTCACTACTGATGAGCACCAAAGGACCAATGGTGGCATAGCCATTGCCTACTAACATCTGGACACAGACGTGAACTGGGTCATTTTTCCACCACAGCCCTGAGAATGAGAACACAGTGCAGTCCATCAAGTACAGGAACACAAAGATGCTCATGAGCGGCAAAATGGTCTTGGTGGCCCTGTGCTCTGGGGAGGCTCTTGGAGAAAGGCTGGTTTTGTGAAGGTGCTGGGACCGCCTATTGTGTCTGCACAGGAGAATCACCATGTACCCACTTGAGATGGCCATGAGCCCTATAAGGAAGACATCCCTGAAGATCCATAACATGGAAATTGTGTGCCTCGGTAAGTAGCTCTGGGGCAAAAGAGAGCAGGATTTAGTGACAACTATGAGACTGTGGGATGTACAATTTGTGGTGGCAACAGTAGAGAGTAAGAAATGTGCACTGATGGATAGATTGAAGACCCATAGGAAGACAAAACCGCTGATGTTGTAATGTGAGGATGTGTGCTTGAACTTTGCCAAACAGGAGCTCCTGGGGCTGAGGGTGATGGCCTGGAGGATGCTCAGCAGGCAGGTGTTACACAGGGAGAGGCTTCGCATCACCTGGTACGAGTAGATGACCGCTTTACATGTGATGTCGTCCCATAACTCCCGAGACTCAAAAATGTCTGTGGCTATGAACCCTATGGTGATCAGCATCACTAGGTGGTTGAGGGCCAGGTGTCCAATGGTCAAGCTAGTGGATGTGGCCCTGTGCGTCAGAAAGAAGGAGAGGATGTGGAAGAGAAGTAGGAAGGCATTAGCTGTGATACCAATGCTGACTTCCAAGAAAAAGGTGTCTCTTACAGCAATAAAACTGGAAAGTATATTGGTTCTACTCATTTTTTGTGCAAGACAGGCATGTAGTAATGTCTGAGGAAAAAGTAAGAAAAATTATCTGTGGTGGAATGAGAAAGCCATGCCAAGAAAGCCACTGGCAAACGAGCATCAGTTACTCAGGAATGGCTTCAGAACCCCCCTGGGAAACCACTTGGCAACGGAGACTTGAGAATGGCTTCAGAAACCCCCTGGGAAACCACGTGGCAATGGAGCCTGCCTGGCAACAGGCTGTGATTGGTTAGGGCATAAACCGCCCCTTGACCAGAATGGGTGCCTTGCTATATAAGCTGCTGTACCAACTGAAATAAATGAGCCTGTATGCTGCTCGCCTCTAGCCAGCTTTCACCGGACTCCCAGAGTATGTGTGGTGACTCCATGCCTCTTGCCTCCACTGCACTCCTCCTCTCAGAACAAATCCACAGCAACATCTGGAGCCCAACGTGCCTGAGACAGTGTGTCGGACTTGGTGGGGTCCCCCTGGGAAACCCTCCCTGAGAATCTACCTGGCAACAGAACCTGCCTGGCAACAGGCTGTGATTGGTTAGGGCATAAATTGCCCCTTGTCCAGAATGGCTGCCTCGGCTATATAAGCTGCTGTACCAACTGAAATAAATGAGTCTGCAGGCTGCTCGCCTCTAGCCCGCTTTCACCCGACTCCCAGTGTCTGTATGGTGACTCCATGCCTCTTGCCTCCACTGCACTCCTCCTTTCAGAAGGAATCCACAGCAACAATTATTCATCACAGATAATATTCATGTATCAGTCTCAACTTCAAGTTTCTCCTTTTGAAGATATGTTGATCATTTTCCGTGCACCCTTTTCCACCTGGGAATACTGCAGTGCACCAAAGACTCCTGGAATGCGCTTTGTTCCTAGCTCCACACAGGCCAATCATGATTGGATATGCATCCCACTCCTGGGCTGCAACAGGAACTGGACAGTATAATGGCCATTATCTGAAAGGCGTTTCCTGATTTTATGTAATTTTTAGTTATATAAATTCTGAAAAAATGATATATTTTCTTATGTAGCTGCAAAATCCTGATAAATTTATGGATACATAGAGTGCAATTATTTTTGATGAATTCAAGTGAAAATTTCAAGTGTAAAGAGTATGTACATACATAATGTATGGCCTTCAGCTGTAGCTTAACATGTGACCCCCCAATTATCTACAAATGTAGGTAAGCATATTATTTATTAAAAACACTTTAGGTGAAAGAGTATTAGATAATTGCATGAAATGGATAACCTGCCGTTGCCGTCCCTGTGAGGTTCTCCTGCTGAGCTCACCTTGAGAGAGCACCGTCCTCTCATAATTTGCCAGCTCTGTCGCTGTGTGGAGGAGCAGTGGTATGTGAACAGCACAGTAGCAGGCACTGAACACCTTCTGTTCCACAGTGTCATCTTTTTCCATTCCCAAGCATGTTGAAAGAGCAGGAATATGTTCATATTCTAAGGGAACAATTCCTTTTTTAAAAGATTTTATTTATTTATTTGAGAGGTAGAGTTACAAAGGAGAGGAGGGAGAGACAGAAAGGTCCTCAATCCACTGGTACACTCACCAGATGGCCCCAACGGCCGGAGCTGAGCCGATTGAAGCCAGGAGTCAGGAGTTTCTTCCAGTTTATCCCACATGGGTGCAGGGTCCCAAGCATTTGGGACATCTGCTGCTTTCCCAGGCTATAAGTAGAGAGCCAGATTGGAACAGGAGCAGCTGTGACAAAACCAGTGCCCATGTAGGATGCCGGCACTCATGCAGATGCATAGCCTACTATACCACAGCACCAGCCCCAGATAATTCTTTTTCACAGAGTTAATGCATGAACACTCCCTCCACCTCCACCAAACAGGTAGTTCTCCATAGGACCCTGAGCTTTCTGTCCTCCTCATGTGAGGAGGGGCATGGGAAGTAAGCTTTAAGTTTGTCTGGGATACCTTGTTCATGGCCTGCCTGTGGGATGCTGTCCCTGTGCAGTACAGCTCATTACTTGGATCAAGCCTTATAAATATGTGGCATAGAATATTGAAAAAAATCCCCACTGTGCATTTCCACAGAATTGTCATAAGAAAATCAAAAATATCAGACTGTTTCCTCTGCAACATATTAGAGTATTGTGGTTCTCTATCACAAGTTGATAAGGAGAAGCTGAACTACTTAGGCCACGTGATTCTTTAGCATTTAAGAATGCAGTGAGATTCACCAGTGCTATGGCTCACTTGGTTAATCCTGTGCCTGCAGCGCCGGCACCCCGGGTTCTAGTCCCGGTTGGGGTGCCGGTTTCTATGCCGGTTGCTCCTCTTCCAGTCCAGCTCTCGGCTGTGGCCCAGGAAGGCAGTGGAGGATGGCCCAAGTGCTTGGGCACCTGTACCTGCATGGGACACCTGGAGGAAGCTCCTGGCTCCTGGCTTCGGATTGGTGTAGCTCTGTCTGTGGTGGCCATTTGGGGAATGAAGACCTTTTTCTCTGTCTGTCTCTCTCACTGTCTAAGTCTATCTGTCAAAATCAATACTGACGCCATAAATAAGAGTGTCAATTTGTTAGTCAACAACAGGAGTCACTGTGCACTTACTCCTCATGTAGGATCTCTGTCCTTAATGTGTTGTTCAATGTGAATTAAGGCTATAGCTAGTACTGAAACAGTATTTTACACTTTATGTTCTGTGTGGGTGCAAACTGTTGAAAGCTTTACTTGATATATACTAAATCGATCTTCTGTATATAAAGATAATTGAAAACAAATCTGGATGTGAATGGAATGGGAGAGGGAGCGGGAGATGGGAGGGTTGTGAGTGGGAGGGAAGTTTCAGGGGTGGAGGGAAGCCATTGCAATCCATAAGCTGTACCTGGAAATTTATATTTATTAAATAAAAGTTAAAAAATTCTTAAAAAATTTGTGGTCCTCACTGAGTTTGAGTCTGGCTTGCAGGAGTGATGGGAGTGAGGGCACCCATGCACCTCATGTAGCACTCCCCCTCTCTATCAACTTGCCTGGACACCTTGCCAAGGCAGGGTATCCATCAACCTCTATGATTAAGGCAGCTGACTGTGGGAAGATCATGGTTCTTTCTGTGGACAGGGGAAACTAATGTAGATTGCCTGTTCCTGTGACTGTGGAATTCTGTGTGATAGGGTGTGCAGTCGGCTGTGGATGGGTCTTTGGGCAAACACCAAGTCTGAGTTCAGAGCTCAGGGTTCCACACTGAGATTGAGACGTGCGTGGATCCATTGTTCAGTTCATTCATCTGAATGGGGGAGGTGCCTAGGCACTGTGGGTTCACCATGGGTGGTTGGATCACCTTGGCAGAGAGGAGCTGACGCTGTGTCCAGTGACATGATCCTACCCTCCCCTCTGCTGACTGTACCTGGATGTCACCCTGGGTGTTTACCCCAATCTTGATCACTGGCTGGAGCCCCCTGGTCCAGCTGGACATCCACTGAAGGAGCAAACACTCCACAGAGGCATAATTCAAAGATAGAAGCCATCAGAGGAGAAAACCCACAGGTGGATCTACAAACGTTTAAAAATAAGCATAGAATCGCAAGAAACATGGAAAAGGATGAAAGCAGGACTCTCCTAAAGGAAAACAAGAAGACTTCCGTATTAGAATGTGAAGACAACAAGATGGGTCAACTGCCTGAAAAGGTATTCAAAAGCATGATAAGTTTTCTCAAAGACCTGGAGAAGCAAACAGAACTAAAGGAAACCACACATCACACAAATGAAAAAATTCTGATGGGCAATGGAGATATAGAAGAAAATTGTAACAAATATTGAAGATGGAGAATTCAGCATGTCAAATAAGTAGAATGGAAAGTCTTAACAGCAGCATTGGTGAGACAGAAAACAATTTATAGAAAGGAATTTTTAGATGCAATACATTCCATTCAAAAATCAAAGGATATTCTTCTCATATCTAGAAAAAGAACTACTAAAATTGATGTGGTAGCACAAAGACCCAAATTGCTAAAGGAGTCTTAAATAACAAAAAACATAGCTGGAGGCATCACAATAGTGTATTTCAAGACATACTACAGGATACTTATAATCAAGAGCCTGGTACTGGCACAAAAATACACACGTAGACCAAAGGAACAGAATATTCACATGGCTATAAGCACCTAATCTTTGACAAAGGGGCTAAAATCAACCCCTGGGTTATGATATCTTTGCCAACAAACCCTGCTGGGAACATTGTATTTCCATGTGCAGAAGTAGGTAACAAGATCCCTGCCTTGCACCTTAGACAAAAATAAATGCACAGTGGATCAAGAATCTTAATCTATGGCCTAATACCTTCAAATTACTAAAGGAAAAATCAGGAAAACTCTGCAAGACATTGGGATAGGCAAATACTTCTTGGAAATGACCCCAGAAGCACAGGCAAGCAAAGCCAACATAGACAAATGGATTACATCAACCTAGGAGGCCTCTGCATTGCAAAGCAAACACTCAACAGAGTGAAGAGGCAGCTGACCGAATGGTAGAAAATACTTGCAGAGTATGAATCTGATGAAAGTGACACCCAGGATCTATAAGGAGCTAAAGAAACTTCACAAGCACAAATCAAACAATCCAGTTAAGAAATGGGCAAAGGAAATGGACAGGCATTTTTCAAAGTTTCAAGTTCAAATGGCCGATAGACACAAGAAAAACTGCTCAGGATCACTAGTCATCAACATGAACACCACAATGAGGTTTCACCTCACTCAAGCTAAAATGGCTCTCATCCAAAAATCAGAAACACTAAATGCTAGGAAACGTGTGGGGGGAGGAAGATATGCTAATATACCTTTTGGTGGGAAAATGAACTAGTGCAACCCTTTTAGAAGACAGCATGAAGACTTCTCAGAAATCTGAAAATAGCTCTACCATCCATCCCACTCCTGGGAACTTACCCAAACGAAATGAAATCAACATATGAAAAGAATTACCTTTATCCTTGTGTTTATTACAGCTCAGTTTACCATAGCTAAGCTGTGCAGTCATGTAGATGTCCATAAGTAATGACTGAAAGAAAATGTGGTATATATGCACACTTTGTAATACTAGTTAGTCATAAAAAGAATGAAATCTTTTGTAAGCAAATAGATGCATTGGGAAACCATTATACTTATTGAAATGATCCAGTTCCAAAAAGAAATACCATGTTTCCTTTGATATGTGGTAGTAAATACAGAATTATATATGAATAATAAAATAGTATAGGAGTAAAATGGATATATTGTGATTGGATTGTTTATCTTAGCCCTTGTTTATACTCCTATGGAAGCATGGTTTTTCTACTTTTTACTTGTTCTAGAAAATGGTTAGTGATGCATTAAGCCTGTGATTACAGAGCACACTCAATTTGTTATTGCAAAAATCGATGAATAAAAAGGAAGTAAGGAATGGGAGGGGATTGAGGGAGGGAGAGAGTGTGATGGAAGGATGGTTATTTTAGAATTAATATATGTTAGACTGATCTTCTGTATATAAAGAGAATCGAAAATGAATCTTGATGTGAATGGAAGGGGAGAGGGAGTGGGAAAGGGGAGGGTTGCGGGTGAGAGGGACGTTATGGGGGGGAGCCATTGTAATTCATAAGCTGTACTTTGGAAATTTACATTCATTAAATAAAAGTTTAAAAAAAAAGAATTGTACCTATGAAATAAATTAATTCTTTTCTTAAAATCAATACAGAGACTATGCAGGAACTCAATCTAAATTTTGGAAATTTTCCAATTTTCTGGAGTAGAATTTGTATAGTAGTCTTTTTAAAAGTTAATATTTTCTGAAAGTATCTTTCAAATAATGACTTCATCTTCTCAATTCGTACATTCAGCAAGATCAGGTTTTAGCCTGTGATGTACTCATGAGAAAATGGGACAGTGTTTGTAAGATTGTCTACCTGTCTCCGTATTTTAGAGGTTCTGTGCTATCATTAAGCACATAACTTTGATAGTTTGCTATATCATTGCTGTACTTAACATGTCACCTATGTACTGTGTATCTATTTCTCCTAAGTTAGGCAAAATATACTGAGGGTGTTTTATGATAACATTTAATGATGTAAAATTTTAATATAACACAATAAAAGATTGTAATGGAAATTAAAACTCTTGTTTTCTTATGTATTTGAAACATGAGGATTCCTTTTATGTTATTTGAAATATGAATACCTTAAAAAACATTGAAAGATGATTTAAAAAATTTGAACTCCATGTATGTGAAGTGTATTTATATTTTTCACTAAAATGGGTATTCTGAAGAAAGACTACGCTTAGATTTCAAAATGCTTTGTCTGTCAAAAAACCTTATCTTTTAATTCCATGTTACTTGAACTCTTTGAAGTACTCTTGTGCAGGCCTTTCTTTAATTCAGTTCTTTAAAAACACAAGTAAACCTTTTTCATTCGAGTACATAATAGTGTAAAGATGATATGCTAGTTGGTTTCATCAGTTGTAAATTGTGATTGATGGATGTGTATGTCTAGCATTTCTCAGGGGTGTGTGTAAGAACAGGCAGGATGCACGACACCACAGACTTGGTATCATATCAGGAAATAAATTTTAGGTGGATCATTCTTCAAAAACATAGGAAGTCTTATTTTCCTATAGGTAAAATCCCCAAGAAAGAGCTTGAAACTTCCTTTTTTCTCAGAGTGTTGATAAGGAAAAGGACACATTTGGATGCATCCAGAGAAGCCACTGAAGTGTCTCCATGGAGGATCAGAGAGACACCTGAAGATAGGAGTGCACTCCCCCAGCTGTCTCCACACTGTGCTGGGTACACACTGCTCCTGTAAATATAGCTAATACGTATTTCTGTGTTGGTATTTGATTAGAAAACCTGTAAGACTTGAACATTCCACAAGAGAAACTCAAAGAAATGCTCTTAGCAAGTTCTCCCCAGCTGTGCCTGCTCACAGAGAATCCTGAGCAGCACAGCATAGTGTAGGAGAGTAGAGCATGTAGTGAACTCTTGTTATAAGGAGGATGAGCCGGAGACCCTCGTCCCGCACAGCTCCTAGGGGTCACAGTGCTGACACGGCACCTGCTCTCCTGTTGCACCAAGCCCAAATATCCATTTCAACACCAGAGAGAGCAACCTGCCCACACATAGACTTTTGAGGTTCAGAATATAGTGACTTGAACCCAGGCAAATCATGTGGAATAAGGTTCTGAAGAGTTCTCTGGTCACACCATACGAGTTAAAGAAAAGGCAAAGTGGCAGGTTTGGAGAACAAAAACACACGGAATAAGAGATAGAATGGGAAATCAGTGTTTCATTGAAAACTCACCACCGGGAGTTTTTAGAACTGGTCGTGAAGGCTGATGTTCCTTCAGGAGCAAATGAAACCATGAAGACTCCCTGTGCCACCCCAGTGAAGGAGGCAGTCCCCTCTGCTCCTGGCTTTGGATCAGCGTGGCACGCCGGCCGTAGTGGCCATTTGGGGGGGGTGAACCAATGGAAGGAAGACCTTTCTCTCTCTCTTTCACTGTCCACAACTCTACCTGTCATATAAAAAAAGAATACACCTGAAACAGTTGTCAGGGCAGAGTTGGCAGTGGTTATAGGAGTAAGAAAACCCTCAGCAGACCCCAGTGCAAGCTTTGTGCTTAAGAAATGGAGGGGGACAGAGACCGGGTGAGGAGGGAAGGGCATCTGTGTTCTGTCATTTGGATCATAAGCAGAGTCCTGCAACTCTCTCAGGACTGACGTGATGGATAAACACTGGAGTGTATGTCCAGCACGTTGTCATGTGCCTTGCATATTGAGAGAGCATGTCATTTTTGATCATTACCATGTAGGTCACCCACATCATCACAGCCAGCATAAGCTCTGGTCGGTGACACTGACCATACACAGGTCATGTACATCAAGGACTCCATGTGTACTGAGGAACACGTTCAATTTGAGTACATGAAGAATTATGAAATGGTCAGCAGAGGCAAACTTGTCACCAAAGAGATGTTAGAGCTGTGTACAGAGATTCTGTGACATAGACAAATTCCACCAGAATGAAGAGAAATCTAGGAAATTGTTAAGTAATTGAATGGCAGCATTTTCACAAAAAGCTCTGGGTGGGATTACATGTTGGTAAGGTCCAGCTCAGGATGCTTGCTCACTCTTGGATATAAATGGTGCCAATATTCGATGTGCAGTCTGAGAAAAATCAAGGGCACAGTAATTATCTTCATTCCAAAACAAAGCACAGGAGTATCCATGGGCTCTATCACTAAATAATTGCAGTGTCACACATGCCAGCCAGATAGTCCTGAGTCAGATTCCCTGATCAACCAACAGTGACGAGCAGCCCAATTTCCTGTCTGAACAGAGGAGCTGTCATTTATGATCACACCACATTCGTTTCTTTCTAACAAGCAGCAGTGATTATTTAACGTTTGTTTTAATAAATGCATGATAGGTGTAGACATGCACAATATTGCCTGCATCATCAATATCTTAGTTTGGGGTATAAAACACAAGTCCAGTCACTGACTTCATGGTATCTAAAATTTATTCTAGTATTTCTTCCTAATGGTTTCCAGAATAAATATCAGTGAAGGTTCCAGTTTATTTTATAAAATATCAATACACAAAGGCTGGAGAAAAATTTGGTCCTTCCCTACAGATGGTTGGCAAAGCACTGGCCTGGCATTGGATTAGAGGGCAACATTAGAGGATATGTTTTCATGATCTAGAGTGTGCAAATTTAATACTTCCTAAAATGACTCAATATTTCTACTAGATGATTCCTAAATTAGAAGATAGGAAAGATAAAGTCTCATCACTGTCTCTCCATGTCCTTTGTTTCAGTGTAACATCAGCCTCACTTCCCCATCATCTGTTTGGCATTTGCCCACAGCCTCAGAGCTGACTCCATCGATTTTACATCTGTGCCACAGGAGCAGGATAAGAAGGGTCTGCATGAGAACATACTGCAGCCATTGTGCAGGAAAGAGAGGGTTAACTTTCCATGACGTTGCCTCATCTGAAAGTTTTATTTTTTTAAGGCAGACTTTAACAGGTAGTTTAAAATGATACTTCAGTGACAATAGGTCTGATCTGATTTCACCATCATTTAAAAAAATCATCTATTATTTTTCACTTTATGTTTCTGTGTGGGAGCAAACTGTTGAAATCCTTACTTAAGGTATACTAAGCTGATCTTCTGTATATTAAGATAATTGAAAATGAATCTTGATGTGAATGGAAGGGGAGAGGGAGTGGGAAAGGGGAGGGTTGTGGGTGGGAGGGCCGGCATGGGGGGGGAAGCCATTGTAACCCATGAGTCGTACTTTGGAAATTTATATTCATTAAATAAAAGATAAAAAAAAAGTACAAAGCTGATAAGATTGAATGAAAATGTAGAATTGAACTCATTCCGTCATAGGTGAATGTGTGGTTGTGAATCAGTGCAATTTTAGTCTAAAATAGTGAGAAAATGTGTGCTTTTAGAGTTGACCAAGCCGATGAAAGTAATTTCATCAAAAAGGAAGAGAAGCTAAAATTGATTAGTTTACTGTTTTATATGCCAAATGAAATACTTTCGTGGGTTGCCATATTCAAAGACCAAATATCCTGAGAAGCCCGTTTCCCTATTGTATTAACAGAGAACAGTCCTGAGCTGTGGAGGTCTGTTGGAGCCCACGTCTCTTCTGAGGCTGCCACCAACCTCCCCGTAGTCCCCATTCGTCCCCATTCACCCCCTTCCTCGGAAGCCCCCTGCCCTAATGGCCCATCTGTGGAATAAAGAGCCACTTACCCAGGGTGACAGCTGGGGGATTCCATGCATCTGAGAGCACCCTGCAGAGTTTTAAGGAAAAGACTCTCTGAGCTCATCTCTCTGTGGATTGTCATTGGGGTGTCTGGGGAAAGGGGACAGATCCCACTGGGGACCACAGAACACACAGTCCCCAGTGGAACATGTCACCTGTCTCTGCATGTTCCTTTGTTAACTCCTGGGTAACAGTAATGTGGGGAGAGCTGAGCTCCAAACTTTGCTGTGAGTTCCCTGACACTTGAATGAGGGTCAGAAGGGCCCAGCCCTGTCGACAACACCATGTTCTCTCATCTTTATCTTGGGAGCACAGTCATCCTGACAAGTTCCACATTGTGCAGTACCTCTGCTTTGGGCTAAGGGAGTCCTGGTGCCTTATTGAGTTCCCCAAGGCTGAGGGTCCTCCTCCTGAGTGAGGGGCAGCCTGGACCTGTCATCCACCCCCTTCACAGCACCTGGTGTCCATGTGGCATAAGTCATACAGTCCGTGATCTCTAAGCTCTTAGTTTTGGTTTCAAGCTCTGTCTCAGATTAAATGAGAAGTGAAAATCTTAGGCCACCACCACCCATGTAGGAGACGTACAAGAAGCCCCTGTCTCCTTGCTTCTGCTTGGTCCAGCCCTGGCTTTTGTGGCCACTTGGGGAGTAAACCCTGGACTTGAAAGATTTCTGTCTTGGCAGGTGCCGCGGCTCACTTGGCTAATCCTCCGCCTATGGCGCCGGCACCCCAGTTTCTAGTACCGGTTGGGGTGCCGGATTCTGTCCCGGTTGCTCCTCTTCCAGTCCAGCTCTCTGCTGTGGCCCAGGAAGTCAGTGGAGGATGGTCCAAGTGCTTGGGTCCTGCACTCGCATGGGAGAGCAGGAGGAAGCACCTGGCTCCTGGCTTTGATTCAGTGCAGTGTGCCGGCTGGCGTGGCCATTTGGGGGGTGAACCAATGGAAGGAATACCTTTCTCTCTGTCTCTCTCTCTGTCTCACTGTCTAACTCTGCCTGTCAAACAAACAAAAAAGATTTCTATCTCTCCCTTTGTAACTGCCTTTCAAAGAAATAACTCTTTTATTTTTATTTATGTATTTTTCACAGGCAGAGTGGACAGGGAGTGAGAGAGACAGAGAGAAAGGTCTTCCTTTTCCATTGGTTCACCCCCTAATGGTTAGCGCTGTGCAGCCAGCATGCTGCGGCCGGCACACCATGCTGATCTGAAGCCAGGAGCCAGGTGTTTCCCCTGGTCTTCCATGTGGGTGCAGGGCCCAAGCACTTGGGCCATCCTCAACTGCACTCCTGGGCCACAGCAGAAAGCTGCACTGGAAGAGGGGCAGCTGGGCCAGAATCCAGTGCCCTGACCAGGATTAGAACCCGGTGTGCTGGTGCCGCAAGCAGGGGATTAGCCTATTGAGCCATGGTGCCAGCCAAGTACATCTTTTATTTTTACAAAGATCTACCCTGTTACTCAGTTTCAAGTGCACAGTGTAGTTTTAACTGCAGTCACCATGCTGTATGGGGGATCCTGGGACTCATCTGAGAAACCTCCATACCCCTTGGCCAGCATTTCCCCTTTCAGCCCCACTGCTCCCTCCAGAAACCACCCTTACTCTCCGTGCTTTTTTCAGTTCAAATTTATTGTATTCTACAAAAATGTGAAATTGCTCTAAATGATGTTTCTATATCTAATTATTTTTATTTTTATTGGAAAGGGAAGGAAGCAGAAAATGGAGATAGAAACAGAGATTAAAAAAGAGTTATTATGTCTACTGGCTCATGTCTCGGACAGCAGCCAGGTGGTGTCTGGAACTCAGTCTAGGTTTGCCTCGTGGATGGTGGCAGCCCAGTTTCTAAACCGTTCATTGACTACCCTCTGAGGTAGGGAGTAGCAGGAAGCTGGAACAGGAAGCCGAGCCAGGACTTGGATGCAGACCCTGTGGTAAGCAGTTTGTGAGTCATGAGCAGCGTCAACTACAGCAGCAGGTGTTGCCCCTGGACTGTGTTTTTTATTCCTGGAAATGGCTTATTTCACTCTGCACAGTGTCCTCCAGGCTCAGTTGTTATAAATGGCAGTGTATGTGTGTGTGCGTGTGTGTGTGCGTGTGTGTGTGCAAAATTCAAAAAGTTCATTAAAAAAGTTTAGTTGTTTTGGCAAAACATACTTGGAACCCTCTACTTTGTTCATAATGTGCTCTTTCCCCATTTTCCAAGAATGTTTGAAACACCCCTTATAATACTGCTCTGAGCATCCAGGCCCACCTTTTGATTGAACCTCTCTTCAGTTTCTGTAAGTGGACACCTAGAAGTGGGACCATCAAGTCACAGACTGTCAGATGCTTTTCTGACAACGGGAAGCTGAGTTTTCCAGGGCGCCTGCATTTGACTCCCCATCAATCCTACGGTAGTTCCAGTTCGCTTGCATCCTTGACAGCAACCATCTCTCTGATGTTCAGGGTCATCTGAGGAGTTGTGAACTGGTATCTCATACGGTTTTTACTTCAGATTTTCTGATGGTTGTTGGTATTGAATGTTTTTATGAGACTACTGTTCACTTGCATGCTGTCTTTTTTTTTTAACTTTTATTTAATGAATATAAATTTCCAAAGTACGGCATATGGATTACAATGGCTTCCCCCCCATAACGTCCCTCCCACCCGCAAGCCTCCCCTTTCCCACTCCCTCTCCCCTTCCATTCACATGAGGATTCATTTTGGATTCTCTTTATATACAGAAGATCAATTTAGCATACATTAAGTAAAGATTTCAATAGTTTGCAACCACACAGAAACATAAAGTGAAAAATAATAGATGATTTTTTAAATGATGATGAAATCAGATCATGTCGCTCCCCGTCTTCGTGGAGGAACGACACAGGACCCTGCGTTGTTTTTTCGTCTGCTCGGCCCTTCCCGGGTTTGCTGCTGGTTCTTCCCGGGTTGGCTACCATCCCTTCCACCTCCGTGGAAGGGCGGTTCCCCCTGCCACATTCCCCACTTCCGCGGGGGAGCGGCACAGCGCCGGCCGGCTCTCTCGGGGGCTGCACAGGTGTTCCCCTTAGATGTTCCTGGTGCATGTTGTCTCTCTCCTCCTTTATAGTCCTCTTCCACCAATCCCAACTCTGCTACCCACACGCTGAGTACGATGCTCTCCTCCAATCAGGAGCAGGTCCTGCAGCTTGTCAAGTTGGTGAGAGGCAGCTGGGTAGAAGCTGTTTCCTCCTCTCCCAGTGCCATATTGTGGGAGAGCAGATGCATAGAATAAGTCTTAATTCCAGTAACTTAGTCTAGTCCGAGTTGCTCCCCACAGATCAGACCTATTGTCATGTTTAATCCCAGTGAGAGTCAAGTTGGGAATTGATAATTTTTTCTTTTTTTTTTTTACAGAAGATCAGTTTAGTATACATTAAGTAAAGATTTCAACACTTTGCACCCCCATAGAAACACAAAGTGAAATATACTGTTTGAGTACTCGTTATAGCATTAAGTCTCAATTTACAGCACATTAAGGACAGAGATCCTACATGAGGAGTTAGTGCACAGTGACTCCTGTTGTTGATTTTACAAATTGACACTCCTGTTTATGGTATCAGTAATCTCCGTCTGCACCAGTCATGAGTTTCCAAGGCTATGGAAGCCGCTTGAGTTCTCCGACTCTTATCTTGTTCAGACAAGGTCATAGTCAAAGTGGAGGTTCTCTCCTCCCTTCAGAGAAAGGTACCTCCTTCTTTGAAGACCTGTTCTTTCCACTGGGATCTCACTCACAGAGATCTTTCATTTAGGTTTTTTTTTTTTTTTTTTTTTTTTTTTTTTTTTGCCAGAGTGTCTTGGCTTTCCATGCCTGAAATACTCTCATGGGCTTTTCAGCCAGATTGGAATGCCTTTAGGGCTGATTCTGAGGCCAGAGTGCTGTTTAGGACATCCGCCATTCTATGAGTCTGCTGAGTATCTCGCTTCCCATGCATGCTGTCTTTAGAGAAATATCGTATCTGGAATAGACTGCAGGTCCCTGCTCCCCCAGATTCATATGCTGACATCTGAACCATGGCTGCGTAGTAAGAGGTAGGTGTCAGGCACATCACCAGGTCCTTAGGGTGGAGCCAGAGTGAATGGGGTCAGTGCCCTTGTGCAGGGACCTTGGAGAGCTGCCTGAGCTCCTCTGCCAGGTGACGCAGTGAGAAGGCAGCTGTGCGTGAAGCAGACACTCAGTCTCCTGACACCTGGACCTTGGACATCTCCATCTCCAGGAATGTGAGAAATACTTGTCTATAAGCCACCCAGTCTGTGGGGTTATTGATGGCAGCAAGAGTAGACTAAGGTGAGATTCTCTGCTGTGTCTTTGATAAAGTGTGTTCATGTCTTGGGTACAGTCCCATAAGTGGGATTGCTGTATCCTATGAAAAGTCTGTTTTTAGTTTTTAAAGACATCTTCATACTGTTTTCCACAGTGGCCACACTAATTTCCATTGCTGGGCATGTATATGGTGTTCTCCTCATTCCACATTCTCGCTAGCATTTGTTTCTCTCTTTCATTTGGATCTCAGCCATTCTGACAGGGGCGAGGTGATATATCATTTTGGTTTTGATTTGTATTTCCATGTTGGGCAGTGATGTTGGCCAGTTGTATTTCTCCTTTTGATACTGTGTATTTAGGTTCTTTGCCCATTTCTTTACTGGACTGGTTGTTTTTTTGTTGCTCATATATTTTAGATATTGATCTTTGTTGGATTGGTGGTTTGCTAATAATTTTCCCATTTTGTTGATGTCTCTTTATTGATCACTTCCTTTGCTGTACAGGAGCTTCTGAGTTTGATGTAATGCAGTTTGTTTAGCTTTGCCTTTGCTGTCTGCTTTGAGGGTCTTTTCCAAGAAATCATCACCTACCCTAGTGTCTTGAGGGCTTCTCCTAAATTTTCTCCCAGAAACTTGATAATCTATGTCTTATATTTACACTTTTGATCCATCTTGAATTGATTTTTATATATGGTGAGAGGTCAGGATCTAATTTCATTTTTCTATATATGTACATAAAGGTTTGTCAGCACTCTTTTTTGAAGAGATTATCAGTTGGTTGTATGTACATGAATTTATTTCTGGGATCTCTGCTTTGTTCCACTGATAGGTATCAGTTTTATGCCTGTACCATGCTGTTGTAAATACTATGGCTTTGTAGTGTGCTTGGAAGTCAGGTATTGTGATGCCTCCAGCTTGAATTTTTGCTAAGGATCACACTGGCTATTCTGAGTATGTGTGATTCTATATGAAATTTAGGATTACCTTTTCTTACCTGCTATGCCACAGTGCTGGCCCTTAGGATTACTTTGTCTAATACTATAAATAATGTTATTGATGTTTTGATAGGGATTGTGTTGAATCTGTAGATCATTTTAGGCAATGTAGAGGCTTTATTAAAACCATTTCTTTTTATGTCCTTGCTGATTTCATGAGAGAGATTGATTGATTGATTGATTGAGATTGATCTCCCATTGAGTGGCTCACTCTGCAGTTGGCTGCAGTGGCCAGAGCTGTGCTGATCTGAAGGCAGGAGCCAGGAGCTTCCTCTGGGTCTCATGGGGGTGCAGGGGCCCCAGGACCTGGCTCATCTTCCACTGTTTTCCCAGACCATAGCAGAGAGCTGGATCAGAAGTGGTGCAAGCATGATTCGAACTGGTGCCCATATGGTATGCCGGCACTGCAGGCTGTGGCTTTACCAACTATGCCACAGGACCAGGACCCCTAATTGCTCTTTGCAAAACTTGTGCTACTATATTGAATTATATTGGTAAAAGTGGACATCCTTGTCTTGTTCTAACTCTGGGAGAAAATGCTTTCAGCTTTTCCCCATTTAGTAAATTGGCTGTTGGATTATATATATATATATATCCTTTATAGTTTTGAGGTTTATTCTTTCTGTACATAATTTTCAGAGGGATTTTATCATGAAGGCGTGTTAAATCTTATCATATGCTTTTTCTCCCATCTATTGAGATGAACAAATGTTTTTCGATATTCATTCTGTTGATACAATTTAGATGTTAATTGATTTGTGAGTGTTGAACCACCTTCGAATCTCTGGGATAAATCTCACTTGAGAATTAATTGTGATCTTTTTGATGTGGTTTTGGATTTGATTTGCTGGTATTTTCTTGAGAATCTTTGCATCTGGGTTCATCAAGGATAAAGCTCTATAGTTGCCTTTTTCTGTTTTGTCTTTGACTTTGGTATATATCTATGATTGTGATATCCCCTTGCTGAACTGAACCTTTTTTCCAAATATGTCCTTATTGTCTATTTTTATAATTTTGATGTACAGCCCGTTTTATAGCCTTTCACTTTGAGTTTATATGTGTATCTGAAATGAAGAATTTCTCATTATGCTGGTCTGGTGGTGGTGAATTGTCTGCTTTTGCTTAACTTGAAAATACCATTTTTTTTCCTTCATATTTAAAAAAGAGTATTCCTATAGGGAGACCAAATTGCATGTATTTATAGGTACCATCCTAAGAATACAACAATGCTTTGCTCCTTTGCTCTCTCCCTCCCTCAAGAACCTTCATTTCTTTCTTTTTTTTCTTTAATTTTTACTGAAACACTATTTTTAATTTACTTTATAAATCTTTGTTAAGAATTCATAAAATAATATGAAGAAAAAAAGATAAAAAATAAAGATAACCACAGTGTTTCTTGACAGTCAATACAAGTCATCCCTTCTTGAAGTGTGAATTTCACTTCTAGAAATTTTATTTGAAGTGCTCTATTAGTTCTCACAGATCATCTCGAACATATGGTATTTGTTCCTTTGAGATTTGCTTATCTTATTGGCTTGTCTTATGTATGATATTTTCCAGATTCATCCATTTTGTTGCAAATGACCAGATTTCATTTTTTTGTATTGCTGTGTAGTATTCCATAGTTTACATATCCTATAATTTCATTGCCCATTCTTCGGTTGATGGGCATTTGGGTTGATTCCATGTGTTAGTTATTGTGAATTGAGCTGCAATATACATGGAGGTGCAGATAGCTCTTTGGCTTAGTGATTTCATTTCCCTTGGGTAAATTCCCAAGGGTGGGATGGCTGGGTCATATGCTAGGTCTGTCTTCAGATCTTTGAGTTACCTCCATGCTGTCTTCCATGATGGCTTTACCAGTTCACATTCCCATCAACAGTGGTTTAGGGTACCTTTTCCCCCACATCCTCATCAGCATTTCTTGTTTGTTGATTTCTGTCAGGTTGATTTGTCCATTGCTGAACATGGAGTATTGAAGTCCCCCATTACTACTGTATTGGAGTATAAGTCTCCCTTTAAATCCCTTAACATTTATTTTGAGTAGCCAGGTGCCCTGTAATTAAGTGCATATACATTTATAATAGTTAGATTTCACTCTTGAATTGATCCGTTAATCATTATATAGTGCCCTTCTTTATCTCTTTGAACAGTTTTTGTACTAAAGTCCATTTTGTCTGATATTACAATGGCTACAGCAGCTCTTTTTTGGTTTCTATTGCCATGAAATAACTTTTTCCACCCTTTCACGTTCAGTCTGCCTGCGTCTTTGTTGGTGAGATGTGTTTCTTGTGGGCAGCAAATGGATGGCTTTTGTTTTATTAACCATTCAGCCAGTCTGTCTTTTAACTGGGAGTTGAGGCCATTTACATTCAAAGTGACTATTGATAAGTAAGGACTTTGACAGTTTTTCAAAAAATATTCCCATTTTTTACTTTGAATTTGTTTTAAACTTTGAGAGATTGTTGTCTTTTACCTTCTTTCATAGTGATGGCCATGTTTCTGTGTTGCTGTGTGCAACACATCCTTAAGCATCTTTTGTATGGCTGTACAGGTGGTGATAAATTGTTTCAATTTCCGTTTGTTATGAAAGGTCTTTTTTTCACCTTTATTCATACATGATAATTTTGCAGGGTATAATATTCCGGAGTGACAGTTTTTTTCTCTTTAAGACTGGAACTGTATCTTGCCATTGTCTCCTAGCCTATAGGGTTTATAATGAGAAGTCTGCTGTGAGTCTAATTGGAGGTCCTCTGAAAGTAATCTGGTGTTTCTCTTGTGCACATTTTAGAATCATCTCTTTATGTTTTACTGTGGTGAGTATGGTTACAATACATCTTGGTGAAGATCTTTTCTGGTCATGTCTATTAGGAGTTCTGTGTGCTTCCTCTACTTGGATGTCCATTTCTTTCTCCAAATTAGTGAGGTTTTCTGCTATTATTTTACTAAAAAGGCCTGCTAATCCATTCTGTCTTTCCACACCTTCAAGAACTCCTAAAACCCATATGCTGGGTCATTTTGTAGTATCCTGTATATTCCCAACAGTGGTTTTTAGGTTTCTAAATTCCTCTTCTTGTGTATATTTTGTATAATTTCCAGTGCTTTGCCTTCTGAGTCTGATATTCTTTCTTCTGCTTCAGTGATTTCATTGTTAAGGCTCTCCACTGCATTTTTTATTGGTTCTATTGAACTCTTCCTTGCATTTTGATTTCTCTTTAAGATCTCAATTTCACAGGAGAAATTTTCTTTCATGTCCTGAAAAGATTTCAGTAGTTTGTGCATTTGCTCTGATTACTTCTATGCAATCTTATGATGAATTTTGAATTCAGTTTCTTGCCTTTCTTCATTCTCATCATTTTCACAATCTGCTATTCAAGTGTTGTATTCTTTTGGGGGCATAATTTTTTCCTTATTCTTGTTTCTTGAATTGTATGTTTGTTGTTTGTCTTTTGTGGAGATACTCATGGGCTGTGGAGGCTTTCACCTTTGTACTATGGCTCTGTAGATAGGTGAAATGTCTGCTTTCAGTGACTATCTAGAGGCTTGTAGTGGGTGTGGTCAGGGAGCTCTATAGAGTTTTCCAAGGTCAAGGGTGTGCATAAGGTGATAAACCCAGGTTTGGCATGGTAAATCTTTTTCTTTTTTCTTTTTAATCAGAAGGGAAATTTATTTTGAGTTGAGCTGCTCTCCTCAAAGGATCAGTGCCTGAGTGCTAACCCTAGTGGGGATAATATTCATCTGCACTGTCCTAAGGACTACACAAAGGATCTGCAGTCTTCAATGTAAGTTCTGATTCCCCAGCAATGTCTCCCACCAGGTAACCAGGAAGCCCTGAGCATGTGGAGTCTCCCACTGCGACTGCCCCAAATCCCAGCCACACTGTGAGTCCTCCCATCCCATACACTTTCAGTTTTTTCGCAGACTGGTGCAGAAGTCTCATACAGTCATAAGCTCCCAGCCCCCTGTTAGTCTCCACTAGGCTGGTTGCTGGGCACAGATATGAGCTGGTGCAGCTCTTAGGTATGTCCAAAATGGTGTCAGCGCTATCAGCTCATTATAGGATAGCATTTTAAAGAGATGGGGGAGAGAGAAACGTGTCCGTCCTGTCCTCTTTTTTTTTTCTCCTCTAGTTTGGTAGGTACACTGTCCCCCATGGGTCTCCAAGCTGGGTTCCCTTTAGGCTTTTCCTGCATCTTTTTGCCAGGGGCTTGGGCTGCTGTGGTCTGGTCTCATCTCAATTTCCGACACTGGTGCGTAGGCTCTCAGCTGCTGGAGTCCTGAGTTACAGGCATCCTCCACGTACGTCCGCTGTGTCCCTCTAATTTTGGAGGAGTTTCACCTGCCATTTCCTCCTAACTCTTCCATTAGACTATACTCTGTCCACTTTTTAAAAACTATCTTCTCCTGGGCTAGAGCACTAAGCTCCCTCTCTACTCCACCCTCTTAGATGTCCAACTTTTCACTGTTGAGTCTGGGGCTTTCCTGGTAGGGGAGGGGAGGGAGGCATAGTCGCTTCCCTTGCTTCCCTTCTTGGATCCAAGCCATCACTCAAGCCCCTGTGAGTTCCCCATGCTTGAGTAAATATCGGAAGGAGACTGTGGAATTCTCTCTCAGCTAAAGCTTTGGGTGTCAGGGTGCATAGCAGTTTCTTCCTACCTTGATTTGAGAAGATGGCAACTCCTGGAGGGCTGCTTGCTTCACCAAATGCCAGACCACAGAGGCATCATTGACGTCTCTCCGTGTTGTCCCAGAATGTTCATTGTTTTATCACTTACCCACTGGAAATTTCCATCAGGCATACCTCCATAATTATCTTATGATGATTATCATTATATCTCCTCTGTAGTGATGCCCCTTCTCTGCTCATGACTGCTGATCTATGTCTTCTATTTTTATTAAATATAATGAGAATTTTTCCTTTTATTTAAGATTTTCTTAAGCTGCTCTTTTTATTTTTTGAAGTTAGAAACTCAAACAATTGGGGACTACTGTTTGTTATTCCATTAATAGTATACACTTCCCTCTAGGCAGTACTGGAGATTCATAATATACATTTTGATATAAGTGTTTCCATTGTCATTTGCTTAAACAACTTCTCTTGTGATTCCTTGATGCATGTTTTATTTAGAAGTACCTTGACTCTTTGAGAGATACTTGAGGATTCCCCAGTATTCTATCAAAGCTGCAGTGGACTGTGGAAGGGGGCAACTGTGGGGTTGGCTCTCATCTGAGGAGGGTGCATTCTGCACTCAGAGGAGATAGGGGTAGTTGGGTTTATGAAGCTACAGTATTTCTTAATACTGTGATGGAGTATCTTTGGGATCCCAGGATGGATACTTGGATGGAGTTCAGTGCTCTGGAGTGGGATGGGTCCCAACAATGACTTTCTCAATATGAGATCACACTGCAGCAGCCTGCACTCTAGTGTACAAGTACGGGTGTGCTAGCAGCTATTTATTACTACAACTACAATGCCCTAGACGGGCTTCTTAGAATTGAATGAGACTTGTTTGAGCCCATAGTTTGGAGGTTCTCAGTCCAAGCTTGGGCAGCCCCATTGGATCAGGCAGCTGGTGAGGCCTTCCCAAGCTGTATGAATTCTGTTCCTTTAACTTATAAAAAATATCTTAAGACTTTTAGTACAATGTGGAAGAGAAGTGGCAAGAGTGAACATTGTTGTCTTGCTTGTGTTTATGATCTCACAGGGAAATCTTTCAGTGTTTTAAAACCTGATGTTAGTGGTGGGTGTTTTTTAAATATATGTGTCCCATGTCATATGAGTTTAGTTCCTTTCTATTAATAATTTGTTGAGTGTTTTTAAATACAAACTGTGTTGGTTTTGTCAAAGACTTTTTCTGAATCTTTTTAGGCAATCATGAGTGTGCTTATTCTTCTACTGTGAGATGTTACCTCAGTTGATGGCTGCATGTAGAATCATCTTTGCATTACTTTGATAAATGCCCCATGGTCATGGTGTATTTCCCTTTTAACATGTTGCTGCTGCATTTGGTTTGCTAGGATATCCGTGACAGCTTTTGCATCTCTAGTTTTTCTCTAGAAATGTGTGTATCAGCTTTTGAAGTCAGGAACATACGAGTCTCATAAAAAGAGCTGGAAACTATTCCTTTTCCTTATTTGAAGCTTTTTTGGAAAATGCATACAGAAATTGAGCCATCATTTGGATGATGATATTCTGTGTCCCCTAAAGGTTGATGTGTGGGAAGCTTAGTCCCCAGTTTGTAGATGTTATGATAGGACTTCCAAGAGGAAGGGGGACCTCCAAGGGGGAGGTCACTGTGGCTGCTGACCTTGGAATGGTCTCTCTAATGAGCCAGTTTGTGGGGAGCCATTGCACGGCGTCCTAAAGATGGCGCCGGCTCCTTTCCCCCGGAAGGACTGGCGAGAAACAAACATCTCCTAATAAGGAGATGTTTGAGCTCCCTTCCGGCTTCCGCGTTGCTGTACCAATCAATGCTTGCCACTTGGCCGCTTTTGATTGGTGCGCGCATGGCTATAAGAGGGAGGGGAGAAAAAAGGGCGCAGTATTAGAAGTTTGAAAGAGGTTCCTGAATAAACTGCTGGAAGAAGAGTTCGGGTCGTGTCTTCCTTGCTGGTCGAGGGACGCGACAACTGGTTGCCCGTACGGGGAACATCTCGAACGCGAACTCAGAACTTCCTGCAGTCAGGGCAGCGCTGGTAAGTCCCCCGGGAAAATAAGGTGGGGATCCGCGATAAGAGTGGGCAGTCCTGCGATAATAGCGGGAGGGTAGTTCTGCGATTAAAGCAGAGGAAGTTCTGCGACAAAAGCAGAAGGAGCTCTGACCCGTGGCCAGGGAAGGAGCGCAATTTTTGACGATGGGTAATTCAGAGTCCCATGAAATTTTTCTGGCGCTGAATGCGCTGCTTCGGGAAAACGGTTTGAAACTTAAGCCTAGTACATTGCATAGGTTTTTACGTAACTGTGATACCATTGCACCCTGGTATGGGGTTTCGGGAAGCCTTACTATCCCTTCATGGGACAAACTAGGCAGGGATTTGGATTTTGCATTTGAACAGGGTAATCTTGAAGGGGGAGTGAGACCAATATGGAAGTTAGTGCGAGCATGCCTCGAGGATGAGCAGTGTAGTGAAGCTATTCTGAGCGGTCAAGCTGCCTTGGAGGAGCTTCAGGAAGAGCGCTCCGAGAGAGCTGCCGGAGAAAAAGGGAAAACTTTGAAGGAGAGTCGGAAAAGAACTAGGAAAAAACTGTACCCCGATCTTTCCGAGTTGCGCAGCCCCTCCTTAGTAAGTAGTTCTAGTGCAGAAAGTAGCTCAGAAAGCAGCAGTGAGTCTGAAGAGTGTGGCGATAACAAAGAGTCTGGTATAAAGCAAGTACGGGAATTAAATCGGCAAATGAGGAAATTGCAATTAAAAGGAAAAAAGGAACTTAAGCATGGTACTTTCAAGGGGAACTTAGGGGAGGAGCCTGAAGCCTCTCCTCCTCAGTATGAGCCTGTATCCGCGCAAGAAAGAGGGCGGACTTTCTGTCCGGGAGTCTGGAAACAGGTTGGTGCGGAGTTGTTAAGTGCCTATCCTGTCTTCCAAGATCCGCAAGGGCAGAGGTACGAGGAACCCCTCGACATAAAGATAATCAAATCACTAGCGGAGTCAGTAAGAGCCTATGGCATCAGCGGCTCGTTCACGCTGGCTCAAGTAGAAAATCTTCAAAGATACTGCATGACTCCAAATGACTGGAGCGGGTTGGCTCGTGCTGCATTGTCACCAGGACAATACTTAGACTTCAGAGCTTTCCTGATTGACTTTGCCAATGAACAAGCGGCAGAAAATGCAGCGGCAGGGAATCAGCATTGGGACAGAGATATGCTGCTAGGCATAGGGAGATTCGCTAACCAGCAGACAGGTTACCCACATGCAGTGTATGAACAAGTTAACAAGATAGCCATCAAGGCTTGGAAGTCTATACCCAACAGAGGAGAGGTAAGTGGGAATTTGACAAAGATTACACAGGGACCCACCGAGCCGTTTTCAGACTTTGCAGCGCGCATGGTGGAAGCTGCGGGTAGGATTTTTGGAGATCCAGATCGCGCCATGCCGCTGATAGAACAGTTGGTTTTTGAGCAGTGCACTAAGGAATGCAGAGCTGCTATAACACCATGGAAGAGCAAAGGGCTTCAGGTATGGATAAAACAATGCAGGGAAATAGGAGGGCCGCTATCCAACACTGGCCTTGCTGCAGCAGTCCTTCAAATCACGAAGGGCAATAGGGGATCAGGGAACGCTGGAGCATGTTTCAGCTGTGGAAAAATGGGACATATGAAGCGGCAATGTCCACAAAGGGGAAGAGGCAAAGAACAAAGACAGGAAGGACCAGGAATTTGTCCAAAATGCAGGAAGGGAAAGCACTGGGCCAATGAATGCCGCTCGGTAAAGGACATTGACGGCAACGTCCTTGCTTCTGGCAATGGTGGGGCGCGTCCAAAAAACGGGCAGCGGGGCCCTCGTCCCCAGGGCCCGCAAATATATGGGGCATTCGAGAGTCAGCATCAGGGCGCCCATCAGGACCAACAGCAGGGGAGGCAAAGTCAGTGGCCCAGCTTCAGACATCCCAGAGACCACGGAGAGCCACTGCAGGCTCTGCAGGCCTGGACCTCTGTGCCACCACCAGACTCATACTGACACCAAAAATGGGAGTGCAAGCCATTGAGTCAGACTTTCAGGGACCCCTAGAGGAAGGGACAGTGGGATTGTTGTTGGGACGTTCATCCTCTACCTTGAAAGGTCTCATAATTCATCCAGGAGTCATAGATTCGGATTATACTGGCATGGTGAAAATCATGGTTGAGTCCCCTAGAGGTATAACAGCTATTAATCCAGGAGATAGGATTGCACAACTTGTAATCCTTCCTAGCAAGCATTTGCAGTTCAGTGCATCAAAGAAACAACGAGGAAGTGAAGGCTTTGGGTCCACAGGCGTAGATTGTACCTTCTTGTCTTTAGAACTAGACCAGAGACCAACCTTAAAGATAAAAATAAATGGAAAGGACATTCTCGGCCTACTAGACACAGGTGCAGACCGTAGTATCATCGCCTCCAAGGATTGGCCTCCAAAGTGGCCTAAGCAGGCATCCTCACAATCCCTTCGGGGACTGGGATATTCAGAAACTCCTGAGATGAGCGCAGTAATGCTGCACTGGGAGGATGCAGAGGGACATTCAGGCACGGTGCAACCTTATGTTTTGGATTTACCTATCTCTTTATGGGGCCGAGACCTTTTGAAAGACATGAACTATAAATTAAGTAATGAATACTCCCGTGTTTCTCAAAAATTGATGAAGGATATGGGACACCATCCGAATTATGGAATAGGAAAATTCTTACAAGGAAGAAATGAGCCCACTGAAGTAGTGCAGAGGCCTTCTCGCCAAGGGCTGGGTTTTTCATAGGGGCCGCTGAGGAAGGTATTCCCATTACTTGGAAGCACGAGGACCCAGTGTGGGTTCCTCAGTGGCCTCTGTCCTCAGACAAATTGGTCGCAGCGCAGCAATTGATTCAAGAACAATTGAATTTAGGACACATTAGACCCTCTGTATCACCTTGGAATACTCCTATTTTTGTAATAAAAAAGAAATCCGGGAAGTGGTGGTTGCTACATGACTTGAGAGTTATTAATATGCAGATGCAGGTCATGGGGCCGGTGCAACGTGGGCTGCCTCTTCTATCTACACTTCCACAGGGATGGCCCATAATAATAATAGATATTAAAGACTGTTTCTTCTCCATACCCCTACATACAAAGGATTGTGAAAGGTTTGCCTTTACCTTGCCGGCGTGCAATCATGAGCAGCCTGACCAGAGGTATGAATGGGTTGTGCTTCCACAGGGCATGGCTAACAGCCCCACAATGTGTCAGCTATTCGTGGGTCAAGCGATTGGGCCTTTACGTAAGAGATTTTCTTCCCTAAAATGCATCCATTACATGGATGACATCCTCTTAGCAGCAAAAGACGAATTCGTATTAGATGATGGCTTTGCATATTTGATTCAGTTGTTAGAAAGTAAGAAGTTATTTATTGCCCCTGAAAAGGTTCAAAAAGGAAGCATTGCAACTTATCTGGGATCCCGCATAACTAGTACTCAAATTGTTCCTCAAAAGGTGGAATTGCGCAAAGATAGTTTAAAGACTTTAAATGATTTTCAGAGATTATTAGGAGATATAAATTGGGTTAGGGGTTATTTGAATCTTCCCAATTATGAACTTAAGCCACTTTATGTCATTTTGCGTGGTGATTCGGCATTGGACTCACCGCAGTGCTTAACTCCGGAGGCCAGGGAGGCCCTAGAGAAGGTAGAAAAGAAATTACAGGAGGCATTCTTATGCAGAATGAATGAAAATCTGCCATTGTCATTATGCATTCTCCCAACGCTTAGCCAACCTACAGGGCTAGTATGGCAGGAAGGTCCGCTTTTATGGATACATCCAAGGAGCTCTCCAGCCAAGTCTATTGAGTATTATCCGGCAGCGGTGGCAAAGCTAGCACTGGAGGGTTTGCAACAATGTTTACAATATTTTGGAAAATTGCCGTGTGAAGTGATTGTTGCTTATGATGCCAAACAAGTCAACGTCCTATGTGCTCTTTTAGATGATTGGGCAGTGTTTCGCTGTGGGTTCCCAGGCTTTATAGACAATCATTTACCAAAAAGTCCATTGTTACAATTCTTTAAAGAACATCCGGTAGTATTTCCAAAAATTACAGCCACTGAGCCATTACTAGGTGCTCCAAATATATTTACGGATGGGTCAAAAACAGGCTGTGGGGTTTATATGGTAGAGGGTAATGACCCGGTATTTCATCAGTTTCAGCCAGGCTCACCTCAAGTTGTGGAGTTAAAAATAGTTATTGAGGTCCTTAAGCAGTGCTCTTTTGCCTTTAATTTGTTGTCAGATTCCTTATATGTGGTGAACGCATTAAAGATATTGGAAACCGCAGGGCCGATTAAACCTTCTAGCCCAATTGCATCCCTATTACATATAGCCCAGCAGTTGCTTTGGTCACGGAAAAATCCCTTTTTTGCTCAGCATATTAGAGCCCACACAGGCATGCCTGGTCCTTTATGTGAAGGCAATGCGCGAGTAGATCTGTGTACTAGACAGGAATTCATCTTTTTTACTACTTCCGCAGAGGCTGCTAAAGCTTTCCATCAATCTTTTCATGTCAACGCGTGCGCTTTGCAGCAGAAATTTCATCTTTCCCGCGCAGATGCCAAACAGATTGTACTTGATTGCGCTGACTGTGCTGTTACTCGTGCACAACCTAGTGTTGGCGTAAACCCTAGAGGGTTACTGCCTGGGAGAGTATGGCAGATGGATGTGACCCATGTATCGGAATTTGGGAAATTGAAATATGTTCATGTCTCAGTGGACACGTGCTCAGGCATTATGTATGCCTCTCCCCTCAGTGGTGAATCTACACGTCAGGTGATTGCTCATTGTCTGGATGCATGGGCCGCCTGGGGGAAACCCCAGGTGCTAAAAACTGATAATGGCCCGGCCTATACATCTCAAACCTTTACCACCTATTGCCAAAAAATGGAGGTTCAACTTGTCCATGGATTGCCATACAATCCTCAGGGCCAGGGCATAATTGAGCGAGCACACCGCACACTGAAAGAATATCTTTTAAAACAAAAAGAGGGAGTTGGCTATAGCCGCACCCCGAGAGAGAGAATTGCCTTAGTCTTATTTACAATTAATTTTTTAAATTTGGATGTGCATGGGCACTCAGCCGCGGACAGGCATCAGCAACAAGGAAACCCAAGTAGAGGGTTGGTAAAATGGAAAGATCTCTTGACGGGCCAGTGGCGTGGCCCTGATCCCGTGCTGGCATGGGCACGAGGTGCTGTTTGTGTTTTTCCACAGGATCAACATGACCCGGTGTGGGTTCCGGAGCGAGCGGTCAGGCGGGTCTGCCACGAGGAGAATCCTGCTGTTGCTTTTGATACTTCTGCCTCAAATGCAGCGGACACTGGCGGAGCAGAGATGGGGGATTCTATCAGTATTCCCAAAGCCGATGCCGAATTGGTCCGCGGAATTTGACTACACCTTGGAGCAACTGCGCCTTGCCGTGGTCACCATCAACTCCACGCGTGTGGATGTCTCCTTCGCATCTGGACTGTCATCCCAGATCCAGCTGTCTCCAGCCTGAAGGAGTGGGTGGGACTTGGAGCTTTGACGGGGTTGCTGTTACTTGTTGTGTTATTTTGCCTGTGGTGTTTGTGCAGGATGAGGACGGCTCATTGGCGGGAATTGGCCATGATAGCTCAAGCCTTTTATGCCCTTGAGGCTGGACAACTGCCGCAAGCATGGCTGGCCTTCCTTGAATGCTAGGCATGGGTGCAGGGTGCGAGGCAAAGCACTGCAGAGAGAACGAGCCATTACGTTCTCTGGAAGGCAAGTCTGTCTGCATGTGGGTTGGCATCCCAGAACCCACCCCTGCGAAAAGGATGCTGTTCCAGGTGGATGCCTGGCAGTGGGGGACAGACCCCTACCTTCTCCTGTAATCCTTAGATGCCTAGTTCTAAAACAAAAAGGGGGAACTGTGGGGAGCCATTGCACGGCGCCCTAAAGATGGCGCCGGCTCCTTTCCCCCGGAAGGACTGGCGAGAAACAAACATCTCCTAATAAGGAGATGTTTGAGCTCCCTTCCGGCTTCCGCGTTGCTGTACCAATCAATGCTTGCCACTTGGCCGCTTTTGATTGGTGCGCGCATGGCTATAAGAGGGAGGGGAGAAAAAAGGGCGCGGTATTAGAAGTTTGAAAGAGGTTCCTGAATAAACTGCTGGAAGAAGAGTTCGGGTCGTGTCTTCCTTGCTGGTCGAGGGATGCGACAGAGTAGAATGCCAAATAAGGCACTTTGTGAAATACATGGTACCTGGATTTAAGTGTAAGGCAAAATAATCTGTCTTTTCCTCTCTCTCTTAACTCTGCCTTAGAGATAAATGAGTAAGTTATTTAAAAAGTAATATGGATTCAAAATGGTGTCAAGTAGACTCAAAAGGGTTTTTCCCTGAATGTTGGTGGATTCCTCCCTTGGAGGAGTGAGTTCCTTTGTATTGGAGAGCTTTCTGTGGGCTGGCATGGCACAGTGGGTTCAGTTTCCACTAATAACCCCAGCACCCCATACTGGAGCCACCAGTTCAAGTTCTGGCTGCTCAGCTGTCTGCTAATCAGCCTGGGAAACCAGTGGAAGATGGTCCAAGTACTTGGGCCGCTGCCACCCATGTGGGAGACCAGCATGCAGTTCCTGGCTCCTGGCTTTGGCCTGGCCCTGCCCTGGCTGTTGCAGCCATTTGGGGAGTGAACAAGTGAATGGAAGATCTCTCTTTGTTCTCCGTGTCTTTCAGGTAGATAGACATTGTTTTTTAAAAAAATTCTTTCTACTTTAAAAAAATGCTTCCTTCTGAGAGTATTGCATTATGTTGATATTTGAATGCCTCTGCAGACTCTGATATTTGTTGCAAATACAGTAGGAAATAGGACTTCAAGTTCTTAGGATTGTAGATTAGAATTGAATGGGTGAGCACCTCAAATTTGATGTGATCTCTATGAGTATTTGTGGTTTACAATATCCACAAGTCGGGGTGGATATTTGGTCCAGAAATTAAGATGTTACTTGGGACACCCACATTCCATATTAGTGTCTGGGTTTGAGTCCTGCCTGAGCTTCCAATTCCAGCTTCGTGCTAATGCACTCCCTGGAGGCAGCAGATGTCAGTGCCTTGCACAAGGGAGATGTGAATTGAGTTCCGGGCTCCTGGCTTTGCCTGCCTCCCAGCCCTGGCTGTTGCAGGCATTTGGAGAGTGAACAAGTGGATGGAAGATCTACCTCTGTTCTCTGTTTCTGTCCCTCTTCTGCCTTCCAAATAAAGATTTTTTAAAATGGGGCCGGCACTGTGGTGTGGCGGGTAACCAGCCACCCTCTTCAGTGCCAACATCCTGTATGGGCGCTAGTTCGAGACCTGGCTGCTCTACTTCTGATCCAGCTCTCTGCAATGGCCTAGGAAAGCAGCAGAAGATGGCCCAAATCCAGACCCAGAAGAAGCTCCTGGCTTCGGATCAGCCTAGCTCTGGCCGTTGCAGCCATCTGGGGGGTGAACCAGTGGATGGAAGACCTCTCTTTATCTCTGCCTCTCCTCTTTCTGTGTAACTTTCTCTCTTTCAAATAAATAAAAGCATTTTAAAAATAAAATAAAATTGAATAAATCGCTAGTGTATGTCCAGTCAGGCTCCTGGCAGGAAACAGATGGTCCATTCAAAATGGGTGCCTTGAGGAGAAGCTAAGCAGCATAGATATGGATAGGGTTAAACCATGAGGGCAGGCGTTTATTCTTGGGCTGAAGATACCAGTTAGGACATTCATGTCCCACACTGGAGTGCCTGGCTTGAGTCCAAGCTGGTCTGTGCTTCTGATCCAGCTTCCTGCTACTACACCTGGGAAGCTGTAGGTGATGCCCAGATGCTTGGGTTTCTGGCCAGCATGAGGAGATCCAAATGGAGGTCCTGGATCCTGGATTCCACCTGGCCCAGCCCTGGCTATTGGAGGCTTTTGGGGGATGAACCAGTGGATGGAAGATGTTTCTCATCTCTGCCTTTCAAATAAATAAAAATAAGTTAATTAAGAGTCATAAAATAAGAAAGCATCAAAGGACAGTTCTGGGTCCCAGCATGCCTCATGCCTGGAGCTGTTGTGCTCCTGGGCTTGAAGAGATCGGAGGAGGAAGTAGTTACTAGCAGTTGAGAAGGCAGCTGTGTGAAGAGTGCCAAATGCTGAGGACTGGGGCTTTGATGAAGGTTCTCAGTGAGTCCCAGCCAGTATGCAGGGAGGGAGCCAGGGACCAGGCCCCTGACCACACTGTCTAGTCGGCTGCTGCTGCCTGTATGAGGCCAGAGGCCAGGGACTCCCTCTGATGCTGACCACATATGTCAGCCTCCCGAAGCACACAATGGGATTGAAACGGCAGACTGGATGTGGGAGGGCAGGTGGCAGACACATAGTGACCACGTGGGACCTTGCCCATTCTTTCTCTCCCAGTTCACATTATCTTTTGATCAGGCACAGTTCACAAATGCTGTGTATTCAGAGAATTACTGTGGCTGGCCATAAGAACGAGTTCATCTATTTTTTTTTGAAAGATCGTTTATTTGAGAGAAAGAGAGAGAGGGAGGGAGATTTTCCATCTGCTGGTTCCTTCCCCAGATGGCTGCAACAGCCAAGGCTGAAGCCAGGACAGTAGCTTCATCCAGGTCTCCTATGAGGGAGACAGGAGCCCAAACTTGGGTCATCTTCCACTGCTTTTCCCAGGCTGTTAGCAAGGAGCAGAATCGGAAATGGAGCAGCTGGGATGGGAGATGATGTTGCAGGCAGCGGCTTTACCTGCTATGCCACAGTGCTGGCCCCGGGAATTCATTGGCCACCAACTTTTAAAATAATGTAATTTTTGTGTGATGGAAAACATTTAGGTTCTAGGGCTAACTGTGGCACTTAATAGGTAGGGTGAGCAAGGATACAAGGGTGACCTAACCATTGTAGAAAATGAAAGTTGAAAAAGCCCTAGTAACTGAAGCGTTATACACTATGAAAGTGTTTCACATGCCCTGTAGCTGCAGTTTACCTGACAATGAGCGAGTTTCACGTTTATGTTCTGGTTCCCAGCGCGAGTGTGTATCTATCCATGTGGGGCAGGTGGGCGTCCAGATCGGCAACACCTGCTGGGAGTTGTACTGCCTTGAACATGGCATTCAGCCCGACGGTCAGATGCCAAGTGACAAAACCATCGGTGGCGGTGATGACTCGTTCAACACGTTCTTCAGTGAGACGGGGGTGGGCAAGCAAGTGCCCAGAGCCGTGTTTGTGTACCTGGAGCCCACAGTGGTCGGTAGGTGCTCGGGTACCAGAGGGTGGGATGCCCGGTGTGGGCTCCCCTGCAGAGAGAACAGCTGTAGGAGCCCATGCTGTTGTCGAGTGAGAACCGAAAGGTTCACGATGCACAGTCTGACTGTGCGACTCGGCAACCCCTGACCCACAGCTGCTCTGCCAGCACACGGTGGGCTGCGGAGAGATGTGCCAGGGGCTGCCTCAGCCTTGGTCGGGTGGCTTCTGCAGACCCCGTGTGTGCTGGTTCCCTCCCTGCCGCCGTGCTCTGTGTGCTGGTGCATCTCCCACATGACAAGGTCAGCGTAGAGCATTCGTGTGGTTCTCCCAGCTTAGAGCACAAGGTCGTGTGAAGGAGAGCTGCAGAGAGATGGGTGTGCCAGGGGACAACAGTGTCACAGCCTGGGAGGCCCAGAGCACCTGGGCAACCCCGACAGGACTGCCCAGCCAAAGCCACACTGACCTAGGCACTGCCCAGTTTTAAATTATTCCTTGAAACAAATCGGTCCCCGTGTGAGGGGTGAGAGCTGCTCTCCCTTCACCGCAGCAGGGAACTCTGGGATTCCTTCGGTGAGTTGACCTCACCCGCTGAGATCCACGAAGTGCAAGGGTGGTTTTGCATCACAGACGTTTTCTGAGACACTTGCGCCCGTGGGGGCTACAGGGCACAGCGTGTGCTTTGTGGAACTGAGCAGGGCCGGCCGCGCCGTCTCGGTGAGTACAGCAGGCCCCGGCCTCCCTGGTCTCTCTGCAGACAAAGTGCGCACGGGCACGTACAGGCAGCTGTTCCACCCAGAGCAGCTGATCACCGGGAAGGAAGACACGGCCAACAATTACGTCAGGGGCCATTACACCATCGGCAAGGAGATCGTGGACCTGGTGCTGGACCGCATCCGCAAACTGGTAAGGGGCGCCCTCGTCCCGCACAGCCTTGGGTTGGCAGAGGAGGTGGCTCCCCAACACTCAGGCCAGGATCAGGAGCCTGACCTGGTCTGCAGAGGCCTCTGCGGAGGGTGCGTGTGCGACTCACTGTGGGTCTTATCGTGTGCTTCTTTGCTTCTGCTCTAACACGTGTTCACCGCAGAAGGTCTGAGTCTGTGTTAACTTGCAGAGGCTGAGAGAAGTGAGCCTGGTGGGGGGCAGGTGTGTGGCACGGCCTGCCCGGACCCGGCTCACGCTGTGTGGTTTCTCGCAGGCTGCAGGGCTTCTTCATCTTCCACAGCTTTGGGGGTGGCACCGGCTCCGGGTTCGCATCTCTGCTCATGGAGCAGCTGTCAGTGCACTATGGCAAGAAGTCCAAGCTGGAGTTTGCCATCCACCCAGCGCCGCAGGTTTCCACAGCCGTGGTGGAGCCGTACAACTCCATCCTGACCACCCACATGACCCTGGAATATTCCGACTGTGCCTTCATGGTGGACAACGAAGCCATCTACGACATCTGTCGGTGCAACCTGGACATCGAGCGTTCCAAGTACAACCTCAACCATCTGATCAGGCAGATCGTGTCGTCCATCACGGCCTCCCTGCGATTCGATGGGGCCCTGAACGTGGACTTGACAGAGTTCCAGACCAGCCTGGTGCTGTACCCCCGCATCCACTTCCCGCTGGCCACCTACGCCCCGGTCATCTTGGCGGAGAAGGCCTACCACGAGCAGCTGTCCATGGCCAAGATCACCAATGCCTGCTTCGAGCCGGCCAATCAGATGGTGAAGTGTGACCCTTGCCATGGCAAGTACATGGCCTGCTGCATGCTGTACAGGGGTGACATGGTCCCGATGGACGTCAACGCGGCCATCGCCACCATCAAGACCAAGCTCACCATCCAGTTTGTGGACTGATGCCCGACCAGCTTTAAGGTAGGCCTGGGCGTTGGGAGGTGTCACCCCATCAGTGGGCAGCAGCCCTCCGGGAGAAGGCATACTGTGATTAGCAGGCTGCGTGCCCTGACACACCTGGTTTGCGTCTTCATGCCCTTTGGTTTTTAACCTTGTCCACAATGATTTTCCCCATAGACAAAACTATGGATTCCACATTTGTAAGCTCTGATGAGTTCCCATGTATTGGGGGAGTTTCGAGTTCCAGAATCATCCAGATGGAAAATGACATGAGAAACCCAGAGCAGTGTGTCTGCCGTTTCCCACGTGGATGGCTGTGCTTCCTCTGATCACCCACCACTTGTTAGACGCTCTCAGCCCCCTTGATGACAGCTTGACACAGATGACCTATTTTTTTCTTTCAAGATGTATTTTATTTATTTGAAAGGCAGAGTTACAGAGAGGCAGAGGTAGAGAGAGAGAGCGGTCTTCCATCTGCTGGTTCACTCCCCAAATGGCCACAGCTGCCAGAGGTGGGCTCTTCCAGAGCCAGGAGCTTCTTCCAGGTCTCCCACATGGGTGCAGGGGCCCAGGGACTTGGCCATCTGCTGCTTTCCCAGGCACATTAGCAGGAATCTGGATTAGAAGTGGAGCATGGGCTGGCGCTGTGGTGTAGCGGCTAAAGCAGCTGTCTGCAGTGCCAGCATCTCATATGGAGATCATTTCAACTCCCAGATGCTCCACTTCTGATCCAGCTCTCTGCTGTGGTCTGGGAAAGCTGTGGACGATGCCCCAAGCCCTTGGGCTCCTGCATCCGCGTGGGAGAAACGGATGAAGCTCCTGTCTCCTGGCTTCAGGTCAGCACAGCTCCGGCCATTGCAGCCATCTGTGGTGCCCCTTTACCCCCGGGGTGCTGTCTTGGGGCAACTTCTGCTCACTGGAAAGCAAGGGAGGCGGAGAGGTGAGGACAGGACCACAACAGGCACCGCGACCTCCCTAGTGGGGCAGGGAAGGACCAGCTTCATCCTCTCAGCCCAGGGGACTGAGACGGGAAGGGAGGGGCTGGTGACCATGAGCACAGGGAGCCTAGGGCCAGGCAGGGTCTCTTGCTGCCAGTGGGGGCTCCAGGCCTGTCAGAGGTCCACCTTCGTGGGTGTGTGGCAGCCCCCTACAGCGGTTGTGGGGTGGCTGTCCTGAGCAGGGCCAGGCTGCCCAGGGCTGAGACACCTATATCCCACATCAGCTCTGCCCAGGACATCACCCTGGAACTGACCGAGTCTGAGTGACCTTCCTGAGAGATGCTCAGTGCTGTGAGTGTGCACCTGGGGCTCGAGGCACCTGGGACCCCCACACCACTCAGGGTCCCCCACCGCCCACCCTCCCCACCGTGCCCTGGCCTCCTGAGGTTCATGCGCCCCACCTCACCCCTCCTCTGTCAGCCAGACCCTGGCCATCTCTCCACCACTCTGCTCCTACTTATTCTCCAGGTTCTAGCACAACATGGAGGCAGAAGCCCTTATCCCCATGCTAAGGTGGGCTGCTGAGTCATGCCAGAGACAGCCCAAGATGGCTCCATCCCTCCAGGTCACCGGAGCCCACCCTCCAGCCACGGGGCCTCTCTCCCTGCATCTGTGGGAACAGCCTCCAAGTCTGCTTCCTGCCCCAGGCCCCACTCCTGCCAGCACAGACCCGGGGGCAGGGCCATAAGCTGCACCCTCCCTGTGGTCTGTACTGCGGGAGCCCACAAGCAGGTTCAGAGCCACAGAGACCACATCCCTGGCCATCCTTCAGACTAGGTCTTCGTAAGCCTTGAGCCTGGCCCTGAACCCAGGCACCTGCTGGACAACTGCCCACATACTAGCCTGGTGCCCCAACCCTGTGGACACAGCTCTGGAGTGGCGATGGCCAGGCTGTGTTGCCTGGGAGCATGGGGACCCGCAAGCCACCCCCTCTACTTAACAGAAACAGAGGCCTCAGAGTAAGAGTGCCCAGTGCTTACCCACGTCCAGCTCTGTCTCTGCCTGCAGTCCTGAGTCCCAGAGTCACTCGGCTCTGGCCAAATGCTGACCAGTGCCTGCCTGTGACCACAGCTGGGCTCAAGGTCGGGGCCCGGGGACAGGTGTGCCGCCTCATGTTGGGGTTTCTGACCCCAGTCCCACCCTGGGGTGAGCTGGGGTGCGGAGGACTCACTGCAGGAACCCAAGCCTGTCAGGGACGAGGCAGCCGCCCTCATCGTCCTCTTCTTCAGTCTCCAACAGTGCTACTCCTCGGCGTCCCTACAGCCGAGAGGGGACCCGGATAAGAAGTCACTGGGGGAGCTGTCTGCCTGCCCCCTCTCCCCGTGTCCCCAGGGAGGCAGGGTCTGGCTCTCACAGGCACAGTCCTTGAGGCAGGGCCCCACCTCCTCCCTCAGCAACCTGGCCCGTACCTGCTCATATTTCATGATGAGCGCTACTCTCTCCTGGGACCTCAGGGACCTCAAGGCATTCACATCCAATCTGTAAGACACACACGCACATGGGAGCCAGCACCAGGGAGCCCACGGGAATGCTGCCCTGAGGGCTGTCCCCCTGGTCAGAGGGGGGGCAGCCACACAGCCAGGCAGGCGGGAACCTGGTGGCTGGGTCCCTGGAGGATGACTTGTGCAGAGCTCAGGGACTAGGGACGGTGGGGAAGGACAGCCCCCACCTTGCCTCCCTTGCCCTCGGAAAGGATGCTCCTCCCCCAGCCTGGCAGCCACGAGTCTTCCAGGGAGCCCAAGTCTATGGGGCTCCCTGACACGCTCTCAGCTCCTGCATCTCTGGGGCTCTCAGAGCTGGCCTCCCTGCCCCACCTGATACCAGCTGACCCGACACCTATTCTTGAACCCGTGTCCAGACTCAGACTCACACCAAGGCCCATTCGACACTGGTGACCAGCAGAGCGGGACGAATGAGATGACTGTAATCACGCTCTACACACAGGGGCACCACTCAGAGCTCTGCCATGGAAACCGGCCTGGGAGACCAGGGCCACCCACCTAGGCGGGACCTTCCCCACGCCACAGCTCATGCAGAGAGCAAGTCCCACTCACCTCCATCGAGAATCCATGCGATTCTACCAAATGTGCCTCCTGCCTACACTACCAACTGGTCAGTTGGGCAGTAGACGCACTACTGGCCTCTGGTCGCCTCCCAGCCCAGAGTGCGCATCTCAGTGACTGTGACATCACAGAAGCCTGCCAGCCAATCCCTAGTGGCTCTGCTGTGGCAGGGCTCAGGGTCCTCAGGCCTGGCTTCATTAAAGGTCACCAGAAGTGGGGCCTGTGTTCTCCCCAGGGCCCAGGTGAGAGGGCAGGGCTCTGGCAGAACTGCCCCGGAACCAGGGGTGCCAGGGCCCTCTGCTACCGGCCGTAAAGGCCCCAAGTCCCAGGCAACCGGCACCTCTCACCCCTCCTTTCTGCCTCTGCAATTGTATTACAGCCCAACTGTGAAGGCCTCTTTCTTTGAACACAAGGTCACATAGGGAGCCCCACATAGACCTGTCCCCACACTCCGGGGCTGCCCCTGCCATGACCTGAACTGAGACTCCCGGGGGTGCAGCCTCCTGTCCTACCACAGGCCCCACCCCAGCACTGCCACCCTCTTCTGCCCCTCCTGCTCTGTTCCAGCCCTTCTTCCCTGGAGTTGTAGGAGGTGGACACAGGGGGTCCTCTGGGATGGAGGGCAGGGGAGCATGGCCCAGCCTGTCCAGAGTGGGAACCAGGGCCCTGTCCTGGACATGGGCCAGGGCTTCAGGCACAGAGCACTGAGAATTCCTAGGCACCAGCACCTGAGCCGCATGCTGGTAACACCGGGCTGCTGCTGACCATAAGGACAGGGACAGCACACGTCAGGCTGCAGGCAGGAATAGCCACAGGCCCGTGGCTCCCCGGGGTGCTGATCACAAGGTTGCTCCCCCTGGGAAAGTGGCTCAGCCCTCCCCCAGCACCTCCTTGGTCCCAGGCCCCACACTGCCCCTAGGATGCCACCTTGGGGCCACAGTCAGTTCTTTTCCCTTCAAGGGCCCACTGCTCTGCCTCTCTGCCCACTTCCTCTGCCTTGGGTGGAGACCACATGGTGCAGGGCCCTGGTCACCCACACACCTGCTGGCCTCCTCTGTGGAGTGTGAATGAGTGCACAGCCCTCCCGTCCCCTGGGCTCCCTTTCACTCCTGCAGAGGCAGGGGTCCCCCATTGCTTCTCTGTGGAGGGAGCTCAGTGAACACAAAGAGCAGGTCTCCCCTGGGGTAAGTGCTTTAGACAGAGTTTGTGGCACCAAGAGGGCTGTGGGACCTTTAAGAGGCGGGCAGAGTAGGAGGTTGCTAGGTGAGATGGGGTGGGGCCCTGGGAAGGGATGAGTGCTGGGCTCCCAGAATCAGGGCTGGGCCAGCCAAAGGTAGGAAATGCATCTGGGTCTCCCTCCCTCCTGGGTGATGGAACCCCAGTGCTTGGACCACCACCTACAGGCACCACCTGAACCCCCGAGTGTGCATTAGTGGGGAGCTGGAATTGCAGCCAAGGAGCTGGGAATAGGACCAGGCCCTCTGACTGGGGATGTGGGCACCCCAATCCAGGATTTCACTGCTGCCTGGTGCGCCCATCCTGACGCATTCTCTCTGTGAAGGCAGCCCAGGTACAAGTGTGGGAGAAACAGAAAAAGGATCAGCCCACCCTGCCCTCCCCCCAGCAAGCCCCTGGGGACAGGAGCGGCCACTCCACCCTGTCTGGGCCTCCCAGCAGCTCATTGGTCACCAGGATGTCACAGATGCTCCTCCCCAGACAGCCCTGTGCCGAGTGCCCTCAGTGAGTTGTGTCAAAGCAGGGGGCAGGTGGCAGATCCAGGCTCAGAGGGCAAAGACAGGCATGCGGGGGGCCTGAGACAGGCGGCAGCATCATGACCACAGGGCTGAGCCACCACAGACACCCAGATCCTGGGCCCACTGTGCGGGAGACCCCACACGGGGTGTGTTTGCGGGGTCACAGCTGCGTCCACAGTTGGGGGTTGGCACTGGGACCAGCTCAGGCAGGAGAGAGGATTGCTGGATCATGGCCAGGGGCGTTCATGCCCCCTGACCTTTAGGTCTTCCTGTCCAGTCAGGGACCTCTTCCCACCCCTTATGTCCCTTGGGCCTGGAGGTGGGAGGTCTCATATCCATCTACAGGTGGGCACCACTGCCACCGTGCACGGCCTCACACTGAGTAGCGGAGCAGGTCTCCCTGCAGAGGGCGGGGCAGCAGAGTGGCAGCTGCTGTGCAGTCTTGGGCACGCGCCCCGGCTCTGAGCCGCAGTGTGCTCACGGTGATGCTGGGACTCTCCCTGCCGCTCTGAAGGTGGCTGGCCGGCTACGCCCGGTTGGTGACGCGTGTGCCCTGAGGATCTCGGCCACGGCGATGGAGATCACACCCCCACCCACCCCGCCCCACACTGCACCCCTGCGGGAACAACACGGACAGCCCTGGATCCAGCCGCCACTGGCAGTCACGGCAGCCGGCCCCGCTGCACCGCCTGCCTCCCACACCCACGCCCTGTGTCCGGTCCAGCACTGAGCAGACTCTGTGCAATGCGAGCTTTTATTGTTGCCTCCTCCAATGAGAGGCCGGCAGGCAGCAGGTGGGGCTGCACCTGCTGACCACGTAGGCGCGGGATGGGCCTGGGTCTTCTGGCCGGGAGGGCTCCCTTAACAAAGAGGATCTGAGAAGATTTTATTCTGCAGAGAAGTCGGGACACCTGGTGAGGCCGGGGCCTAGAGACACCTGCAGGGCGCAGGCACAGGGCACTTCCTGGGGAGGAGCTGCAGCCTGGCACTGGATCTGGGCAGCTAAAGGCAGATCCTCTCCTGCACCCGGGTGCCTGAGAATCTCTCGTAAAAATCCCTCCCTTGATGAGGAATGAGGAGGAGGTTCTCTGTGGGGGGTGCAGGTGAGGCTGGGACAGGCAGGGGCTACACAGAAGGCCTGGCAAGGCGGCAGGGCCACCGGGGGCCTCCAGGAACACACAGACCCCAGTCCGCTGGCCCCTTCTGTCTCTGGTACACTTGCAGCCTAGCAGTGCCCATCCCCGCCTGTGCTCACCTGCAGTCAGGGTTCGGTCTGCTTTTTCCCCAGCTGTTGCCAGGCCCAGGAGGACAGGAAGGGCTGTTGGAGGCCTGGTTCCATGCTCAGGAGCCCCATATGGCCCTTTGGGGTACAGGGAGAAGGAAACATGAGGTCTGGGGTGGAGGAGGGCACCCGAGGGGTCAGGGTGAGTTAGTGGGATTTGAAGGCAGGCAGCACCCAGCACCCACGGCTTGAAGAATTTTCAGGCTCTGGCGCTGGAGAAGCTCTGATCAGGGAGGCCAGAGCTGAGGTCTGACACAAGAGGCAGGGCTGCCGTGGGGACAGCAGCCCTGGAGGGCCTCAGGCCTGCCTGGGGGAGCTGAATGGCCATGTAGCCCAGGGATCCAGGTGCACGCAGTCTCCCTTCCTGTACTTGCCCGCACCGCGGGGGTGGCAGCCCGCAACTCTGCGTCCTCATCCGGAGGTTCTTCCCACAGATTCCCAGGCCGGGCTGTGGTGGGCACGAGGAGTGCCCCCTCCCCAGGGCCCTGGAAGGAGCCGGTGTCGGGCCAGGCCCGGCTGGACTCACCACAGCACTGATCTTGTGCCCCTTATCCTCCACTGTCAGTTTCCCATCAACGCACTGCTTCATTGCCAGGGTGTTTTGCAGCACTACTGGATCACTTTAGTAATTTTGCACATAGGAAATATACTCATCGGAGGGTCCTGACAGAAATTCATAAACAGCTGTCTGCACAGCTGGCAGATGTCACAATCTGAAGAGAAACAGAAGGCATGGGTCACGGCAGGTGCATCCCTTCACCCGCCCTGGGAGCCAGCACTGCCCTGGAAAGCTGGCCCCCGCCCCCAGAGCACCCCCAGTCCAGGCGTCTGTGGCTGGCACCTACTGGCAACGGAGATCAGGAGCTAGGCAGCACTGAGCAGTGCCAGGCAAGCAGCAGGCTTCATGGTGCAGGTACAGCCGCTCTGACCGCGGGGCCCCTTTATACCTGCTCCGTGCCCCCAGTGGCACGGGAGGTGGCCTGTCCTCCCCCATGGTGGGTGTGTTCCCTCCCCGCCCCTCCCAGGCCACAGCTTGCATGACCTGCAGTTGCAGAGGGTGCACGTGGGTGTGTGTTGATGTTGGCCAAGTCCAGCCCTGGGTTAACACTGGGGTTGGCTCCATCTCCCTCTCTTTCCGGGGACATGACCACGGGCCCATGCCGGGGTGCAGGGAAGGCGCAGAACCAGTGGAAACCCTGCGTGGGCAAGGGGAGAAAGCGCCACACAGGGCCTCTGGAGCCCTGGGCCAGCTCAGCCTCTTGCACCTTGCTGGGACCTTGACGACCGGCTGCTGTGACTATGGGAACTGCAGGACACCCAGTGCCATTGTGGAGGGCAGGCCAGAGCGCAGGTTCTCTGCTTCTCTCTTGCACTCATGGCCCTGAAGGCTAGGGAGCACGGGGTAGACCAGTTGTCTCTAAACACCTACTTGGCATATGACCACATTCTGCTCTTTGAGGGTCGAGGGCCCTGGCTGGACTGGGAGAGATGCCCAGGTCCTTGTCTTCCCATGGGGAGAACAGAACCGGGACACACAGAGAAGTGCAGCCTTGTCAAAAGGCAGGGGTCGTGCACGACTTCTCCATCACTTCCAGTGCCTGCGCTCCACAGCAGACGCCCCAGGGGAGCCCAGCTCCCTTCTGTCCCTGGCTTCCCCGCACACACCCTCTCCCACCCTGCTGCCTCTGCCACCTCCTGCCCCAGTCTCCCTCCCTCGAGGGCCTCCTTCCATTTATTTTTTTAAATTTATTTGAAAACCAGAGTTACAGAGAAGCATTAACAGAGTCAGAAAGCAAGAGGTCTTCCACCTGCTGGTTCGCTCCCCAGATGGCCACAACAGCTGGAGCCGCGTTGATCCGAAGCCAGGAGCTTCTTCAGGGTCTCGCATGTGGGTGCAGGGGCCCAAGGACCTGGGCCATCTTCTACTGCTCTCCCAGGCCATAGCAGAGAGCTAGATCAGAAGAGGAGCGGCTGGGTCTAGAACCGGTGCCCATATGGTGAGGGAAGTCTTGCAGCTGCAAGTTCACCTCCTCCACACAGGGGAGCACAGCTGGGGCTGGCCGGAAGCTGGCCAGGAAGCAGCAGTGGGACAGGACTCTAGGCTTTCTGATCTGGGATGCCCACATCCTAAGCAGCAGTGGAACCCGCTGTGCCCCAGCACCTGCCCCACACGTGAGTTCTTGCTATGGCAGGACTGGGCTGGTGGAAGCTTGTGCTAAGGTGAGTTCCGCTTCCTTGGTTTGCTCTGCTCTCGTCCACCTGCACACGCTTGCCTTCTGCTGTCCACTGTGGCCAGGATCAGCAAGAGGGCCTGGTGGGGAGCGCTGATGTGCTTGGGGCTCCCCAGGGTGCAGCCCAGGAGCCCAAGTCAGACTCTTCCCCCTGTGAATTCCCTGGTCGCAGACATTCTGTAGGAGCGACAGCAAGTCTCAGCCCCGGCCCACACTCGCCCCTGCGCACACGGGCTCACCCTCCCCTGTCTTCAGTTCTCCGTGGTTTCCCTCCCTTGTGGAGGGATGGGAGCTCCAGGAACATGAGGGCTGTCAGAGGAGCTGAGGGCGTGGCCTGCTTCTCTGAAGTCTCTAAACACATTCACATGGGTAGGAGAGGACTTCAAAAAGATCATGGAAATTAGAATTTAAAGTGTAGGGGCCAGGGTGGTGCTACAGCAGGGTAAGCAGCCACTTGCAATAATGGCATCCCATAGTGGAGAGCCGGTTTGAGTCCCAGCTGCTCAGCTTCGGATCCAGCTCTCTGCTAACAGGCCTGGGAAAGCAGTGGAAGACGGCCCCAATATGTGGGCCACTGCTCCCGCATCGGAGCCACAGTTGGAATTCTGGTTCCTGACCTTGGCTTGGCATAGAACTGGATCTCAAGGACTTTTGGGGAATCAACCGGTAGATGAAGGATTTGTCTCTCTCTCTTTCACTGTCACTCTACCTTTTGATAAATAAATAATTCCCCCCCCTTTTTTTTAAAGATTTATTTATTTATTTGAAAGTCAGAGTTAAACAGACTGAGGAGAGGCAGTCTGCTGGTTCACTCCCCAGATGGCCACAACGGCCAGAGCTGTGCCGATCCAAAGCCAGGATCCAGGAGCTTCTTCTATGCCTTCCACACAGGTGCAGGGGCCCAAGTCCTTCTACTGCTTTCCCAGGCCATAGCAGAGAGCTTGATTGAAAGAGGAGCAGCTGGGACTAGAACCAGCGCCCTTATGGGATGCCGGTGCCTCAGGCCAGGGCGTTAACCCACTGGGCCACTGCGCAGGCCCCAATAAGTAAGCTGGGGCCGGTGCTGTGGCTGTGGCATAGTGAGTTAAAGCCTCCGCCTGCAGTGCTGGCATCCCAGCCCCACAGAGAGAGGTCTTCCATCTGCTGGTTCGCTCCTCAACTGGCCCCAATAGCCAGAGCTGTGCCGATCCGAAGGCAGGAGCCAGGAGCTTCTTCCTGATCTCCCACACAGGTGCAGGGGCCCAAGGACTTGGGCCATCTTCTACTGCCTTCCCAGGCCACAGCAGAGAGCTGGATGGGAAGTGGAGCAGCCGGGACTCAAGCTGGCTCCCATATGGGTTAATGCCCTGGCCTGAGGCAACGGCTGTCCCCACGGCAGCCCCTCTGTGTCAGACCTCAGTTCTGGCCTCCCTGACCACAGCCTCTCCAGCACCTGAGCCTGAATCTTCGACTTTTATATGACTTTTTCGTAAAATGCATCTTCCATTATGTTTTTGAAGGTCTTTTGTGAATGTGTAGATATTGCCTCACATTAATTTTTTTTAAAAAAGACTTATTTTAGTTATTTGAAAGACAGAGTTACAGAGAGAGAAAAAGAGAGAGAGAAAAAGAGAGAGAGAAAGGTCTTCCATCCGCTGATTCATTCCCCAAATGACCAAAATGGCCGGAGCTGTGCTGATTAGAAGCCAGAAGCCAAGAGCTTCTGGGTCTCCCATGCAGGTACAGAGGCCCAAGGACTTGGGCCATCTTCTACTGCTTTCCCAGGCCATAGCAGGGAGCTGGATTGGAAGTGGAAGAGCCAGACTTGGCCAGCATCCATATGGGATGCCAGCACTGCAGGCCAGGGCTTTACAGCCACTGAGCCACAAGCCAGCCACTCACATTAATTTTTAAAAGTGCAGGTTTTAGATGTCACAATATGTCAAAATTAGGGTCCGTGTTGTGGCTTAACGGGTAAAGCTGCTGCCTGCTGTGCCGGTATCCCATGTGGGCTCCAGTTCCAGTCCCAGCTGCTCCACTTCCCATCCAGCTCTCTGCTAATGGCCTGGGAAAGCAGTGGAAGATGACCCAAGTGCTTGGGCCCCTGCACCCAAATGGGAGACCCAGAGGAGGCCCAGCTGCCATTGCAGCCATTTGGGGAGTGAACCAACGGACTGAATTTCTCTCTCTCTCTCTCTCTCTCTCTGCCTCTCTGTGACTCTGCCTTCCAAATGAATTCAAGATTAAGCACTTTTGTTTTGTTTTGGCTGGAGGCACTCTATCACCAACAATGACAGAATACGGTTTGCTGGGCATCAGAGCAGAAAAGACACAATTATTTCGAGCCCAGGGAGAACCCTGTGCCAAACAGGATTCACATCCGGCAACTGCTTTAGGCAAAGAAGCACCCAGAGCTGAGCGCCAGCTGCCCATTGTCCACCTGTCCTCGGGACTGGGAGCTTTCTCAGCCTGTCCTGGGTTTTCTGACCTTGCCACTCTAGGGGAGGCCTGGCCAGGGATGACCCAATGTCCCCTACACAGAGCTTGTCAGGGGCTCTTCTTGTAGCTTGGACTGGGGTTGGAGAGTTTGGGAAGAAAACCAAAGAAATCAGGTCCCTTCTTGTCACCTGGCATCCAGGTGTGCATGACAGCTGTGGCTGACCACGGGTTATCACCAGAGGACTGTCCACATCTGCCAGGGAGGGGCAGTAGCTCCCCCTGCTGGAGTGGAGTCAGCCATTGACTACTTGGGTTCTCTCTCAGGAGTATTTGTCTCTTCTCCATCCGTCTGCTTATGCAGTTATCTGTTTGTATCAGGATGCACTCACATGTGGGGTTTTATTCATGGTTATAACCCGATATTAAGTTACTCGTCTTGCTGCTCACTGGGTTCCAGATAAGAGCACAGGCAGCTGTCTCGGGCTCGCTTCTGCTAGCGTTTCCATGGACACCCTCGTCTTGTTGGAGCCAACACACTGTACTCCTGCATCGGAGGCTGGGGGAGCTCTCTGGAGGGTCTAGGCAGAGCAGCACCGCCCCTGGCTGACCCTGCACGCGGGCCTGTAGGCTGCAGCCCTCGGGGGCCGGAAGGGCTCGGGACAACTCAGTCTGGGGAGATGCCTCTCTACCGCCACCGCCTGTGGGTGCTGATGGAGGTACGGGGCACTTCAAACCGCCCATGGGGCCCTGTTCACTGAGGAAGAAGAGGGTGCCAGGAGAAGGGGCAAGGCTGGAGCAATGGGAAGCAAGAAAGGCCCAGGACATCATGAGCTCCCATAGGGTGAGAAGGAGGCTGGAGGAAGGATCCAGCCAGTGAGAGCAAGGGGGTACCGCCAGCACCTGGGAAGCCACCCGGCCACCAGTCCTGGGCCCCCAGGCCTGATCCAGGTTCTCTGCAGCTACGATGCTCCCACCCTCAGCCCCGGGCTGAAACACAGGCACACGTCAGTGTTCTGGACAGCATGTTGGCCCCCTCTGGCAGTGTAGACATGACCTTGATGCCTCCTGTGATTTTTCTCTGCCCATTTAGGGGGATTAGTGCATTGGGAGGCAGAAGAGGTGGGTGGAGGATGTGGCTGGAAAGCCTAGGTGACCTCTCATCTGGGGCTCCAGAGCCTTGAACCAGGCCTCGAACAGTCCCTCCTGTCCTCTCGGGCCTGGCGGCGGCTGGGGAAAAACCAGACCGAACCCTGACTGCAGGTGAAGCGCAGGTGGGGACGGGCACTGCTAGGCTGCAAGCTTGTGAGATAGACGGGGCCAGCAAACTGGGGTCTGTGTGTTCCTGGAGGCCCCCGGTGGCCCTGCCACCTTGCCAGGCCTACTGTGTAGCCCCTGCCTGTCCCAGCCTCACCTGCACCCCCCACAGAGAACCTCCTCCTCATTCCTCATCAAGGGAGGGATTTTTACGAGAGATTCTCAGGCACCCGGGTGCAGGAGAGGATCTGCCTTTAGCTGCCCAGATCCAGTGCCAGGCTGCAGCTCCTCCCCAGGAAGTGCCCTGTGCCTGCGCCCTGCAGGTGTCTCTAGGCCCCGGCCTCACCAGGTGTCCCGACTTCTCTTTGCAGAATAAAATCTTCTCAGATCCTCTTTGTTAAGGGAGCCCTCCCGGCCAGAAGACCCTGGGCCGTCCCGCGCCTATGTGGTCAGCAGGTGCAGCCCCACCTGCTGCCTGCCGGCCTCACATTGGAGGAGGCAACAATAAAAGCCCGCATTGCACAGTCTGCTCAGTGCTGGACCGGACACCGGGCGTGGGTGTGGGAGGCGGGTGGTGCAGCGGGGCCGGCTGCCATGACTACCAGTGGTGGCTGGATCCAGGGCTGTCCGTGTTGTTCCTGCAGGGGTGCAGTGTGGGGCGGGGTGGGTGGGGGTTCGATCTCCGTCGCCGGGGCCGAGATCCACAGGGCACACGCGTCACCAACCAGGCGTAGCCGGCCAGCCACCTTCAGAGCGGCAGGGAGAGTCCCAGCATCACCGTGAGCACACTGCAGCTCAGAGCCGGGGCGCGTGCCCAAGACTGCACAGCAGCTGCCACTCTGCTGCCCCGCCCTCTGCAGGGAGACCTGCTCCACTACTCAGTGTGAGGCCGTGCACGGTGGCAGTGGTGCCCACCTGTAGATGGATATGAGACCTCCCACCTCCAGGCCCAAGGGACATAAGGGGTGGGAAGAGGTCCCTGACTGGACAGGAAGACCTAAAGGTCAGGGGGCATGAACGCCCCTGGCCATGATCCAGCAATCCTCTCTCCTGCCTGAGCTGGTCCCAGTGCCAACCCCCAACTGTGGACGCAGCTGTGACCCCGCAAACACACCCCGTGTGGGGTCTCCCGCACAGTGGGCCCAGGATCTGGGTGTCTGTGGTGGCTCAGCCCTGTGGTCATGATGCTGCCGCCTGTCTCAGGCCCCCCGCATGCCTGTCTGTGCCCTCTGGGCCTGAATCTGCCACCTGCCCCCTGCTCTGACACAACTCACTGAGGGCATTCGGCACAGGGCTGTCTGGGGAGGAGCATCTGTGACATCCTGGTGATCAAGGAACTGCTGGGAGGCCCAGACAGGGTGGAGCAGCTGCTCCTGTCCCCAGGGGCTTGCTGGGGGGGGGCAGGGTGGTCTGGTCCTTTTTCTGTTTCTCCCACACTTGTACCTGGGCTACCTTCACAGAAACAATGGGTCAGGGTGGGCGCACCAGGCAGCAGTGAAATCCTGGATTGGGGCGGCCACATCCCAAGTCAGAGGGCCTGGTCCTATTCCCAGCTCCTTGGCTGCCATTCTAGCTCCCTGCTAATGCACACGCAGGGGTTCAGGTGGCACCTGCAGGTGGTGGTCCAAGCACTGGGGTTCCATCACCCAGGAGGGAGGGAGACCCAGATGCATTTCCTACCTTTGGCTGGCCCAGCCCTGATTCTGGGAGCCCAGCACTCACCCCTTCCCAGGGCCCCACCCCATCTCACCTAGCAACCTCCTACTCTGCCCGCCTCTTAAAGGTCCCACAGCCCTCTTGGTGCCACAAACTCTGTCTAAAGCACTTACCCCAGGGGAGACCTGCTCTTTGTGCTCACTGAGCTCCCTCCACAGAGCAGCAATGGGGGACCCCTGCCTCTGCAGGAGTGAAAGGGAGCCCAGAGGACGGGAGGGCTTGGGGAGCAGAGACCCCCTCGTTACCCCACCTGTTTGACCCTGGGGCTGTGTCCCACCACACCCTGTCTGACAGATGCAATTCTATGCGCAGTGAGAACACAGGCAACACCAGGTGTCTCGGTCCACTCTGCTGCTGTGACAGAATCCCACAGACTGGGGCGCTGTCCAAGCCACACGAGCTGATTGGCTCACAGCTCTGGAGGGCCTTCGTGCTGCATCCAACATGGTGGCCAACATCCCATGGGGTTGCAGGGAGAGGCAGGTAGAGTCAAAGATGTAGAGAGAAAGAGGGAGAGAAGTAGAGGAACTTGCTTTTATTTTGAACTTTAATTTTTATTGTTTAAAGATTTATTTATTTTAAGGCCTCAGCCACTGGCCACTGCAGGCCTCTGGTGAGGGGAAAGGTGGATGGAAGCAACCACCCCCCCAGATCCACGAATTAAACATTTGTAGCAACACCTTGATAGTAAGGAAACATTTGTAGCAACAACTATGGGATCAGCACCCCGGGGAGCCGCGGGCCTGTGGCTACTCCTACCTGCAGCCTGACGTGTGCTGTCCCTGTCCTTATGGTCAGCAGCAGCCCGGTGTTACCAGCATGCGGCTCAGGTGCTGTGCCCAGGAGTTCTCAGTGCTTTGTGCCCTGTGCAGGACAGGGCCCTGGTTCCCGCTCTGGACAGGCTGGGCCATGCTGGCTTGAGGTCCTGTGCGGGTGGTGCTCAGCGGGACACTCCTCTGCCCTCCATCCCAGAGGACCCCTGTGTCCACCTCCTACAACTCCAGGGAAGAAGGGCTGGAACAGAGCAGGAGGGGCAGCAGAGGGTGGCAGTGCTGGGGTGGGGCCTGTGGTAGGACAGGAGGCTGCACCCCCGGGAGTCTCAGTTCAGGTCATGGCAGGGGCAGCCCCGGAGTGTGGGGACAGGTCTATGTGGGGCTCCCTATGTGACCTTGTGTTCAAAGAAAGAGGCCTTCACAGTTGGGCTATAATACAATTGCAGAGGCAGAAAGGAGTGGCGGGACCGTTACGGCAGGTGGCAGAGGGCCCTGGCACCCCTGGTTCCGGGGCAGTTCTGCCAGAGCCCTGCCCTCTTCACCTGGGCCCTGGGGAGAACACAGGCCCCACTTCTGGTGACCTTTAATGAAGCCAGGCCTGAGGACCCTGAGCCCTGCCACAGCAGAGCCACTAGGGATTGGCTGGCAGGCTTCTGTGATGTCACAGTCACTGAGATGCGCACTCTGGGCTGGGAGGCGACCAGAGGCCAGTAGTGCGTCTACTGCCCAACTGACCAGTTGGTAGTGTAGGCAGCAGGCGCATTTCAGAGAATCACATGGATACTCAACGGAGGTGAGTGGGACTTGCTCTCTGCATGAGCTGTGGCGTGGGGAAGGTCCTGCCAGGGGGGTGGCCCTGGTCTCCCATGCCAGGTTCCATGAGTGATGTGGTGGAGCTCTGAGTGCTGCCCCTGTGTGCAGAGCGTGTATACTGTTTTCTCATTCCTCCCGCTCTGCTGGTCACCAGTGTTGAATGGGCCTGGGTGTGAGTCCGTGTCTGGACATGGGTTCAAGACTAGGTGTCAGGTCAGCTGGTATCAGGTGGGCAGGGAGGCCGGCTCTGAGAGCCCCAGAGATGCGGGAGCTGGGAGCGTGCCAGGGAGCCCCGTAGACTTGGGCTCCCTGGAGGGCACATGGATGCCAGGCTGGGGGAGGAGCGCCCTTTCCGAGGGCAGGGGAGGCAAGGTGGGGGCTGTCCTTCCCCAACCGTCCCTAGTCCCTGAGCTCTGCACAAGTCATCCTCCAGGGACCCAGCCACCAGGTGCCCGCCTGCCTGGCTGTGTGGCTGTCCCCCCTCTGACCAGGGGGACAGCCCTCAGGGCAGCATTCCTGTGGGCTCCCCAGTGCTGACTCACATGTGCGTGTGTGTCTTACAGATTGGATATGAACGCCCTGAGGTCCCGGAGGGCCCAGGAGCGAGCAGCGCTCATCAGGAAATATGAGCAGGTACGGGCCAGGGTGCTGGGGGAGGAGGTGGGGCCCTGCCTCAAGGACTGTGCCTGTGAGAGCCAGACCCTGCCTCCCTGGGGACACGGGGAGAGGGGGAGGACGGACAGCTCCCCTAGAACTTCTCATCCGGGTCCCTCTCAGCTGCAGGGACGCCGAGGAGCGGCACTGTTGGAGCCTGAAGGAGAGGACGATGAGGGCGGCTGCCTCGTCCCTGACAGGCTTGGGTTCCTGCAGTGAGTCCTCCGCACCCCAGCTCACCCCAGGGCGGGACTGGGGTCAGAAACCCCAACATGAGGCGGCACACCTGTCCCCGGGCCCCGACCTTGAGCCCAGCTGTGGTCACAGGCAGGCACTGGTCAGCATTTGGCCAGAGCCGAGTGACCCTGGGACTCAGGACTGCAGGCAGGGACAGAGCTCGATGTGGGGCAAGCACTGGGCACTCTTACTCTGAGGCCTCTGTTTCTGTTAAGTAGAGGGGGTGGCTTGCGGGTCCCCATGCTCCCAGGCAACACAGCCTGGCCATCGCCACTCCAGAGCTGTGTCCACAGGGTTGGGGCACCAGGCTAGTATGTGGGCAGTTGTCCAGCAGGTGCCTGGGTTCAGGGCCAGGCTCAAGGCTTACGAAGACCTAGTCTGAAGGATGGCCAGGGATGTGGTCTCTGTGGCTCTGAACCTGCTTGTGGGCTCCCGCAGTACAGACCACAGGGAGGGTGCAGCTTATGGCCCTGCCCCCGGGTCTGTGCTGGCAGGAGTGGGGCCTGGGGCAGGAGTCGGACTTGGAGGCTGTTCCCACAGATGTCAGGGAGAGAGGCCCCGTGGCTGGAGGGTGGGCTCCGGTGACCTGGAGGGATGGAGACATCTCGGGCCATCTCTGGCATGACTCAGCAGCCCACCTTAGCATGGGGATAAGGGCTTCTGCCTCCATGTTGTGCTAGAACCTGGAGAATAAGTAGGAGCAGAGTGGTGGAGAGATGGCCAGGGTCCGGGCTGACAGAGGAGGGGTGAGGTGGGGCGCATGACCTCAGGAGGCCAGGGCACGGGGGGAGGGTGGGCGGTGGGGGACCCTGAGTGGTGTGGGGGTCCCAGGTGCCTCGAGCCCCAGGTGCACACTCACAGCACTGAGCATCTCTCAGGCAGGCCACCCGGACTCAGTCAGTTCCAGGGTGACGTCCTGGGCAGAGCTGATGTGGGGATATAGCTGCCTCAACCCTGGGCAGCCTGGCTCTGCTCAGGACAGCCACCCCACAACTGCTGTGGGGGGCTGCCACACACCCATGAAGGTGGACCTCTGACAGGCCTGGAGCCCGCCACTGGCAGCAAGAGCCCCTGCCTGGCCCTAGGCTCCCTGTGCTCATGGTCACCAGCCCCTCCCTTCCTGTCTCAGTCCCCTGGGCTGAGAGGATGAAGCTGGTCCTTCCCTGGCCCACTAGGGAGGTCGCGGTGCCTGTTGTGGTCCTGTCCTCACCTCTCCGCCTCCCTTGCTTTCCAGTGAGCAGAAGTTGCCCCAAGACAGCACCCCGGGGGCAAAGGTAAGGACAAGTCCTTGGCCATGGGCCAGTCATCTGGAAGCAGAGCTGGGTGGAGGGGCACGTGGGGCTCGGCAGTGGTGAGTGGGAGCGCCATAAGGTCCCGCGATGTGGTACTTACACGGCACCTGCTGACATCTTACCACACTCACCTGTCCCAGAACTGAGCCACAGCTCAGGGGCGTCTGCTGGCGGCCGCCCTGACTCATTGGCATGGTTGGGAGTGACCTGGCTGGAGCTCAGGGGCTCTTGCTTGACGACGGGGCAGCTCGGGTCAGAGGCCAGGCCACCGATGCTCCCCCAGACAGAAGATCTGGGGCTCACGGTCTGTGCCTTTTCTGGCTCCTTCCATTTGAGCAGCCACAGAGCTCCTGAGCTGCATCCGAGGGCCCCTCTCAGAGCCCCAAGCTGGGCTCACGCCATCCTGTCTCGTTTTCCAGCGTAAACAGGAGGTACGAAGGATCCAGAAGTGGATAAAGATGATAAAGAACCATAGTAAATACCGCGGCAGTGACAAGGTACCGTGGCGATGAGGGCCCCTCGGGAACACTGAGAGCTGAATTGGGGTTTGAGCAGTGCCCATTCCTGTGCCAGGCACCGCCTGCCTCTCAGATGCCCAGGGGCAACTGTCCAGCCCCTACGGACACGGGTCATGCCCACCCTTTCCCCATACACACAGGACACTGTCCTGGTAGAAAACCTGAAGTCACTGCTGAAGACAATCCCAGATGCAGGGCACGCGTGGTTCCTGGAGCCCTGTAGCGGCTAGTCCGTGCATGGCAGAGCCGGTGCCCCTGAGCCCTTGGCCCTCCAGTCACTGTGGGTCATAAGGCCCCCCTCTGGGCAGATCCTCCCTCTGCCAATACACAGGGAGCCCCTGGCTTCTCCCTCTGCTGTCTCACCCTGCGCTGCCTCCACGAGTGGCCACGTTCAGCACTCACCAGAGCCTCCTCTCTCCTGTAGTTTCAGCGCAGAATCTACAAAGGCATCCCTGCCCAGGTGCGCGGGAAGGTGTGGGCTGTGATGCTGGAGGTGGACAAGAGGAAGGCCCAGAACCCGGGCAAATACGCGGTACGGCTCTGCACTCAGCCCAAGGGGGCCCGGCCTGCTCGGGCCTGCTCAGGAGCCTGAGTCTCCGTGGAGGACCGTCCCTCACTGAGCCCTCGGGAGCCTCCTCCCCATCCTGCCTTCCTCTCCCTAGATCCTAGTCAGTGCCTCCTCCACGTCTCCTCAGACCCAGCTGGGACTGGACAGGTGTGTTTTGTGCCAGAGGCTTTAACCTGCTCTCTGCTGAGCTCACCTGGGCAGCTTGGCATACGGCCAGAAGAGAGGACTTGCTGGTCCCTGATGGGCGGGGGTCTCCCAGGATGAGATCACAATGGTGTGAGGTAGGGAGCCCCACAGGCTCTGTGCTAACATGGCCTGCCCGCAGCTGGCCGGCCCTCACCTAGGCCTGCCCACAGCTGGCCCTGCTTCACATGGACTTGCAGCCCCTGGCATTGCCCTTGCCTGGAGAGGCCGGTCCAATGGTCAGACAGCTCTCAAAGCTTCCGGGAAAGGAGGGAGGGAGGACTGGTGTGAGCAGAGGGCTGTCAGCTGCAGCTGGCTCTCATGGCCCCTGGCTGCCATCAGGGAGTAGGGCCCAGCCGTGTGGCCCACCCTGTATCCCCCAAGTCTGCAGTCTGGGGCTGGCCCTGGGAGCTGGGCCTGGAGACAGTCATTGCCCAGGCTCAGCTCCAAGCCAAGGGTGGCTTGCAATGTCGAGATGGAGATGAGACTCTCCAGCAGGGGGCATCATGGGGCAGTGGTCAGGCTGTGGCTGACTCCTGGAGGGCAGGGCCTGAGATGCCAGCGAGGAGGCTCGGAAGCCTGGCTGGGGGCAGACCACGTCGTGCTGAGAGCTGAGGCAGGCAGGGGGAGTGCACAGGCACCTTTCAGAGCCCCTGTCTGATGCTGACCGTCGGGGTGACGTGGGCACTGAGGCAAGTAGGGAGCCCATGACCCTCCCTCAAGGTGGGACCCAGCAAGGAACTCCCTGTCAGCCAGAAGAGCTGACGTGGACTTGAGGTCCTTGTGTGGCAATGGGGCTTGGGCAGTTCTTGAGGCTGCCCCTCCCCCTTGTCCCTGCCCTGCAGGAGATGAAAGAGCTGGCCAGGCTGGGCGCCACTCACTTCCATCACATTGACTCCGCCATCGCATGGACTTTCAGAAACCACCTGATGTTCCGGGAACGTTACGGAATGAAGTGAGGCCTCTGTGCTGGGGAGGACCCGCGGGTGGGAGGAGCAAGGGTCCTGGGGCACATGGGGTCCCTAGGGAAGATTGGGTGCAAGCCTAAAACAGTTCATTGAGCACAGAAAACAAACTTGCCTTTTCTATAGTACACAAACTTTCCCAAGACACTGTGGAGAGAATGAAATGAAAAGAAACACCAGGGGAGACAATAGTAGCAATCTATCTAATAAAGGTGTTGTTTCCAGAATATTCAAGGAGCCCTTCAACTCAGTCACAAGGAAGCAGTGGGCAGCCTCCCAGTACCCTGGGGACACAGGTTCAGGGGGACCCTTCATGAAAGCACACACAATTCACCTCCTCAGCGCATGAACACACGCTTATTCCCTACACCACAAAGGGGCACCAGCGCACAGCTGTGGGAGGGGGGGAACTAAAACCACTGAGGACGCCGGGTGCTGGGGAGAACGTGAGGCGATCGCCCCTCTGGTTCATTGCCAGGAACAGAGCACAGAAGCCCAGGCCCACGGCAGCACCGAGGGCCATGTCTCACAATGAGAAACACACCTCCCACACGAACCCCCAGCACACACGCACATTTACACAACCACTAGAACAGCCGAATGCACAGAAAACACACACGCATGCTTCAGGGTTGTGTTCACAGTCACTGGATGCAGGGGAAGCCTGCACGATGCTCAGTGGGGAGACGGAGAAGCAACCCGTGCGACAGCTGAATCCTAGAACGGGATTCAGTGAGAGGCAGGACGAGGCTCGGGCCTGGGCTGACCTGGAGGCCTCTCGGGTGCATTCTGCTAAGAGAGGAAGCGTCCCTCAGAGGCTACACGTGCTGTGATCCACTGACAGGACGTCTGCAAGAGGCCGACCCCTGGGACACACAACAGGGCAGGGGTGGCCACAGCTGGGGAGGAAGGGAGTTGGGCCACAGGGGGCTCATGGGGAACACACAGGCGACAGGAGCTGCTCCCTACCAGGCTGAACGTGCATGGGAGGCTGACTCTGCACAGCTTGGACCCACGGGACTGCACTCCCACAGTGGGACGCTCACCTGTGCCCTGAACACCCACCTGGGAAATGAAAGTGTACGTGACTGCGCCCTGGGAGGTGTGCGTGTCCCTGCAGGCGGCGCTCACCCACACGGTGGACAACACACAGGTGCCCTGATGACGTCACTGCACATGAGCAGAGTGTCACGGGCCCTGCGTGTGGCTGTCAGGCTCTGTTAGGCAGAGCTGCAGTGAGAGCCTCGGCAGCACAAGACACACGGCCTCTGTCCTCTCTCTTCCAGCCAACAGGCCTTATTCCACATACTGATGGCCTATTCCGTCTACAATCCCGTGAGTATTCTGGGATCATAGCGCAGGTGCTATCCCGGCAGTCCCTGCAGGGCACCCCTGGTCACAGAGATCCCAGCCTGGGTTGAGGGGTCTCTCTCATCCACAGCTCTGAGGAGGAGTGGCAGAGGCCAGGCTCCGAGCCTCCTTGGACCCAACCTCAAGTTCTGGGAGGAGAAAGGCAGCCTTCTCCTGGGCTGGTCTCCAGAACCCAGGAGCTTGGCCGTGTTGGGATGCCCCTCCCATTACTAGCATTCCACGCAGTGGGGCGGAGGGTGAAGGCAGGGCAGATCAGGTGTATGACGTTGCTCTGGGTCCCACTGATGCCATTACACCCACCAGACCCGTGGTTGGACCCATGGGCCTGAATCCCACTCTGTACAGCGCCACTGCCACAACCACTCACTCAGACTTTCCCATGCGTGGAGCAGGTGCAGGGCTCCATGGGTGACCCAGCAAGGCCTGGACATCCCCACCCCCTGACCTGCCACTGGCCAACCCTGCCTGGTGCCCTGGTTCCCAGGGGGGCCTGGCACTCAGGAAGCCCAGGCCTGCACCCATGCCAGAGGCACACCTCCTGTTCCGGTCCTGGTAGCACTTCCTGGCTTACTTCTTCCTCATGTGAGAAAGGGCCACCGGCTCACCTGCAGAGCTCAGGGGCCCAGAAGCTTCCATGGGCATGGATCTGGATTCCCACAGCAACCTGGCCCATGCTGACATCTTGGGAGTAACAGGTGTCCATACTTGAGCTCTCCCCCTGTGCTGCCTAAGCTCAGGCCCTGCAGGATTCCCTCCAGGAACTTGGAGAACTTCTCTGGGCTCCAATTCTTGGGCAGCTGACACCAAGTGGCAGGATTCAGGCACAGGGGCTCCCTCCCCAATCTTCCTAGACCCTTCGGTGGGTGACCCTGATCTCCCTGAGAGGTGGGCCATCCTAGGATATCATTCTTGCCAGGGGAGGTCTCCTAAAGGTATTCTGGGATCTTGCAGGAGGTGGGCTACAGCCAGGGTCTGAGCCATGTGGTGGCGCTGTTGCTCATGTATATGCCCGAGGAGGACTCTTTCTGGGCCCTGGTGCAGCTCATGGAAAGCAGGAAGCACGCGATGCACGGTAGGTGGATGGCGTGTGGGGCCCAGTGCATGCAAGTCCGTGCACGGCCCTCACTGGCTCCTGAATGTGCGGGACAGTGTCACAGTGTGTGTGTGTGGGGGGGCTCCCTAGAAGCCAGGGCTGGCAGAGGCCTCCCAGACTGAGCCAGCCCCCTTCTTTTACCACCACCCAAAGGCCCTGCAGCTTGGCCATGGCCATCCTGGGTGTGGGAACCTTCAGAACAAGGGGTCCTGTCCTTGTCCAGTGACTCAGGTCGATTCTGGCTCTTCTGCCTCACACGTCTGTACACAACTCTCAAGCACAGAGCCACACCCAGGGAACTTGTGGAAGGCAGCATCCCCTGTAGGGTCACCCCCTCCTCGCTCCTGAGTCTTGGAATGGTCAGGAGGCACCCAGTCTGACTGCACCCACCCCAGCGGGCTCCAGGGGGCAGCCAGGCCTGGGCTGCACACAGTCACCCACCTGCACCCACCTCCCAAGCAGATCCTCTGCCCTGGCCACGTTCATCCCCACCTGCCCCTGGTCCAGCCTCCCCTGACCCTCAGTGCTCAGAAGCACCCCACCCAGGCCTGGGGCTCTCCAGCCTTCCTAGGAGGAGGCTCTCACGTGGGGGTGTGGCTGATTCTACTCAGGTTTCTACAAACTGAACACCCCCAAACTGGAGCGATTCCAGCAACACCTGGGGCTCATTGTGCATCGCGTGCTCCCCTCCCTGGAGAAACACCTGGTAAGTTAAGCATCTCCTTTCTCCTCTTGGGGGCTCTGGGCTCATGGGACTGCTTCCTGAGCCAGGGGAGGCCATGTCCTCACAAAAACTTTCCTTGGTTACTGGGGTCCGCGGCAGCTTGGGTATTGGTTTGTTTTCCAGCACTTGGTCCCCCAGAGTTGGCGTAGATTGAAGGGAGACACTGTCCCCAGAGCAGAGTGGAAGGAGGGACCTGTGTCCCTTCAGGAACCTGCATGGCTGGGAGGGGGGATGCCCCTGCTGCTGGGCTTCCTGCACCCAGGGGCTCTGCCCCAGGGCTCAGATTAGAGGGAGTCAGGCCTGGGCCCTGGGCCCTGGGCCCTGAGCCCCCTCTGCCTCTGCCTCTTCTTAGGAGAAGGAGGGTGTGTGCCTGGAGGACTCCACCACCCACTGGTACATCCAGTGCTTCCTGGATGGGGTAAGTGCCCCGGGGACCCCTTGCCCAGGGAAGCTCCTGCCCCAGTGCCTGGTTCTCTGGTGCTGGTGGCCTGTGACTCAGCTCCCCCAGCCCCAGCAGACACAGGAGGGAGCCTGCTGTGCAGACCAGGCAGGCCCTGTCCAGCCCTGCTAAGGGTGGTCCAAGCTGAGGCTGAGCCTCAGAGCCAGCAAGGAGGGGACAGGTCCCACCAGGACCCATCCTGAGAGCCTGGCAAAGGCCAGAGCCCTACAGTGAGAGGCAGGAGATCCATCCATAGACCCCCCGAGGCAGAGGCTGGTGGCAGCACAGCCCAAGAGCTGACCCCTCCCCAGGTCCCTGGGGTGTCTGGCATCTCCAGTGTGGCTTCCAAAGTGTGCAGACCCCCAGGGTCCAGGACAGGACATGGTCATCCTCTGTGGGTCTGGTTCGCTGAGTGGGCAGGGATGTGGCCATGAGGCATGGCCTCCCCTCCCCTCCCAGGAGGAGCTCTGGCCTTCTTGTGTGATCAGCCTCCTGGAGTCTCCCTCTGTCCTAGGGGAGTGACACTGCACACCCACCCCTGTGGGCCATGCTGAGGCCCTGACGGGCGGGTCCTCCAATGCCTCTGTCCCCAGGTGCCGTTCCCCCTGGCTCTGAGAATATGGGAT